>NW_022196895.1:14844816-14879130 GCF_008632895.1 Mastomys coucha
AGAAAGAAAACATAAAGTATATGAAATTTTATTTTGAAAGCATGAAAAATTTTTAAAGTTAAATATAAATTATGATCTTTTCATAATACATTTATTGTATATTAGCAATATTTGACAAATATCTTAGGATTTTAAATCATGTGAGAAAATACTAAAGAAAAAATTCTAAATAAAGTGACTATTTTGTCTCCTCTTCTGTGTCTAAATGAGTCAAATGATACTTTTTCCTTTTCCTTGGTCACTGGAAATTTGAAATTATAAAACAAGAGCAAGGTAGAAAGAAGTAAAATAGGCATTTTCACTTTGAAAATAAATAGCTACAGATTTATCCTGAAAAACATATTAAGGTACAATATCTCTTTGTCTCTAGTCTGGACCAGAAGATGCATAACTTAACAAAATATAAAATTCAAGACAAAATGCAAAGTGATGATTTATCTATACACTTGAGAATTTGAGAAAGAAGGACACAGGTATGAATTTTACAGATGATTTTGCTAGTACATAAAAAAACTGATTGTTCTTAATATGACATATGAATGTTTTAAATAAAAATGAGCTACATGAGTCAGATTCTAGTGAATATGAATAATTTTGTTGTATTCATTTGAAATAAACAGTTGTTTTCTATGCATTTTAACCATGTTAGTTTTACTTTTATTTCTGTCACTCAAATTTTTTATTAGATATTTTCTTTATTTACATTTCAAATGTTATCCCTTTTCCTGGTTTCCCCTCTTAAAAAAAAACAAAACTTATTTCCTCGCTTATTTCTCTGCTCACCAACCCATCCTCTCCTGCTTCCTGGCCCTGGCCTTCCCCTACACTGGAGCATAGAGCCTTCACAGGATCAAGGGCTTCTCCTCCCATTGATGTCCAACTTGGTCATCCTCTGCTACATATTCAGGTGGAGTCATAAGTCCCACCATGAGTACGCTTTGGTTGGTGGTTTAGTCCCTGGGAGCTCTGGAGATACTGCTTATTTCATATTGTTATTCCTCCTATGGTGCTGCAAATCCCTTTAGCTCCTTGGCTCCTTTCTCTAGCTCCTTCACTAGGGACCCTGTGCTCAATACAATGGATGGCTGTGAACCTCTACTTCTATATTAGCTGGGCACTGGCAGAGCCTCTCAGGAGACAGCTACATCAGAACATTGGACATAGTACTTACTACCTGAGAATCCAGAAATATCACTCCTGGACATATAACCAGAAGATGCTCCAACATGTAATAAGGACACATGCTCCACTATGTTCATAGCAGCCTTATTTATAATAGCCAGAAGCTGTAAAGAACCCAGATGTCCCTCAATAGAAGAATAGATAGAGAAAATGTGGTACATTTACACAATGGAGTACTACTCAGCTTTTAAAAACAATAAATTTATGAAATTCTTAGGGAAATGGATGGATCTGGAGAATATCATCCTGAGTGAGGTAACCCAATCACAAAAGAGCACACATGGTATGCACTCACTGATAAGTGGATATTAGCCCAGAAGCTTGGAATACTGTCACTCAATTTTTGCTTATACTCTGTAGTCTAGTAAAAATGCATCCTTAAAAAATCTTAACTAACATTCATTACACACTCATACCAACATTGAACTTTTAGACATTCCTCTATTTAGTGTTCTCTCTTTCCCTCTAACACACACACACACACATACACACACAAACACACACACACACACACACACATATTTGAGTTAAATCCTATTGATTAATGTTCATATTGCTGCGATGTATTCCAAATCACACTGGAAAAAAAACATAATTACCAGAAGGCAAGAGGTAGGAAGACCTGTGAGAGACACTCAGGAATCAATGGGAGTGACTTTAGATGAAATGGTCAACAGTGGAGAGAAGGAACTCAAAGACTCAACCTTCAGTAGGTAGGAAGGGCCACAAGAAGAGGGATGACATTACAAACCCACAGTCAAAACTTTTTTCACCCAGAAGTTTTCTGTCTAAAATAACTACAAGGACAAAAAATGGAGAAGAGATGAAGGGAAAGGAGCTCTAGTGACTGGCCCACCTGGGGATCTATCTCATGAGGAGACCACAAGGACTGACACTATCACTGACAATATGGTTTGCCTACAGACAGGAGCATGGCTGTCGTCTGAGAGGACCAGCTAGCAGCTAATGGAGACAGGGACAGATACTTAAACCCAACCAATGGACTGAAGTCAGGGACCGCTATGGTCAAATTATGGGAAGGATGGAAGAAACAGAAGAGGAGGGCAACCTCATAGGAAGACCAGCTGTCTGAACTAACCCAGAAACTTGGGAGGGCTCAGACACTGAGCCAACAACCAGGCAGCATAGAGTACCTGGTCTGAAACCTCTGACACATATATAGCAGGGGACTGCCTGTTCTCACCTCAGGAAGAGAAGATGTATCTAATCCTGGAGAAATTTGAAACCCCAGGGAGTGGGGAGGCATAGGGAGGAGGAATAGGATCAGGAATTGTGTGAGGAAAGACAGGGAAGGGGGCAACTGCTGGAGTATAATAAATAAAATTATGACGACGATGATGACAATGACAACGACAACGACGACTACTACTACTACATTTAATGCTGCCATACTATTAAGGTGTGTTTGATAACTGTGTTAAACTGATAGTGGGATAACATAATCACAAGTAAGTTGAGCAAGTTCCCATAGTTGATTAACCTCATCCTGTAAAAGTCTTCCTTGATGGTCTAAATTTAACACACCTAGCTGCAAGGATTGGTTTACCTGCAACCCTTTATCTGAAGCAGAGGTAGGTAAAGTCAAGATACTAAGTGCAGTGGTTGTATGCACTGAATTTTGCAAGGTTACAACCACAGTGGCTATAACTGTGAGCCCACCATTATGGCAGCAACAATGGCAGTGATGTCAAAATCGTTCTTGTAGTGACACAAAAATGATTCCCTAGTTCAGCCATCAGTGGCATTGCCTAGAAAAATGGCCTTGGCTTCTAAGTACCATTTCTTGTTTTTTGTTTGTGCCATACCTGGCTTGTAAGTGTACCACAAGAGCTACCACCAAGCTCCCAGACTTGTAAGAATATACGTCTATATCTGCAGCAGCAGTTATTCAGTCTTCCAGCTTTCGACTCAATATAGGAGCAATTAGTATTGAAAGATCTATGGACCTATGGCTATTATTCAAGTTCTTTTCATAAAGTCAGTTTTATCATGATATCAAAACCAGGAAAAGACCCATGGTAGGCCAATCTCACTGATGACTATATATGCAATAAATAGAAGCTCAGTGAAATTGTTTTAAACCAAATTAAAAAACACTTCCAAAATATCATCCACTTCATTAAGTCAGCTTCATCTGCACTCAGAGACAAGGAGTACAAGGAACAGATCTTAGCATAATGAAGACAAAGACTAACAGATGAAATTAAATTAAACAGACTGAAGAGAGAAGCATTCAAAACATTTCCAATAAAATTATGTAGAAACAAGAATGCTTGCTTTCTCCAATACTTTTAAAGTCTTAGAGCAAAAGGATATGTAAAGAATTTAAAGAGGATATAAAATGAGAAGTAAAACCATTCCTGTTTGCAGATGACATAATTCTGTACTTGGACTTCATAAGATCTACTAGAAACTGTAGATACAACAACCTCTTAAATTAGCAAGTTAGGATACCAATATAAAAACAGACTCTTCATATGTAATAACAATACACTGTCAGAGAATAAAATTAGAAAAGTATCCTATTTACATTAGCTCCAAAAATGATGTACTGGAGAATACACATAACCAAAGAAATTAAAGATCTCTACAAGATGTCAAAACATTGAAAAGAGAAATCAAAGATGAAATTATTTGACAGTTTCAAGTCCACTGAACTGGCAGAATTAATTTTGTGGAAATGGCTTTATTTTAAAATTAAGCTACATTTCTAATGCATTACCCATCAGGATACTAATGTAACATTGTACAAATATGGAAAAAACTGTCCAAAAATTCATGTTGGGAGTCACAAAATGCCACGAAGAGTGAAAGTAAACTTAAAGAAGAAAGAGCAGAGCCTGAGGTCTAACAATAGCTGACCTAAAATTGTATTATGAAAGTATAGTGATAAGGACAGTTAGACAATGGCCGAAAAACTGGCAGGTAGAGCAATGGAACAGAATAGAAAACTAAGAAATAAATGAACAAAACTCTGACATTCTAATTTTGACATAGAGGCAAAATATGTTTTGGGAAAACAATAAACTGTACAACAAACAGTAAAACTTGATATCCACCTGCAGAAGGATGAAACTATTTCCATCATTTACCTTTACAAAAAAAAAATCATACTAGATCAAAGACTTTAATTTAAAAGAAAAAAACATTGAAACTACTCAAAAAAGTATGTAGTGTACTTTAAGATACTGGAGTAAGCAAGCACTCTTTGAACAGGATTTCAAAAACACTGAAACTGTATTCCATGTATAAGCCAATAGAAAATATGGAACAAGAAAAACAGATGAGTAAAGAGATTGGGAGAATTGGGGGGAACATGGTCAAAACATATCATATTAAAATTAATAAAAAATAGAATGTATTCATTAAAAGAAGCTGTCAGTAGATCACAGTCCCTATGACCGGAAGAAAAGCTTTACCAGCTGTATTTCTGACAGGGCTGTCTTGAGAATTTCCAGAAAGTATCACTTCCCTTTTTGTGCTACAGTCCCATCCATTCCTTTCCTGGTGTATTTTAGAGCTGAAATGTACTCTAGAATCTGAATCTAGTTCTGGTTGCTTAGAGCTGGCAGGCCTCTCCTTCCTTTATCTACTAAATTTGAGCCAGCGCTGTGGAAACATGTGTACTCCTTGATAGTAACAGTGAGTTTTCAATTTTTACTTACTTTTTAATTTTTAGTACATGTGAATCTTGTATTTTACCCAAATAAAATATGCATGATTTTATACATAATGTTGTATATGTGGGCCATAGAGCGCCAAATCAAAAAGTACTTAATTTTCTGTGTTTGGTATATAGATACAGATGGGGTATGGGAAAACTTTTTCTTTATTTTTTAATAATGAATATAGATTCTTTTCTCATACAATACAATCTGACAACAGTTTTGTCTCTCTTCACTCTTCCCAGATCTCCCCCATGTTCCTTTCCCCCTGATTTACTCGACTTTCATTTCCCTTCATAACAAAACAGGCCTCTAAGAGACAACAACCAAGCAAGACAAAACATGATACACTAACACAAGGCAGAAGCCCTCATGTTGAGGCTGGATAAAGCAACCCTATGAGAAGAAAACAGTCTCTTCAGTCAAAAGAGACAGCGACACACCTTCTCAAAGTGTTAGGGGTCTCTGTATTCATTCCCATCTGCTGCCAGAGAAGGCATCTCTGATGGCAGCTGAACAAGGCACCAATCTCTAACTATGGAAGAATATCAATGGGAATTATTCCAGCATTTTTCGGCCAATTGTTTTTGGTTCTATTCTCAGTATCTTGGGTATACAAAATCCAATTCTTGGTCATCCAAATATAGGACATGGACTCCCTTTGTTGGCATGAACCTCAATTTAAACTAGATATTGACTACCTACTTTCTCAAGTTCTGTACCACCACATCTTGCAGACAGGAGAGACTAGTGGTCAAGGGTTTTGCAGTTGATTTGATGCAAAAATTTCTCTTTAAGTAGCCTACAGAGTACCTTCCAGGGCCTAAGAGACTAGAATATAGTTGTGAAGATTCCATGTAGACACCAATTTGACCTTTCTACATTCAAAGAGCTTTATGGATGTTGTCCTTGGCAATGGGGTCCCATTGTTAAATTTGAAGAGTAACCTATTACCCTAGTACTAACTTGTGTTTTGGGGGGATAACTACAGGACCCCCTAAGCCAAAAAATCATCTGAGTGAAACTCTTTCTCAACACTGTAAACTTTGCCTGTCTACAAAATATGGCCATTTCATAATCCATATCCTCCATTACTAGCAGTCCTCAATAAGATCAACCTCATAGATTCCAGTAAGTTTGCACCGCACTATGTTTTCACACCATCACTACTTTCAAATGTTCCCCGATTCAAGCTGTCTCTTGGACAGCCTCCCTAATCTCACCCCCTACCTGATAATTCCTGATCGTGTTCCTACATGCTCCAAGTCCTTCTGCAAAATCATTCTATTTCCCCTTTCCAGGGATATAAATGTGTTTTCCTTAGTGTCTTCCATTTTACCTAATTTCTCTGGATCTGTTGATTGTAGCTTGTATCATCTATGTAATATCTATTATCCACTTATAAGTCAATAATTCTGTATTTGTCTTTCATGGTCTGGGTTACCTCTTTCAAAAATCATATTTTTAGGTCCATCCATCTTTCATACATTAAATTGGTAGATTGTATGGTTTCTGAATAATATCTTGGTAAAACAAGTAAAAGTAATCAACAACAAACTGTATACAACTGTACTGTTTTGGGCATAGGCAATGAATTGGGAAAATAGGTTTCAATAATTTAGATAACCCTATTTTGCTTCATAAACCATAACTTATATGTCAATATACTGAAGTATTCTTTATAGCTAAATTATCCTAATAAAATATTTTCCCTAGCTTCATGTATATTGATGAGCTGAAAAGTGGTTATGATTGAAACAACATTTGGAGTAAAACAAAAGAAAAAATACAGTTTGAATGATCATTTTCCATCAAGTTTCATATATTTGAAGATACAAAAAATAACTCTAACTCTAAGAATAGAAACAGTAGTCTCCAGATCTTCATCATGGAATGAATATATCATAAAATGAACATACTCTAAATAGAAGCAAAAGTGACAGAATGTGCCTAGCTGAATCTCAGTCATAACAATAGCCATGATTACAATTGCTGTGTGCTGTGGGATTTTCATTCTGAAAGGCGGCAGTAATACTATTCTAGGTGGCAAAAAGAAGTTCAGGCCAAGGGGCTCTTCTCTGAGCTACTTCTCCAAGAGACAACTGTCATTCACATGTCTATAATGAATGATGCTAGACAGAGAATGTATTTAGCAATACCAAAATACATTGCATCAACAAATAATAGAAAAACTTTGTCCTGGTTTTAAAGATGAACAGGTTCTTGGCATTTCTGATTTTCTCTCTTGTGAGATTTTATTTGTCATTTGGCTGTGCATTTCCATCTCACATTGTGTGAAAAGTGTTTGGAATGTAGGAATGACATGGTTGCAATTTGCCATACAATTGAAATATTATGTCCAGAAGTTAGCTCAAGCATGGAATACAGAAATATTTGAAATCAAGTTCTTCCTATCTGTAACTAAATGGTGTTAACATTCCTTAAAGTATAGCAGGAAATGGAATATTTTGGTTGTGACTTTCATTACTGGTAGTGATTATTATTCACACAGCATTCCTTTAGAAGTTTTTCTTAGTCATAATTATTAACTGAAACATTCCTCTTTGTTTGATTAAAATAAGGTAGTGGTAAATATTAGTGAAAATTTTCAACTCACTAATTCTTGTTCCTTACCATTACTTTGCTATTATGTCCCTTTTAAATGTTGGTATATCTTTATGGATCTTATTGGTTTAGATATTATATTGTATAATAAATTCTGTCATTTTATTCTGGAAATCAAGCAGGATATAAGCTTGAAAAGTAATTTTACATGAAGTGTTTTTAGTTCAATGCTCATACACATATAATCTTGAGAGAGAGAGTGAGAGAGAAAGAGAGATAGAAAGAGAGAGATGGGAAGTATTATTGTGATGATCAACTGATTAAATCAAATTTAAATGTCTTAAAATAATTTTATTATAAGAATTATTAATTATTATTTTATTAGAAGAATTATAAAATATTTTTATTATAAGAGCTGTTGTATACTGATTCTGTTTCTCTTGGGGACATGGAAAACACTACTTTGGATATCTTTGTATTATCAAGTTGTTTATTTTTGTCACCTGCATGTTTCTCATTGCTTCCTGTGATACTGTAGGAAATCATTCCAGGATGTCAGCTGTAGCCTTGCTCCTCATCTGAGCCAGATGTTTAGCAAACATCCATCTGCTCAGCTTCTCTGCTATAATATGAAAAATAACTGGGGGCTGTGAGGCAACACAGTAATTAACCTTGTAAATGACATTGGTATCACAAATGAAAGCAACACTTGGTTGTGTGACTTTAGTCAATTAGCAACAATTAATCTCAGTTCCTTTGCATAACTTCCCTTAATATTTTATAATTTGGTAATGATGGATGACATAATGTTCGCATCCTTTGTTCTATGTTTTCTGTAAACCTTAGTGGTTTTTATTTTCTGTTGTTTCATAACAACGTAACTATTTCAGAAACCACTTCTGAAGTTTGGAATAGTTTCTTTATTCCCAAATGAACTAAATTGATTAAAAAAGCATAATGGTTGTGCAAATTCTATTGAATGATAGTGATCAATAATAAATTTTACTTTTCCTGAGTGTTAATTTTATCCCTTTTTAAAAATAAAAATGATTAATTTATTAAATATCAAGGTAATATTTTAAAATGTATTACAAATTTTGGTTACTTTCAATATAAACTGTATTTATATTCTTTGTCATTTAATGAATTATTGGTGAATTTCACACAAAATATTTTTATCATATTCACCCTTTACGAGGTGTTCCCATTTACTTTGCCCTTCTAAACCCATCCAATTGTATCCTGTTTTTTTTTTTTTTAAGTATCATGAATTTTACTTTTTGATGTCCATATATTTTCTAATGTTTGGCCTTCATGGGAAGTTGTTTAACCAACCAGAGGCTGCAGTCTTAAAGAAAATTGATTCTTGCTCCCAGCAGCTGCCAATTACAATCAATTCCTTAAGTAGGATTGAAATCCCTACTCCTCTCCATGCTATAATTTAGTAGGGATTGAATTTGTACCTTTTTTTGTGAATGTTGTCATAAATATAAACTCTTATGTAAATTGTGTTCAGAAATCATGTTTCTAGTATTTCTCACAATTTACAGCTGTTAATTTTTTTCCACAATACCTTTTAAATTTTGGTATAAGGGGTGTGATGTAGATATCTAATTAAGTTCTGAGCATTCTACACCCTTTTATTTTCTGCACTTTGACAAGTTATAGGTCTCAGTGCCAATGGCCATTTACTGTAAAAGAAAGTTTCTTTGATTAGGGTTGAAGGTTATATTAACCTATGGGTATAACTATTTTACTTTTTGTGTATTACATATACATTATATGTGTATATTATTTACTACTGGGTATAGTTAGCAAAGTAACAGTAGTAGGTTCGTAGTACTCCTTCAGAACGCATGATCTATCAAGGCACAGATCCTTAGCTCCCAGCTCTCAATTTTCAAACAGAATGTGTTTGGTTATTCTCATGATATTTATGCCATTCTTGTCCTAGTGGTCATGTCTTTCCAAGCAATTGCTATACTCACAAGGTTCACAAGTGTGCACAAGTGATTATTATTTTTCTCCTATGGCACTGTGCCATAATTCAGTACTATGAAAACAAGCCAATAGAGATGTGGTCTTTATCTGAGTACCAGTATGATTTGCCATGTTACATAACAAGTAAGTGCTGCATTGAGCAATAGGGACTTGCTGTCAAGTGGCTCATTATTGTTGTTTTGTCTGGATGACACTCTTTTCTTGAGGTCATCCACCTTTTCTGGCTCGTACTTTCTTTATATTTTCTGTTTTCTATAGCTCCCAGAGCCCTTAAGAAGAAAGAATGTACTTTGTTTATTCTGATCTTCTAAGCTAATATCCACTTATCAGAGAAGATCAGAATACTCAAAGTACAATCCACAAACCACAAGAAACTCAAGAAGAAGGAAGACCAAAGTGTGGATACTTTGTTCCTTCTTAAAAGGGGGAACAAAATACCCATGCAAGGATTTTCAGAGACAATCTATGGAGCAGAGACTGAAGGAAGGACAATCCAGAGACTGCTCCACCTGGGGATCCTTCCCATATTCAATCATCAAATCCTAACACAATTGTAGATATCAGCAAGTGCTGGCTGACAGGAGCCTGATATATAGCTGTCTCTGGAGAGGTCTGACAGTATCTGACTAATACAGAAGTAGAGGCTCACAGTCATGCATTGGACTGAGTACAGGGTCCCCAATGAAGGAGCTAGAGAAAGGACCCAAGGAGCTGAAGGGTTTGCTGCCCCTGAGGAGGAACAACAATATGAACTAACTAGTATTCTCAGAGCTCTCAGGGACTAAACCACCAACCAAAGAGTACACATGGTGGGACTAATGGCTCCAGCAGCATATGTAGCAGAGGACGGCCAAGTTGATCATCAATGGGAGGAGAGGCCCTTGGCCCTGTGAAGGCTCTATGTCCCAGTGTAGGGGAATGCCAGGGCCAGGAAGTGGGAGAGGGTGGGGTGGTGAGCGGGGGGAGGGGGGGAGGGAACAGGAGATTGTTTCAGTTTTTGTTGTTTTTATTTTATTTTATTTTATTCTTTTCTTTTCTTTTTCTTTTCTATTTTGGAGGGAACCTGGGAAGGAGATATTATAAATAAAGAAAACATGTAATAAAAAAAGAAAAAAGAATAACGAAAACATCCCATATAGAATTAAATGTTCAAAAATCTCTCACTCTCTGCACAGCACATTGTTCACTCATGAGTCCTTGTCTTAGTTGCCATCTCCTGCAAGAGGAATCATCTCAATTGATAGATGAATAAGGCATAGATCTATGCATATAGAAAAATAGCATTAGGAGCCATTTTTGTATTGCTATGCTGCTTTAACAGGACAATAGTGTTTCATTTCTCCTTGGGTCAATATTCTACCCAATCTCAGGTTTTTAGCCACATGAATAATGTTTCATCTTATGAAATGGGCCTGAGATGAGCTAGTTGTTCCCACAGTAGACAGCTTACATGAGGGGCCTTTGCTTTACAGAAGTGTTTTATTTTCATGAGGTACTGTTTGTTTAATATTGGTCGTAATGGATATGGTGTTGAGGTCCTAGTCAGACAGTTCTTTAGTATATCTTCAAGTTTAAGCAGACTATTTCTTTATCATTTGTCAGATTTAGGTTGTTAAGTCTTATTAGGGTACAAGATAAGTATCTAGGTTCATTTATCTGCATATATTTATCTAATTTGGACAGTACCCTTTACTGAATACTGTTTCATTTATCGACTGTGTATTGTTAGACTTTTTGTCAACATCAAGGGGCCATAGCAGTTAAGAACACATAACTAATATGAACAAAAAATATATAATTTTGAGAATACTTTTAACATATAACTTGTAATATGAGATGGTGATACTTTTAGCCATTTGTTGTTCAGTATTACTTTAGCTATCCTAGATAATTTGTGTTTTCATATAAAATTTAAAACTATTTTTATTTTTTTGAAGAATTAAATTTTGATTTTGATAGAGGTGGCCTTGAATCTATAAATTGTTTTTGGCACAATGGCATTTTCATAGAATTATTCTAAACAGTATTGCACATAGCAGACCTTCAGTATGTTCTTAGTTGCCATTTTCAGTGTTGTAATGTTTTTACTAAGTCTTTTATTGCATTGGTAACATTAAGAGAAATTTTGAGACTGCTGTCAATGTAATGTTTTCTTATTTCTATTTAAGTATTTTCCTTTGATGTTGGCCAAAGCTACCTATTTATCTGTGCTTTTTTAAAAATTCTTCTAATTTGATGAACATGTTTAACATACCTAGGAATTTGTGATGGAATATTCAGGGCATTTTATATATAAAATTATATAATCAACAATTTAAGTGAAGAAAAACTCAAAGCAATTTCACTAAGGCAAGAATTAGACAAGGTTGACCACTAACTCCATACACATAGAACATGGTATCTGAAGATTTAGCTAAAGCAATAAGACAACTCAAGTACAACAAAAGATTATAGATTGAAAGTAACGTAGTTAGTTTGGCTAGAGATTTATCTATTTTCTTGATTTTCTCAAAGAACCAGCTTTTGGTTTTGTTGATTCTTTTTATCATTCTCTTTCTTTCAATTTGATTGATTTCAGCTGTGAGTTTGATTATTTTCAGCCATCTCTTGGGTGTGTTTATTTCTTTTTGTTCTCAGGCTTGCAGATATTCTGTTAAATTGTTAGTGTATATTCTCTCCAATTTCTTTACTAGGGTACTTTGTGCTATGGATCTTCCTCTTAGCATTGCTATTATTGTATTTCATAAGTTTGGGAATGTTTTGCCTTCATTTTTGTTAAATTCTAAAAAGTCTAATAGATTCCTTTCTTGACAAAATTATTGAGTAGATAGTAGATCAGTTTCTAATAGGTATGTGGGATTTCTGCTATTTTTGTTGTTATTGAAGTCTAGCCTTAGTCTGTGGTGATCTGATGGGATGTATGGGATTATTTCAATCTTCTTATATCAGTTGCAGTCAGTTTTGGAAAAGACACCATGAGGTGCTGACAAAAAAGTATATTCTTTTCTTTTAGGGTGAAGTATTCTGTATATACCTGTTAAATCCATTTGGTTAATAGCCTTTATTAGTTTCTCTGTGTCTCTGTTTAGTTTCTGTTTCAGTAACATGTCTATGGTGAGAGGGGTGTTGAAGTCTCCCACTATTATTGTGTGAGTTTTAATGTGTGTTTTGAGCTTTAGTAATGTTTTTTAATAAAGGTGCAATTGCATTTGGGATATAAATGTTAAGATTTGATATCCATTGTGATATACATTTTGTTCAATTATCTGAGTTTTAAAGATACTGAGACAAAGAAAAAAATTCTGCAATGGGGTATCCAATCAACCTTCTCATTTCTTACACTAGTAGTAACTACCTATTTTGATTTACCCAACTTTTCCTCTTTTTAATTAAGAAATCACAAAACATCCTAATTTCTCATTATGGAGAATATTGTGATTCTCCTATTACTTAATTAAAACCATAATCTGTCAGTATTTGATTTTCTCTTCTCTGTACTTAATTTTAATTAAAAAAACACAATCTAAAACAAAATCTAAGTTAAAAATATGTTCATGTATCAATGATGTCAAATTCAGGTATCAGGAATAACATTCAACCAACTACAGAAATAGTAGGGTTGCAAATTCTCTGTGATTTGCCTGACATTCTAACCCTCCATATTTGACAGGTCTCCATAATTTAAATGTTGCAAATATACCCAGCATCCACTTTACATAGTTTCTACTTCATATATTATCTAAGCCTATTGTATATCTTTTCATGATTCTTCATGTGGAACCTGCAGTTTGTAGACAAGTTCTGCCTCTTGACAGTTTCATGCTACTCTTCCTTGTTTTGTTGTCTTTTTGGAAATAACTATACCTGTGTCATGTTCCTTTCTGTTTTAGATAACTCCCAAAGCCACAGCTTTGTTTAAAAAATGTATTCTTTGTCTCATAATTAATTCAGACTAAACAATTCACAATTTTTCTATAATTACTTTTCAAGTACTTGACCTTTGTTTTTCTGATTTAGCTTTTTTTTTGTATATGAAACTATTGTACTCCCTTGATAGTCACTGTATTGTGGGTAAAGAATAGTTTAGCATGTAGTTATTTATTTTCTTTTTTTAAATTAGACATTTTCTTTATTTGCATTTCAAATGTTATCCCCTTTCCTGATTTCCCCTCTGAAAAATTTCTATCCTCTCCCCCTTCCCTGTTCATCAACCTATCCACTCTGCTTCCTGGCAATGGCATGGAGCATAAAGGACCTGGAGACATGGAGGGGGAGCATAGAGCATAGAGGCATGGAGCAATGGACACAGGGGGCATAGATCCTTCACAGGACCAAAGGCCTCTCCTCCCATTGATGACCAACAAGGCCATCCTCTGCTACATATGCAGCTGGAGCCGTGAGTCCCTCCGTATGTACTCTTTGGTTGTTTGTTTAGTCTCTGCAAGCTCTGGTGGAACTGGTTGGTTCATATTTTTATTCTTCCCATGGGGCTGCAAACCACTTCAGCTCCTTGGGTTCTTTCTCTACTTCCTCCACTGGGAGCCTTGTGCTCACTCCAATGGTTGACTGAGGGCATCCACCTATTTGTCAAGCACTGGTAGAGCCCCTCAGGAGACAGCTATATCAGGCTCCTGTCAGAAAGCATTTGTTAGCATCCACAATAGTGTCTGGGTTTGGTGAGTGTATATGGGATGGATGCACATCCTTCCAAAATTCTTTTTTGTAAAGGATAGATTGCATAGTCATTCTTCATTTGCCTAATATAAATAATCTTAGTTCATATCCAAAACTCTATGAGAATTTTCTGGTTATTTATAATTAAAAATAAAAATAATATGACAGTTTATATTTTGATCAACTCTTTGACATATGAAATGCCTATATCCTTGTAGGAAGTTGCATGAAGATGAAACTAATATGTAATTGCTGGGCAGGGTATGCAATGCATCCTTACTAATAAACAGATTAGTTTGTAGTTCCATTCAGAAGACACTTAAGCAAATACTAAAATTATAACAAATGTGTATTATTTACTGAAGATGAAGGTACAGTTAAGTTGTTGACATCTTGATTAGTAAGTATGAGGCCTTTGGTTACCCACAACAGTAAGACAAATAAACCACTGAATGAACACATTTTGTTAACATAAAAACACATGTATGAAACAACCTTGTAAATATGCATGTCACATGAAAGTGATATGATTTACACATACACATTAACATGCCATTTGGATACTAATATAATATTTTGTTCATATATAAATCTATGTAGTTAATATTTACATGTATCATGAGAGTTTTTAAACAGTACTATTTATATATTCTTAATGGAAAAAATAACAGAATGGAAAACATTGTTTACATTTTCCACTTCTTTTAAATGCCATTTATCTATTTATTTGCTTTTGTAGCTTCATAAGAGCTGAGAAAATGTATCCTTTTTTTCCATTTTAACTTCAAAAATTAATGCATACTATCAAAAATGTTAAAATTATTTTTCAACATGTTCCTTAATAAGAAAGAGCAAGGTTATCTAAATCTTGTAAGATTCTTTTCAATTTTATGAAGTTTATTATTAGTTTAATGATATATGTGAATATTTATTTAGGGGTAAATATACTTGAGTGCTACACCCATTGAGGATGGGGAAATGGCATCGCCTAAAGCAGTAGTTACAGGCAGTTAGGAGCAGCTGCCTAATGGGAGTGCCTAAAAGTGAATTCAAATCCTCTGGAGAACAGTAACTATATTTAACAACTAAAATGTTTTCTCTCCCCAGTACCATTTCTTAAACATGAGGGCTCTAGATCTGTTAGCTCAGATGATTTTTCTTAAAAGTGCTCTCAAATGTATACAAATAACACACTATTGAATTTTAACTAATACTACCTTAAGAAGTATTGCTTAAAAATTCATCGGTTTTCCAGGATACAAGGTAACTCCCTGAAGACCTATGGCAACAGAATATAATACACACACATACACACATAGTCACAACTGCTTGAAGACCTAGGAGAATACATATGAAACTTCTCTCCAGGTGGTGGTGGTGCATGCCTTTAATACCAGCACTTGGGAGGCAGAGGCAGGTGGATTTCTGAGTTCGAGGCCAGCCTGGTCTACAGAGTGAGTCGCAGGACAGCCAAGGCTATACAGAGAAACCTTGTCTAGAAAAAACAAAACAAAACAAAACAAAACAAAACAAAATTTCTCTACTTTCTCTTTTTCCCCAGACCCAATTTCTTATGCTTTTACAGAGTGCTGCAACAGAACACAAGCTGCAGCTTCTCTTTCTCCTATCCACAACTGGGAATCCCTTCCTCCACAGGTCACAGAGATTCTTTCCCCAGCTTAGGGCAGGCACACAGTGGTTAACCACAGGACATGCCATCCAAACGACCCATTTTGGTAAAGTAAATCTCTGACTTTTGTTTACATAGATACTGAAAGAAATGGCATTATTTAATATATTAGTTAAGTTGTAATCAATGTGGTAGTAAAAATTAATTCAAAGGAATATATTTTGAACATATGTGGAATCCCAGGCACCAAATGAAGCAGGCATCTTCTGCTCAGCCAGAGTCAGCAAAAGCCAGAAGACAAGGAGAACTGCCTTTAAACAGTTCCAATTGTTCCCTCTCTTCAACACTGTTCTTATCACCTGTTGATTCCTCAAAATATCTCTTCTATCCTACCTCCACTTACTCATCTCTATGTCCTAGCCTCAAACACTAGCAGGCATTCCCTGTATGCACACCAGCTGAGCATGCAAATAAAACTGGAAATGAACAGCCATCACAACTCTTCAAAAATCCAGAGGAGAACTAGAATACCAAAACCAAAACACCAAGAAAACATACACAAATTCAGAAATCAATATCTAGATATATAACCATCTTTCACCCAGATACCTACATGCCAGCATAAAACACTAAAACACACACAAAACACATATACACAAACACACACACACTCTCATGCACACACATGCACACATGTACACACACACACACAAACACACATATACACACAATCAGTAACCATAACAGACAGACAAATATATCTCCCCTAGAACCTGGCTATTATTCTACAGAAGGTACTGAATATTTCACCATAGCTCGAGCACAAGTAAAAGACATTTAGACCAACTGTTTGCAGACAATAGAGATCCTTAAAATGAAAATGAGTAATTCTCACGAAGAAATGCAGGAAAACACAAACAAACAATTGGAGAAAATGAATGTATCTACTGCGGAAAGCCAAGAAAAATTAATAAACAGTTAAAAACAAAATTTTCAAGGCCTGAAAATAGAAATAAAATGAATAATTGGGTAGCCTACTTTCAAAAGGGAACCTCCATTCTACCATCGCCTCTCCTCTACTTTCATCAGACTTATGAAACATACAGATCTGCAGGTCTGGAATGATACAGTCCAATGATACCATCAGAGACCAGCTATACAAGGACCAGTGAGGTTCACTCTTCTCCCAATATATACTACAACAAGAATGTTCAGGATCCAAAACCATACAGATGGCTAAAGGCCCTTGAATGAACACAAAACTATCCAGGACAAGATGGTCCCTGCAAAGCACAGCTACCCCACTACACAGCAAGCCCTAGATTTCCAACACAACTGAAACACAAGAAACTTACCTTAAATCTAATGTTATAAAGATGGTAGAGGCCTTTAAAGAGGAAACAAATAAATTCAATAAAGACATATGTGAAAATGCATTTAAACAGGTAGATGTCTTTAAAGAGGAAACAAATAAATCCCTTAAAGATACACAGGAAAGTGCAATTAAACAGGTGAAGTAAAGAAATAAAACTGTGCAAGACCCAATAGTGGAAATAGAAGCAATAAAGAAAATACAAACTGAGGAGATACTGGAGATGGAAAACCTAGAGAAGAGATCAGGAACAATATATGCGAGTATCATCAATGGAATAAAGGAGTCGGAAGAGAGAATGTCAGATGTAAAATATACAATAGAAGAAACTGATATATCACTCAAAGAAAATGTTAGATCTAAAAGATTCCTGAATCAATACCATGAAAAGATCTAACCTAAGAATAATAGGAATAGAATGTGTAGAGTCCTAAATCCAAGACCCAGAAAATATTCTCAACAAAATCATAGAAGAAAATATTCACAAAATAAAGAAAGAGGAGCATAGGAAAATAGAAGCTTATAAAATACAAATTAGACTGGACTAGGGAAGAAAAGCCTCCTAGCACATAATAATCAAAACAGCAGATCTACACAACAAATAATCAATATTAAAACTGCAAGAGAAAAAGGCAGGTAACATACAAATGTAGACCTCTTCTCAAAAAAGACTAGATATAGGTAGGCAGATATTTCTAGAAGGGTCTGGACAGATATCTTGCAACTTCTCCAAAAACCACCGGTTCTAATCTAGACTACTATATCCAGAAACACTCTCAATCATCATAGACAGAGAAAACAAGATACATAAAGACATATATAAATACAACTAATATCTATCTACAAATCCAACTTAAAGAAAATACTAGAGGGAAAAACTGCAAGAAAACACAAGAAATAATTAATTCCATACAAACAAATACAAACAAACAAAAAAAAGTATACACACACACACACACACACACACACACACACACACACCCCAACAGGAAAATGTCAGGAAATAATCACTAGATTTTAACATGTCTCAACATCACTGGACTAACTTTACCAATAAAAAGACACAGTTTATCAAAATAGATGCAAAAACAGGATCCATCATTCTGCTGCATAAAAGAAAAATAAGTAAACAATAAAGATACATATTGCCTTAGAATAAAGGGATAGAAGAAAAAAGTTATCAAATGAAACAGAAATAAAAAGCAAACTGGGGTCTGTCTGGACTGGCCTGTGCCCTGAGCAGACCGTGTACGCAAGCTCAGCAGCCACTCCCACAACACGTGGAGCAAGCTCCACTCCCAGGTGCTCTAATATGCCCAGGATCAGAGGTGACGAGGACAGAACATCTGTCCCAACACCAGGAGTAACTGGGACCAACAGGACCCAGGCACACAGGAACTCCACCAGCCCAGTGGCTCTGGTTGCTTCTAGTGTGTTTGGGCCAGCCAGTACCCAGAGCAGACCTTGGGCCCAAACTCTGTAGCCAGTCCCAAAACACCCAGAGGAAGTTCCACTCCCAGGCAGTCTAACAAGCCAAGGATCACATGATCAAAGAGTCACAGGATCATAGAGACAGCTTGAGTCTGAGGAGTTTTGACACAACCAGGATCACAGGAAGGACAGGCTCCAGTCAGAAACAGCAAGGAGAGGTAGAACTAGAAATAAGCATATGGTGTGGGGCAAGCTTAAGAATATAAGCAACACAAACCAAGGTTATTTGGCATCATCAGAATCCAATTCTTCCACCATAGCAAGTCCTGGACACTCCATCACACTGAAAAAGCAAGATTCAGTATAAAATCACCTCTCATGATGATGATACAGGACTTTAAGAAAGACATAAATAGCACCCTGAAAGAAACGCAGGAGAACACAGGTAAACAGAAGCCCTTAAAGAGGAAACACAAAAAAACCTTAAAGAACTACAAGAAAACACAATCAAACAGGTGAAGGAAATGAGCAAAACCATCCAGAATCTAAAAATGGAAATATAAACAATAAAGAAATGAGAAAGGGAGACAACTCTGGAGATAGAAAACCTAGGAAAGAAATAAGGAGTCATAGATGCAAGCATCACCAACAGAATACAAGAGATAGAAGAGAGAATCTCTGAGTCAGAAGGTTCTATAGAAAGCATTGACACAAAGTCAAAGAAAATGCAAAAAGAAAAAATTTCCTAACCCAAAACATCCAGGAAATTCAGAATACAATCAGAAGACCAAACCTAAAGATAATAAATAATAAATAAATAAATAATAAGTAAGGATAATAGAAGAGAGTGAAGACTCCCAAGGTAATGGGCCAGTTAATATCTTCAACAAAATTATAGAAGAAAACTTCCCTAACCTAAAGAAAGAGATGCCCATGAACATACAAGAAGCCTACAGAACTCCAAATAGACTGGACCAGAAAAGAAATTCCTCCTGTCACATAATAATCAAAACAACAAATGCACTAAACAAAAACAGAATTTTAAAAGCAGTAAAGGAAAAAGGTCAACTAACATATAAAGGCAGGCCTATCAGAATTACACCAGACTTCTCACCAAAGACTATGAAAGCTACAAGATCCTGGGCAGATGTTAACTCATTGGCACAGGGGAAACTTCCTAAACAGAACTCCAATGGTTCAAGCTCTAAGAGCAAAAAATAATAAAGAGGACTTCATGAAATTGGAAAGCTTTTGTAAGGCAAAAGACATAGTCAATAAGACAAATCATCAGCCTACAGACTGGAAAAAAAAATCTTCATTAATCCCACATCTGATTGAGGGCTAATATCCAAATATATAAAGAACTCATGAAGCTAACTACCAAAAAACTAAACAACTCAATCAAAAAATGGGATATAGATCTAAACCGAGAATTTACAACAGAGGAATCTCAAGTATCTGAGAAATACCCAAAGAAATGTTCAAAGTCCTTAGTAATCAGAGAATTGCAAGTCAAAATGACCATGAGATTCTACCTTACACCATTCAGAATGGCTAAAATCAAAACCTCAGGTGACAACACATATTGGCAAAGTAGTTGAGAAAGAGGGACACGCCTCTATTACTGGTGGGATTGCAAACTGGTATAACCACTCTGAAAATCAATCTGGAGGTTCCTCAGAAAATTGGAAATAGATCTACCTGAAGACCCAGAAATACCACTCTTGAGAATATACCCAAAAGATGACCCATGATGCAACAGGGTTCTATTATGTTCATGGAGTCCTTATTTGTGATAGCCCTCCAACAGAAGAATGGATACAGAAACTGTGGTTTATTTACACAATGGAATACTACTCAGATATTAAGAAGGAAGGCATCCTGAGTTTTGCACTCAAATGGATGGAACTAGAAAATATAATCCTGAGTGAGGTGACTCAGACCCAAAATGACATGAATGATACGTATGATATGTACTCATGTATAAGTGGATATTAGACAAAAAAGTATGGAAAACCTAAACTGAGTTTACCATACTAAATAATCCAAAAATCACAGGAATATGTTGGAAGAGGCAACATAAATGTAGTTAAATCAAAGGCCCTATGGGAGTATAGCACATGAAACACAGTGCTATCTGACCAACGATCACTTCCTTTTTGTTTCAGGGAAATTGGTCAGAAAGCAGCATTGAGTCTTTCCAGACTCCTGTCTTAGAAAAATGCAAGAAAATTATCAAGTACCTAAATTTAGTACCTTTGTTATAAATAAATTGATACGTATAGAATATTCTCTTTTGAAGTTACACAATGTAATCTGTACCATGATTGTGATTTGTGCTAAATTTTCATACAATAAATCCTTTGGCTTGCATTTGAAAGGTTCATTGTGATATAAATTATTTGGAGTCACTGGTTCCTTGTGTTCTAAATTATTTGGATTAAATGAAGTTGAATTTTGGATAGAAGTGTATCATTTTGTAGGGAGATAATTTTTAGAAACATACTGCAGGGAAAGACTTCTTTTGCAATTCTGGCATGACAGTATAATAAAATAATTTTAAAAGTAGACATAGCATATTCTCCAAAAACAGATCCTCATGAGACTACTTAGAATGATAAAGAACTTCAATTTCTTCACTAGGAAGCATTTATTTGCATTTATGGAAAAAAATTGGTGTTAAATTCCTCTTTCTCTTTTTTCTCTTAATAAATAATGTCTTTTTTTGGAGTTGAGGATGGACAGAAGTACTGGCTCCTGTTCATAAACCCCGAGTATCTTAACTATTACCAGGAGTGAAATTCACTACATTTGTTGGGTAAGATCTACTTCTAACTATAAGTACTGGTCTCAAAGAATCAGGTCTTAGATATTGCTGAGACTTCTGCATTTCCTGAGAGTAATAAACTTCAGGTCAGCAAGCCTCATGGGGCTTATGTCAGAATGTGTGTGTGTGTGTGTGTGTGTGTGTGTGTGTGTGTGTGTGTGTGTCTGTGTGTGTGTGCCTGTGTGTGTGCCTGTGTGCCTGTGTGTATGAAATTGTGATGCCTGATTTGTTAGGCTGCAAGAACTGCAAGGAGTATACCATATTGAAATCACAGCACTAGCTTAAGGCCAGTGTAGCTCCAGCTGCAGTAATTGACTAAGTCAATATATTATAAGTGATTTATCTCCATAAAATCTAACCCTAGCTGTATCACTTTTCATCTTAAAGAAGCAATTAAAAATGTGAAGGAACAAAACAGACAGCAATCTTTCACACCCTGTGTAGTATTTTTCAGTAATAAAATCCATGACCTTAATCTGTATTTTATGGTAGCCTGACACTACTTTCCTATTGAGGATGACATTGCAATATAAGCTTCTTTATGTTATATGCAAATCATTGATGGATGATTTTGGTTGTGTTTACTCTGTATCTGTGATAACTAGTCATGGTTGTTAACTTGTGTGAATCTTGTATGCAGTAAAATTCTAGCAGTTGGGCACAAATGTTAAGGAGTTTCCTTGATTGAATCACTTGCCATGGTAAGATCTCTCATCAATCTGGACCATTTCAGGTAGCAGTTATATTGAAGGCACATGGAAGTATGGGTCTGTGGCTAAGTGCATTCTTCTCCTCATTCTGTCTGGCTAATCCATCTGTTCTGCTGCCTAGTTATTACCATTGCTAATATCAGGGTGTACAGGTTCAAGATTCCAATTTGTACTGAAGATAATATGTAACAGCTTTTAAGACAAAAGAACTATTGGTTTTGATTTTTTGTTATTTTGTTTTGTTTTGTTAGGTTTTCTTTCTTTTTTTTTTGGTTTTTGTGTTAGGAAAGATTCAATGATATACTAGCATAACCACAGTTTATAAGACTTGTTATAAATATATTTTAATCTAGAATATATAGATTCATTCCACCTGTTCTGTCTCTACAGAACCCAGATTAATAAATTATATTTCATGTTACTTTAACCCTATTCATGCACATGCATGTTCATAAGCTGACTCTACTGTATTATATTCTCCACTCTTCTCATTCAGTCTATTTTACAAGGTTGGTGATAGGTTAAACTTTTCTCATTTTTCTGTACTACATCCCTTATTCCAGAAAGCATATCTGAGCCATTAGAATCTATGGAGGTTTTCTATTCAGTCTGTTAGGTGACTAAACAACATAGAGAGGTGATATAAGAAGAATATATAGTTTTTCACAGTTTGGTGGCCTGCAGGACTAGGATCAAATCTGAATTCTAGTAGAGAAAGAAAATATTGATAATACTCAATTACTTATTGAAAATATTTATACTTCATCTCATCCCTTCTTTCCCCCTTTTCATTATTTTAATGAGTATAGAAACAAAGAATAGGTGTCTATAGTACTCATTAGCACTATAATGGCTTATAAGACAATGGTTTTGAAAAATTAAGTTCAACAAGAAAGACCCTATTATGGGATTTCATCATTCAAACCATAGTATCCTGGCTTATGACTTCTGCCTACATCTTTCTAACTTCTGCAATCATGAGATGTTCAGAAATCTATGCATGTTTTTCATGTATTTCACCTTCCAGTCCTCTGGCTTTTATCCACATAGCCTTTCCAGTCTACACATGTTGTAACATATAAACAATTCTCGATAAATTCACATCAAACTACGAGTGTCAACTCCTCCATTATAAAGTTTTAATTGTTCCTTTCTATACAGATACATATCACATCTTAAATTTCAACTATCCTAAAAGCCTGTGGAAATCACCCAATAAAACATCTCTAAGGTGTCTTAAAGCCAGTATATTGTAAAGGATTCTCATTAAAACTCTCCTTCTCTAACATTGACCTTTTCTTTCTTTGTTCTGTTTTTTTTATAGTGACATCATTCAACCATTTGATTGATTCTAAAAACAGAAATATTCATTGAACTATAATTCTTTATTATATTCATAGCCAGTTCCTAACATTTCTCATGCTACCAATTTCTTATTCATTTATTCCATCCATTAATTATTCTAATAAGTATGTATCAATGACATAATAAATTTTAGTGCTGTAGTAAGTGCCGGAGTTACAGCATAATTAACTCCTGTTTTAGGAAATCACATTGAAGACAATGTCATAAATAATTGATATAGCTAAAGACTATAAAATATCAGTGATTTTTTTCATGGAATATTTTAAAGAATTTTGTCAAGTCCTACTTGAAAACATCCCCTGTAACAGTTTTTGCAAAGGGCATAGTATAGTGAGAACAGATTTGCCTTGATATTGATGACAATTATGGTCCTAAAGAAAAATGTATGCAGTAGATGATCATGAGAGTTCATATAGGTTTTTCTTGAGTTCATGTTAAAAGATTTTTAAGTAAACTGAATCATCATAATATATTTTTGAAACTTAGGTTTTTCATCTTATAAAGGTTCGTATAAAGCTATTGCGAAAATATGGATTAATTCACATTAATAGCTATAAAATATGTCATATATATGAATATTAATTTAGTACCAATATTTGTGGTATTGGATTTTCATTGTCAACTTCACTGGATTTAGAATTGTCAAGTAAATGGATGGTGAACATATCTAACATCCCTGAAAAGGAATTTCCAGAGCAGAATAAAAGGTGAAAAAATTTACTCTGAATGTAAATGATACAGTTCCCATGACATAAAGCTTCCAAAGAATAAGAGACAAGAATGAAAAACTCAGTCATATGGAGCAAATTCCTTCTCTCTGCTTCTTTTTCCTTTCCTTTTTAAATTTATTTTTGAAATTATAATAATTGCACCATTTCTCCCTTCTCTCTCCTTTCTATCACCACCCATATATTTTTCCTGTTTTCCTTCAAATTCTTTACTTTTTAAAAACTGTTATCACATGCACATATGTATACACACATATCTTTGTAGAACTGAGGTCTGGTTCTTCCTTTCAGCCAGATGGCCTCAGAAAAAAGACTCAGATGCAAAATATATTTACAATTCCTTGATCATATTAATAGGCTCTTTTCTGAGTCGATCAACACAACATTTCCTAATCTATATTCTGCAATGTGATTGGTTACCTATGTTAAGGTACCATATATTCATCTTGTGACATCTTCACTTGGATAATCTCCCATGGGTGGCTCTATCACAGAATTCTGTTCCATTTTCTAGTCTACACTTTCCTATGAGCCAGAGTTTTTTTTTTTTTAATTGACACAAGGTATTCTCTCTATATTTTAATATTTAATTAAAATCTTCTGAATTCCTATAATGTTCCTTGTATGTATGTGTTCAGGCCTTCTTGTATATGATATTTGCCTCTTATCATGTTCTTACACACATTCTAAATTGAGCACTCTGAAACAGTGATAAAGTGAGTTTTTATGCCTTAGATAGTTTTTGTGAGGTAGCTGAGCCACAATATTTATTATGAAAGTAGGTTGAGATTAAGATGGACTATTTCTCAAACTAAACTTGTTGTATGGTTCTTAAATATTTGGAGATGGTATCAAAAGTATTTGGAAAAGGTACAGAAAGTGTCATAAAGAAAACTCTAGGGTGCTTTAAGCAGGGATTAATGTGTCATTCATATATAAATCACAAACTATAATAGTATAATGTATAAAACTGACACTCTGATGATGATACAGATAATATATATACATATATATGCATATTTATCCATATATAATGAGAAATATAAAATGAGAATTAAGAAAGATAGTAGTCCTGTTCTAGTCTGACAAATAGTATGTCTATAATTGGTCTACTTTGAAACTGACTTGATGCTGAGTTTAAAGGCCACATACTACTAACATGGACAGAAGATATTTCAAGAGTTAACTGGGTTCAGTCTGTAACATGGACATTGCTGTGGTTTTCATGAATAATTAGTAAGACTCAGTAAATATCTGGAGAGAAAAGGTACAAAAACTAAACTGAAAAACATGCAGTTTGGAAAGAAAAGGAAGAAATTGAAAGTTGTAAGTGATGTGGTTCTCATGATTGGCACCCACAAAAAGGCAGTCATGCCCTCTGCACTAAGAAAATAGTAAAAAATGCCTTTAGAATATTTCAGCAATCAACCCAACACTGTCTATCCATAGGGTCCAACATAGGACTGTTGTACCAGTTTGAAGACTATCCTTTGAATAGACAGAGCTGCTGGAAAGCCCTGTTAAAGAGAGCTTCCTGAGGAAATGATTTCCTTGTCACATGAAGGTAAAGTATAGAGACTCTTGTCATAGTCTACAGAATCTACCTTGCTATTGTACAAGATAACAGCATATATTGGCATCATCCTAATAAATGATGCTAGTTTAGCAAGCACAGGAATGCAATGGATACATGTTTATATACCTATGGATGATACTTTCTAGGAAGGCATGAAATAACAAGTGATGTATAGGAATGTACTATTACATAAAGTTGTGAGGGTGAATCCTCAGATGTACTGAAAACATTGTGATATTGGGAATGCTAATATCTGGAACATATGCCAAAGAAACCAATATACAACCAATGATACTATCCAGGATAGAGTCATGTATGTTGCAAATGGCAAAGAAAGTGTCTTAGGTTTGGTTTTATTGTTATTAAGGGTCACCATGTCTTTGGCAACTCTTATAAAGGAAAACATTTAATTGGAGCTGACTTACAGTTTCAGAATTTTAGTCTATTGCTGATTATCACAGTGAGAAGCAGGGTGGCATAGAGGCAATTATGTTACTGGAAAAGGACTTGAGATCTCTACTTCTATATCCTCAGGCACCAGGGGAAGGCTAACCACAATCAGCATAGCTTGAGCAGATGAGACCTCCAAGCCTGCCCCATACCTCCAAATACTTACCCTCCCTATGTGCCAAGCATTAAAACACTTGAATCTGAGGGGGCTTTCCTATTCAAACCACCAATATAGAAACAGGGCTGGCCACATGCCCTGAAGCTTACAATATAACAACATATGCCATAGAAGCTAAGACATGTAGTTTCAGGAAATGTTATTTCCCTATTCTGTTTCATTTTCTGTCTTGTCCCAGAACTTTGTTGCCATTCTTCCATTCCTAACTGTTGGAGAAGAAATGTTTACTTTGAGCCACTGTGTGTTAGAAATAAGTAACTTGACCTTTATTTTATAGGAGCTTATAGAAAAGTCTTGAGTGAACCTCTAAGGAAACTTTGAAATTGGCTATAAACAATGTTATGACAGTTAAGTCTTTTGAAGCTCATGGAAATAAGTTGAAGCCATTTTTCTTTATGGAAAGAAAATAAAATATTTTGGTGGGTAAGAGTAGATTATTGTTTAAAGTAATAGATTTTAGTGTCTGGTTGATAATGGATAGACTTATAATGCTGTTTATCTTTAACTTTAAACTTTAAATTTTAACTTGGCTTAGAGTTACCTACAAGACTAGTGGAATGCACATCTGTATAAACCCATAGCTACAATAGAGAATATTATTTGAGAAGATCAAATTCTCTCCTAATGTGTATAATACCAACCGATGAAAGAGATAATAAAATAAAAATAGCACAAGAATAATTCTAGCTGAGCATGGGAAAATATATTTTTTGGATTGAAGTCTATGAAAATTTTTTCCTCTGTACTCTTGACTTTTGTAGTCTAGGGATATTAGTGATCTTTCTATAATTCATTGAACAAATACAGTATTATTTTATTCACTTACAAATTACACCAAAACCAATATTTAAAATGTAACAAATCTAGTATATATTGTATATATCCTATATATATATGTATATATATAGTATCTATATCTATATCTACATCTATATCTATAGCTATATCTATCTATATCCATATCTATCTATCTATCTATCTATCTATCTATCTATCTATCTATCATACATCAGCTTCTGGTAATAACGTTAGTTATAAAGTTAGTTACTGCTATTCTTCAAGGTGAAAATTCAAGTTCTTGAAAGATCCATTAAGCTAGTCACAAAAGAGAATTAATTAGATAAATGACAAATTCTAGTCTTTACCTGAACAATGGGAGTTTAAAAGCAGGACAAGAGTAGATAATTCTTTCTAAATTATATTTTTATAACTTAGTTGATATTTTTAGGGTATTTTTATTCAATTTGGTATTATCTGAGATTCTGCTATTGAAAAATAAATTCCTGCTTAGACTTTCCTTTTAAATAATGGTTATGTTCCCTGCCTGTTCATCCTTTGGTCTGCCTATCCATTGTATTAGAGGTCTGGATGAATTTATTTATAGCCATAATCTTTTCTTTGGATAATAGCTAAAGCTAATGGTGTATCATCTGTACATCACTGCAGTCTATCTTTCCTGATTCCTCGGGGTAGCTATCCCCTGTACCTCATCAGTCCATTGGATCTCAGAACAGACATCATCCTTAAAATCCCATTTGTACCATTTGGATCAGGTCAGGAAGAGTAATAGCTCTAATCTTCTTGGAGTGATATTATTAATCTTGAGCAGGTGAGCTCCAAGGTACTTTCTCTAACCTACACATTTAGAAGGCAGGAGCTTCAGGGCTGTAATGAATAAAGCTAAATGGAAGCCTGCAGCATGAACTGAAATGATTGCAAGATTAAGCTGTGCTTCAGCTTTGTACTTAAACCCTGTTTACACTGCTAAATCAAGAGCTTTAAGAAAACTAAAGACCAATATTAAAAGGCTCTTGATTTGACAACAATCAGAATGCCATTCAATTATTTATATTTTTCTATCAAGGAGTACATAAAAATCATGGCTCAGTGAATTTTCTTCTAATATTTTATGAAATTTTCAATGGCTTGCTGATAGCACTTCCATTGACTTTTTCACAGACCTATTTCTATATTTGACAAAGCAAACCAATACCCTTTCAACAAAGAAAACATGATAAAGTGTCTTTATCTGCTTACTTTACCTCCATCGAATTTGTAAACCTCATGCTACTGAATGTGATCTATCTCTTATGTGCAACATAAAGGCTTTGGCTTCTTTGATATAAATAACTGAATTTCCACTTTGCAGGTAGGTTAGTATTTCCGTGTGTTCTATAGATGGTACGTATTAAATTCAATTTGTATCTTAATATTAAAAACACCGAACCATCTGCATTCTGATGTGAAATCTGTTTCTGTGATATTTTTCCCCTCAGTGTGTCATCATTATATGATGTTAGAGAAGGCAGATGTACATGGATTTTATGGCAGCATATGAAATAGCAAACTACCTCTGTGGGTAACACTGAAAATATTTAAAGGGAAAGGAAAATAAGTTGTTTTCCTGTCTGTTTGATTTTATTTCTATTTGGAGAGCTGATATACCATTATTTATTTAATGGACAAAAATTCATCTTAAGTTTTTCTCATGATTCATTAATATTGATACCATATTCTGGAAAACTATCAGTCATGATGATAATATGTATTTTGTAAGCCGAAAGATAATATCTTCAATACTCTGGTTATTAATTTTGGCATGAATATGAAGATAATAATAAAGAATGAAAAGAGTCCAATATATTCCACATTATGTTGAACTAATCAACATGATAATTGTGCTATAAACCACATATCCAAAGAAGCTAAGAAAGAAGGGATGCTAAGGGGGCATACTTGAGTCTCAGTCAGAAGGAGAAATAGATTAGACTTTCAGGGTCAATGAAAGTAGGGAACTGGGTGGAAGAAGAGGTGGGTATTGGAACATGATGAGGTAGGGGGAAAGTCCTAGGAATCTATTAGGCATGGCCCTATCTAAGATTCCTAACAATGGGGAACATGGAACCTGAACCAGCCATATCCTGTAAGCACACAAAAGTTCCAATGAAACAATTTTGACATCAACTCAGACACAAAAGCTTATACCTACAATTGTGCTGCCTACAGGATATTTAGGGGTCAAGGATAGAGCAAAATCTGAGGGAAGGACCAACTAATGACTAGCTCAGATTGAAACTCATGCCACAGGAGGGAACCCACCCATGACACTATTGATGATATTCTGCCAGACTTGCAGACAAGAGCATCGCATAAAAGTTGTATACGTAAGGATTTCTCCTAGCAACTATAAGAAGCTGATACAGAGAATCTCAGCCTACAATGAGTGAAATGTAAGAAATCCAATGGAAAAGGAGGAAGATGAATTGAGGAAGACAGAAGGATCAAGGGCACTGCAGGAAAACCTACAAAATCAACTAACCTGGGTTCATTGAGGCTCATGAAGCCTAAACTGTCAATCAGAGAGCATGAAGGTAGACCTGACCTACGCCCCCTGCAAATATGTAACAGTTATGTAGCTTGGTCTTCATGTGGGAATCTTAAAGAAAGAGTAGGGGTTGTCTCAGAATACATTGCCTTTTTTTGGATTCTTTTCCCCTAATTGCTCTGCCTTGTCTAGTCTCAGTGCAAGAAGATACACATATTCTTGCTTAGGCTTAATGTCCATGGGAGGCTCCCTCTTCTCTGGGGAGAATGGGAGCAGAGGTCTATGAGGGGTTGAGGTGAGTAGAAAAGACTGGGAAAAGAAGAAAGATGGGGAAGCTCTGGTCAGAATGTAAAGTAATTAAATAAATTACTCAATTAAAGAAAAAAAAAACATTTGACTTAAAATCCTGGATGTGCACTCCACTCCCTGGTCCATAGCTCAGCCTATCTCCTGTGAAGTCTTCTGCCCATGCTCCAATTCCCAACCTGCTGGGACCCTTGGAAACCCATCAGCTCTGAGGTACACCACATCCACTCTGTGCTCCATTTTCTCAATCACACTTCTACCTACAATCCTCGATTTCTACTCTACTCCCCTAACCACAGCTCATTCTGCCTCCATGGAGGCCTGCAGCCACCAGGAACAAATGGATAATCAAGCCTACAAGTTGGCCTGCTTCTATCCAGGACAACCAAAACAGCCAGCTTTCCTGGAGACCTGCTGCAGCCCAACACAACCAGTGGCCTACTGCCATTAGGTACTACTAGTTATGCCTGCAGTTGTAGTGGCCTGCTATCATCAGGCTTTACCAGGCCAGTCAATACCAGAATAAACAAGATAGATAAATAACAGTACAAAAACAGAACCAAAAAATGAAAGGACAGTATGGAAAACATTTCTCCTACTACAAAAGTATGAGAAACTTACAGGATACCAAATAGATTGGATAAGATAAGAAAATCCTCACAACAAATAATACGCAAAACATTAAATATATAGAACATAGAAAAATATTGAATCCTGTAAAGGGAAAAGAGCAAGTAATATATAAAAGCAAACTTATCAGAATTATACCTGAATTCTCAACAGAGACTCTAAAAGCCTGAATGGAATGGAGAGTTGTCTTGAAGACCTGAAGAGACCACTGCTATCAGGCCAGACTAGCATACCCAGCAAACTTTTCAATCACTACATATGGAGAAACAAAGATATTATGTGACAAAACCAAATTTAAGCAATATCCACTTATCTGACCTTCCAGAGTGTATGAGAAGGAAAAAGACCAACACAAAAGAAATAACTATACCCCATAAAACACAAGAAATTAATAATTCTACAGCAAAACCAAAAGAAAGGGAACACAGAGAGAAAGAAGTTAGTCCCCTAGTTGTTTAGTTCCTGAACTACTAAATCTTATATTAAGAGTATGGCTATCTAGTCTTTATCCCATCAGAGATCTGAGAATGAATAATCTTATCTGAGTGTGTAGGAACATAGCTTTCAAAAATTATAAAAATTATAGAGATAAATGACCAACACAACTACCTCCAATATTTTCTATAATATTGGAACATCTATCTTCAGCCTTCTGTCCCAGAATATCTGACAGACCTTTTGTGAAGCAGGAATTATGAAGACTTGTTTGCTCTGTCTTATCAGAGTTTGACAGTTGACTTCCTTGTGTTTGTCCTTTCTGGGTGGCATTTTGTCTGCAGATAAAGTTAGAGCATTTTCTTTGCCCAGTGGCTAGCTTGTCACAATTGAAACAATTCCACATAGAGGTTATTGATGCTCATCATCTTCTTTGAACTGGAATAGGGGTACTGTTAAGTGCAGTCAAATGGTCTTTTAATAATGAAATAATGTTAAATGCCATTTTCTGTAGATAGCTAGGGATTTTGAAGACCAGCTATCTATTTATAGCATATCTTACCTCACAAATTCTACTTACTTAGCTAGTTTCTATTTTAGTAACCTCAAAAACATTTTATTGCAATCAACTAAACTAGTATCAAACCTGATGAAGAGTTTGACTATTAATTTGTATTTCTCAACCGTTCCTAATAATTCCTAAATTGTATTTTTAAATGAGTTGCATAGATGTAATGCCTAAGAGTTGAAACATAATATATAGTATGTTGTAACAAAATTTATCTTAAATTATATATGAAAATACAAAGATTTATGACAATGAAAATATTAGACCTATATCAACATAAACTTCTGAACCAATAATACAACCTCAGTTTTGCATCAAAATATAAAGATCTCTACTAATGTAAGTTTGTGGCTATAAAATGTTTTTATTGTTATTTTGAGGATAGATTCAATAATCGCTCCTTAATTGTCTAATTTCTTGTAATATTTCTATATCCTCCTTTTTCTTTTCATCCAACAACCCTTTATCTAAAAATGAAAAAAAAAATGGTAGAGAAGAGGAAAGATAGAAATCTCTGAGTCTTAGCTTCCTATTTTGGTTCCTGCCATTCAAGACCACAATTATTCATAATCAATCCCTAAATGATAACATATATATTATTTAATAAAATAAACAAAACCATCCACTTTAATTTAAGGGAGTGTGATCACGATCTCCGGATAATTGCTTCCTGCTGAATTGGATTGAAGAATTTCTGTTTAGGGCCAAGAAAATTAGAAAAATGAGTAGTCTTTCAAAAGCTAGCTGTAGTCATTTGTTTTCCAGACCCCACATGCTGAGAAACATGAGGTCTAACTGAAATCTTGACTGGACTAGGCTATAAGGCTGGATGAAGCAAAGTCACCTTGGATCAGCATCCCTTCCTGAAACTGTTCAAGAAGCAAGTCTCTGGAAATCATATCAGTTTGAGGCAAGATTGAGCAAGCAAAAGAAGCAAGAGGTCTCAGCCTCTCAGCATCCATGAGTGTGAATCCTATAAGGATTGCCCACCTCATCTTCTGTAGTGCAATATACAAATCTTATAAGCAGTACATACATAATTCTAGAAAGACATTTGAATAGAACATTCAGGGTACATAAATAAATTAAGAATAATTTCCTGCTCCTCTTTTTTGAACAAGTGAAAGACAATTGCCTTTCTTTCGAAATTCATTTGATCATATAATCAAACTAAATATAACTCTCCATTCATGTGATATAAATGGATGATATATAATAAGTCATGAAAATTCTAAGGCCAACAATTTTTTTTTTGTTCATGTAAGAAGTTCTGGCTAGAGACACATATATGTCCAAGTCAGTTTCAGAGTTTTTTCAATAGAGGGTTTAGCAGTATACACTACCAATGCATTTGGACCTTTTGATTTTCTCCTGTCTGCAGTCTATATCTTTAGGGGTTCTTTCTGTATCAAATCTGTCCCTTATTACTTTGGAAGGGGTTCAAAACCTTTTCTTTTTCCTGGTACCACAATCCTAGGGCCTCTATTACAGCATAACTTGTAATTTGAAGTAAATGAAAATATAGACTGATTCAACTTAGCAGCCTATATTTTTTTAGTTCTGTTTAATTTGATTCCCTCTCTCAAAGAGGGAATACCATATCACCATAATCAATGAACTTATCACCATCTTAATTTTGTTAGTTTAAAGCTATATTATTATTATTATTATTATTATTATTATTATTATTATTATCATTTATTGAGACAGAATTTCTCTGTGTAGCCATGGCTGATTTGGATTTCCTCTGTAGATTAGGTTGGTCTTGAAATCACAAGGAATCATCTGTCCATGCCTTTGTGTCCCAAGTATTGAGATCAAAGGCCTCAATATATTTATTTATTATCTATTTACCCTTGAAAAAATATAAATCCCTATCTTTCTCCCTTCTTTGAAAATTAATATGCATGTGGATAAATGTGCCTATATTCCCCTTTCTCTTTATATAAATTTAAGATTGATATATATTTATTTTTTAAATTACTAATGACATCTCTACTTACTATCAAGTAAAAAAAAATCCACATAGAACCCTTGAGGGAAAAATGTGTCATTTTGAAGTTTAGACTGCAAGTGGCATTATATTATCAGGAGAGTGTCCCAAACTGAATTTATTGCATAGACTAACTTGGTCTTGAACTCATAGAGATCTGTATTTCTTTATCTCCTGTGTTTACTGAGTTTTAGCTTGGATGTTCTACTGGCCCTGGCCATGCTCTCATCCCCTTGTTTATGGGGTAAGGCCATTTAACCTTCCCCCTGCCTTAGCAACGAACTTAAGGTTGCCTGTTTATATCACATGACAGAGAGCATTTATTCACATAAAACAGGATTGGGCTGGCCCACCATATCAAGCTTTGGAGAACCTGAAAAGGCTTATACCAAAGTTGTGTTCTCCTAGAAGTTTCTAGGAGTTTGGCCATTGGCTAGTGTATCAGCAGCATTCAGACTTGTGCAAACTGGAGCCTGTGTCCACCCCCTTGGCTGTTCTGAACATGGGAGAAGCCCCAATTTCTGTGTTCTGCTTTTAAAGTTAGTAGGGGTTTCTTTAAAAAGTCACCTTCAAAACTATCTCTGCCTGTAGGTCCCTGCTTCTTGCCTAGGAACCTGCCTAGCTATTTATCTTTTATTGTTCTGGTAAGTTTTGGTTTTGGTTTGACTTCTCTCTCTCTCTC
>NW_022196895.1:14879140-14938793 GCF_008632895.1 Mastomys coucha
CTCTCTCTCTCTCTCTCTCTCTCTCTCTCTCTCTTTCTGTTAGACCAGAACTCTTGCCCCCCTATCCTGACTTTTCTCCACTATTTAGTGAAAACTTTTCAGGCTGTAAAACTTGTATTTTAATTGCCTTTATGTTGGGTGTCACTGTGTAGAAATTAGAGTCTAGTTCTTCCTCCTAGACACATGATCCCAGGTATAAGACTCAGACTCAAAATATATTTAGAAATACTTCACCCATATAAATAGGCTCTACTCTGATGACATCATAACTAGAATATTCCATTTATTTTAACCTAAAGACTGCCTTGTAAATGGTTACCTATGCTTAGGTACCATTTGTCCATTCTCTCACAACTTCTTGAGCTGAGCTCCCTGAGCCTGCTTCTATCCCAGAATTCTTTCTCCTCTAAGGTGTCCCACCTTCTATTTCCTGCCTAAACCATAGGCCATAGGTTTTTTAATTGGCGGGTGATGGATCCATACAGTACAAAAGATACCCTGTCTGTCTCTCTCTCTCTCTCTCTCTCTCTCTCTCTCTCTCTCTCTCTCTCTCTCTCTACATACACACACACACACAATAACATCAACAACATCAAATAAGAAAACTAACAATCACCAGTCATTAATATTAATATTTCTCAATATTATTGGACTCAATTCACCAATAAAAAGACACAGGCTAACAGATTAGATGAACAGGATCCATCATTCTGTTGCATGCAAGAAGCACACCTCAGTCACAAAGATAGACACTATATCAGAGTAAAGGGCTAGGAAAAAGGTTTTCAAAGCAAATATACCTAAGAAACAAATTGGCCATTCTAAGATCCTATAAAATAGACTTTCAAGCAATGGCAATCAAAACAGATGGAGAAGGACACTTCATATTTATCGGAGAAAAATTTCACCAAGTTTCTGAACATCTATGCCCCAAATGTGAGGATGCACACATTCTTAAAGGTAATATTATTAAAGTTAAACCAAGACTAACACCCCACTTTCAAAAATGGACAAGCTATCTAAACAGAAAATAAACAAAGATATAATAAGACGAACAGAGATTATGATTTAAGTGGACCTACCAGGTATCTAACGAACATCCACCCAAATACAAAAGAAAATAGCTATTTCTGAGAACCTCATGGAACCTTCTGCAAAACTGACCATATAATTGGTCACAAATCAAGCCTCAATAAACACAAGAAGATTGAAATAATTCCTTGCATCTCCTCAGATAAACATGGATTAAAGTTGGACTTCAACAACAGAAACAGAAGAAGGCCTACTGAGTCATGGAAGAAGAATAAGTCTTTACTCAATTATCATTGAATCAGGGAGAAAAGAATTAAAGACATTCTAGGATTCATTGAGAATGAGCACACAACATACACAAACTTATGGGATAATATGAAACCAGTGCTAAGAGGAAATTTCACAGCATTAAGTGTCTTCTTGATACCCCAGTGTAGGGAATTTGAGGGCAGGGAAATGGGAGTGAGTGGGTAGGAGGACAGCCTCATAGAAACAGGGGGGTGGAGGATGGGATAGGAAGGTTCTGTTCATGGGGTCGGGTGGGAGAGGAAAACAGAGAAAGTGGATAACATTTGAAATGTAAATAAAGAAAATATCCAAGAAAAAGGCAGAATAATAATAAAAAAAGAAATTTGAGCATTCTCATATTAATGAATTAACAGGATACATCAAATCTCTATCTATCTGTGGATCCTGTACCCTTACTGGGCTACTCTGTCTGGCTTCAGAGTCTTGATGTACTAGGGTGGTGGTGAGCTTCCTAGTGGGGGCCTATATCCTTTCAAAGGACAGAAAGAAGGAAATGTTGGTTGGAGGCACTGGCTAGATTGGGACTAGGAGGAGGTAGGAGGAGAGATCAAGATGTAAAGTGAATAAATATATAAATAAATGGAAATAATGGTTTTCAAATATGGTTTTCAATGCAATAGTGTTATATAATACTGTACTTTACATACTTTTGTTGAGAAAGTTCTACGGAAATGAGAATCATTAATTCTCAAACCTTGATGAATATAGTCCAAATAATGTTGAAATGGTCATTTTTACAGAAAAATCTGTAATTATTGCTACTTGAAAATCGCTAATTATCATTATAAATATTATGAGTGCATTTAAACTATCATGTTTGTGTAGCAAGAGATCCCATAATTACAAAGGAGACAAGATTTTTATTAAATAGAATAATCATTTTTCACTGCTGATCAGGTAGCAATCATATCCATGCTTTGTATCTTTATCCCTTGCATGCTGAAAATTAATGTGGAGGTACTTTGTGCTTTGACCCTCCATGGCACATTTTGGAGGCTATTTAAAAACAATTTCTAGTCATCCTTGCCCCTTTGTAATCATATTATGTTTGAATTCAATTCTATATAATTTGTTTTATTCTATTTGCTTTAGATTTTTTTTTTTTTTTTTTTTTTTTTTGGTTTTTTGAGACAGGGTTTCTCTGTATAGCTCAGGCTGTCCTGGAACTCACTCTGTAGACCAGGCTGGCCTTGAACTCAGAAATCCGCCTGCCTCTGCTTCCCAAGTGCTGGGATTAAAGGTGTGAGCCACCACCGCCTGGCATTTATTTATTTATTTATTTATTTATTTATTTATTTATTTATTATTTAATGTGAGAACTGTAGCTGTCTTCAGGCACACCAGAAGAGGGCATCAGATCCCATTACAGATGGTTGTGAGCCACCATGTTGCTGGGAATTGAACTGAGGACCTCTGGAAAGAGCAGTCAGTGCTATTAACCGTTGAGCCATCTCTCCAGCCCCCCTTTTTAGATTTATTTATTATTATAAATAAGTACACTGTAGTTGTCTTCAGACGCACCAGAAGAGGGCATCAGATCTTATTACAGATGGTTGTGAGCCACCATGTGGTTGCTGGGATTTAAACTCAGGACCTTCGGAAGAGCAGTTGGTGCTCTTACCCACTGAGCCATTTCACCATCCCCTTTACTGTAAGGAATACTTTACAGTTTGTGCTAACCATTAAATATTCTCCCGAATTTTGTAATATATACTTAATTAAATAAATAAACTCAATGATTTATCCTAAATCACTGAATTTTAGTACATTTCAGCTCTAGCCATCCAATCACAACTTAAGTGTTGGCAAGTCAAGATGCTTAAACTATTTCATAGTATCCCAAGCTATAACATATTAGTGAAATATAATCTAAGTAGAGGACATTGCACACATCTGAGGTCTTCAGTTAGGCTCATTTTTATGAAGTGAATATATAATCCCATTTGTGAGTATAATATCACTTGTTTTATTTTTAGTTATGCAAACACTGATATTTTATAAAACTTCCAAAAGTATTAGTTCTCTGAAATCTTATCTATACATTTTTCTTCATTTAAGTAACATAAACAAATGCAAAGGTTCATAATACAATTAAAAAAAATGTTAGTATCACCATTTTTTTAAATTTTTTCCCATTATACATACTACTTCACAAAAGTTCCCATCTCATGTCATGCACACTACTTATACACATTTTAGTAAAATAAATCTCTGATGTTCATACAATTATAAATAGACAAAGACAGAAATTGTATTATTTAATTTTTATTACAGTTTTAATCAATGTCACAGTAAAAATTAGTTTAAAGGAACATATTTTAAATTTGCATGGGATCCCAGCCACCAACACAAGCAGACACTTCCTAGTAAACCATAGGCAAGAACAGCTAGAAGACCAGGTAGTTGCCTGGTTCCTTGTTTTCTCTCTCTGTTTCCCTAGACCCAGTGCCTCTGTCTCAACCTTAGATCTGCATGAGATCACAGTTTTAATGTCACTTCAACATTGCTCATATAACCTGTTATTCTATAGACCATCCCCTCCTAACCTCTCTCTACCCACTCTTCTCTATTCCCTAGTCTCGAACACCAGCAGGCATATTTTTGCATTGCTATTTATAAGCAAAATTGGTCTGAGGGTCTCTTTTTTTTAATTAGATGTTTTCTTTATTTACATGTCATACAATATCTCCTTTCACAGATTCTCCTCTAAAAAAAAGAAAAAATAATAAAACAAAAAAAATAAACAAAAACAAAAACAAAAACAAACCCCTGTTCCCTCCCACCTCCCCCTGCTCACTACCCCACCCTCTCCTGCTTCCTGGCCCTGGCATTCCCCAACACTGGGACATAGAACCTTCACAGGGCCAAGGGCCTCTCCTCCCATTGATGACCTAGTTGGCAATCCTCTGCTATACATTTGCTGCTAGAGCTATTAGTCTCACAATGTAAACTCTTTGGTTGGTGGTTGAGTCCCTGGGAGCTCTGAGGGTACTAGGTCATTCATATTGTTGTTTGTCCTAAGGTGCTACAAGCCCTTCAGCTCTTTGGGTCCTTTATTAGTTGGGTACTGTCAGAGCCTTTCAGGAGACAGCTATATCAGGCTCCTGTCAGCCAGCACTTGCTGGCATCCACAATTGTGTCTGGATTTGATGATTGAATATGGGAAGGATTCCCAGGTGGAGCAGTCTCTGGATTGTCTTTCCTTCAGTCTCTGCTCCATAGTTAGTCTCTGCAACTAATTCCATGGGTATTTTGTTGCCCCTTTTAAGAAGGAATGAAGTTTCCACATTTTGGCCTTCCTTCTTCTTGAGTTTCACGTGGTTTTTGGATTGTACTTTGTGTATTGCGATCTTCTGGGCTAATATCCACTTATCAGAGAATGCATATGATGTGTGTTCTTTTGTGACTGGGTTACCTCACACAGGATGATATTCTCCAGATCCATCCATTTCCCTAAGAATTTCATAAATTCATTGTTTTTTAGCTGAGTAGTACTCCATTGTGTAGATGTACCACATTTTCTGTATCCGTTCCTCTGTTGAGGGACATCTGAATTGTTTCCAGTTATTGGCTATTATAAATAAGGCTGCTATGAACATAGTGGAGCATGTGTCCTTATTACATGTTGGAGCATCTTCTGGGTATATGCCCAGGAGTGGTATAGCTGGGTCCTCTGGTGGTATTATGTCCAATCTCCAGAGGAACCTCCAAACTGATTTCCAATGTGGTTGTACGTCCTTGAAATCCCACCAGCAATTAAGGAGTGTTCCTCTTTTTTCCCAGTTTCGCCAGCATCTGCTGTCACCTGAAATTTTTATCCTAGCCATTCTGACTAGTGTGAGGTAGAATCTCAGAGTTGCTTTGATTTGCATTTCCCTGATGACTAAGCATGTTGAACATTTCTTTAGGTGCTTCTCAGCCATTCGGGATTCCTCAGTTGAGAATTCTTTTTTTTTTTTTTTTTTGGTTTTTCTTCAAGACAGGGTTTCTCTGTGTAGCCCTGGCTATTCTGGAACTCACTCTGTAGACCGTGCTGGCCTTGAACTCAGAAATCCACCTGCCTCTGCTTCACAAATACTGGGATAAAAAGTGTGTACCACCACCACCCGGCCCAGAATTCTTTATTTAGCTCTCTACCCCATTTTTTAATAGAGTTATTTGGTTCTCTGGAGTAGAACTTCTTGAGTTCTTTGTATATATTTGATATTAATACTCTATCAGATATAGGATTGGTAAAGATCTTTTCCCAATTTGTTGGTTGCCATTTTGCCCTATTGACAGTGTCTTTTACCTTACAGAAGCTTTGCAATTTTATGAGGTCCCATTTATCAATACTTGATCTTAGAGCATAAGCTATTGGTGTTCTGTTCAGGAAATTTTCCCCTGTGCTGATGTGCTCAAGGCTCTTCCCCACCTTCTTTTCTATTAGTTTCAGTGTATCTGGTTTGATGTGGAGGTCCTTGATCCATTTGGACTTGAGCTTTGTACAAGGAGATAGGAATTGATCAATTTGCATTCTTCTACATGCTAACTGCCAGTTGAGCCAGCACCATTGGTTGAAAACGCTGTCTTTTGTCCATTGGATGGTTTTAGCTCCTTTGTCAAAGATCAAGTGGCCATAGGTTTGTGGGTGCATTTCTAGGTCTTCAGTTCTAATCCATTGATCTACCTGTTTGTCACTGTACCAGCGCCATGCAGTTTTTATCACAATTGCTGTGTAGTAAGTACAGCTTAAGGTCAGGGATGGTGATTCCACCAGAGGTTCCTTTATTGTTGAGAATAGATTTGGCTATCCTGAGTTTTTTGTTATTCCAGATGAATTTGCAAATTGCTCTTTCTAAGCCTGTAAAGAAGTGAGTTGGAATTTTGATGGGGATTGAACTGAATCTGCAAATTGCTTAGGCAAAATGCCATTTTTATATTAATCTTGCCAATCCATGAGCATGGGAGATCTTTCTATCTTCTAGATCTTCTTCAATTTCCTTCTTCAGAGACTTGAAGTTCTTGTCAAACAGATCTTTTACTTGCTTAGTTAGAGTCACACGGAGGTATTTTATATTATTTGTGATTATTGTGAAGGGTTTTGTTTTCCTAATTTCTTTCTCAGCCTGTTTATCCTTTGTGTAGAGGAAGGCCACTGATTTGCTTGAGTTAATTTTATATCCAGCTACTTTTCTGAAGTTGTTTATTGAAACTGTCCCGCAGTTTCATGAACCAGGTTCTGCCTCGACCAAAGGGAGAAAGGAGACCTGAAACACAGAGTTCGAGAACAAAAGGACACGAAGCCAAATTGAGGGTTTCCAATCAAGGTTCGCCTTTACTTTGGGGGTTCAGCATTTATATACAAGAGAGCAAAACTGAATCTCTAGGTTACAATGACATTTGAATAACATAAGGAGTTCCAGAGGAGACTGGAAGAGTCTGAACAAAGTCAAGGAGGAAATCAAAGGGAAGCTGGCTGCCGGGCTGAAGGCGGAGACTCAGGGCTTCCTGCTGGTCTAGACTCTGGGGAGTGGCTGGAGGCACAGTCCACAATGGGGGAGGAGGTCAACAACAGATGTCCTCAGGCTGTAGGTGTGCCAGCCAGCAAGCTGTAGTTTCCTCTGGAATCCTCACAGGTGGAACTCAGGGTAGTGAGCCTTTGCTTCAGGCACAGCAGGCTTGAGTTGAGTCTCCAGTTGTAAGCTCTGGTGTCTTGCAGCTGAGGGAGAAGGGAGGGACCCAACAGTTTATAAGGTTCAGGAGCTCTCTGGTGGAATTTTTGGGGTCAATTAAATATACGATCATATCATCAGCAGAAAGTGATAATTTGACTTCTTCCTTTCCAATTCATATCCCTGTGATCTCCTTTTGTTGTCTAATTGCTCTGGCTAGGAATTCAAGTACAATATTGAATAGGTAGGGAGAGAGTGGGCTGCCTTTGCTAGTCCCTGATTTTAGTGGATTGTTTGAAGTTTCTCTCCATTTAGTTTGATGTTGGCTACTGGTTTGTTGTATATTGCTTTTAAGTATGGGCCTTGAATTCCTGATCTTTCCAAGACTTTTATTTCATAAGAATGTTGGATTTTGTCAAATGCTTTATCAGCATCTGATTAGATGATCATATGGTTTTGCTTTTTGAGTTTGTTTATATAGTGAATTACATTGATGGATTTCCATATATTGAAACATCCCTGCTTTCCTGGAATGAAGTCTACTTGATCATCATGGATAATCGTTTTGATGTGTTCTTGTATTCGGTTTGCAAGAATTTTATTGAGTATTTTTGCACCGATATTCATAAGGGAAATTGGTCTGAAGTTTTCTTTCTTTGTTAGGTCTTTGTGTGATTTAGGTATTAGAGTAATTGTGTATTCATAGAAAAAATTGGGTAGAGTACATTTTGTTTCTATTTTGTGGAATAGTTTGAGGAGTATTTGTATTAGGTCTTCTTTGAAGGCCTGATAAATCTCAGCCCTAAACCCATCTGGTCCTGTTTTTTGTTGTTGTTGTTGTTTTGGTTTTTTTTTTTTTTTTGGTTGGGAGACTATTAATGACTGTTTCTATTTCATTAGCAGATATAGGACTGTTTAGATCATTTATCTGATCTTGATTTAACTTTGGTACCTGGTATCTGTCTAGAAAATTGTCCATTTCACCCAGGTTTTCCAGTTTTGTTGAGTATAGGATTTTGTAGTAGGATCTCATGATTTTTTGGATTTCCTCAGTATCTGTTGTTATGTCTCCCTTTTCATTTCTGATCTTGTTAATTAGGATAGTGTCTCTGTGCCCTCTGCTTAGTCTGGCTAAGGGTTTTCTATTTTGTTGATTTTCTCAAAGAACCAGTTCTTGGTTTGGTTGATTCTTTGTATAGTTCTTTTTGTTTCTATTTGGTTGATTTCAGTCATGAGTTTGATTATTTCCTGCCTTTGACTCCTCTTGAATTTGCTTCTTGTTGTTCTAGAGCTTTCAGATGTGCTGTCAAATTGCTAGTGTATGTTCTCTCCAGTTTCTTTTTGGAGGCACTTAAAGCTATTAATTTTCCTGTTAGGACTGCTCCCATTGTGTCCCATAAGTCTGAGTATGTTTTGGCTTCATTTTCATTAAACTCTAGAAAGTCTTTAATTTCTTTCTTTCTTTCATTCTTCCTTGACCAAGTTATCATTGAGTAGAGAGTTGTTAAGCTTCCATGTTTATGTGGGCATTCTATTGTTTATGTTGTTATTGAGAAGCAGCCTTAGTCCATGGTGATGTGATAGGATACAAGGAACTATTTCAATCTTCTTGTGTCTGTTGAGGCCTGATTTGTGACCAATTATATGGTCAATTTTGGAGAAGGTACCACAAGATGCTGAGAAGTAGGTATATCCTTTTGTTGTACGATAAAAGGTTCTATAGATATCTGTTAAATTCATCTGTTTCATAGTTTCTGTTAGTCTCACTGTGTCTTTGTTTAGTTTCTGTTTCCATGATCTGTACATTGCAGAGAGGGCAGTGTTGAAGTCTTCCTCAATTATTGTGTGAGGTGCAATGTGTGCTTTGAGCTTCAGTAAAGTTCATTTACAAATATAGATGCCTTTGCATTTGGATCATAGAAGTTCAGTATTGAGAGTTCACCTTGGTAGATCATACCTTTGATGAGTATGACGTGTTCCTCCTTATCTTTTTTGATCACTTTAGGTTGAAAGTCGATTTTACTTGATATTATTTGAACGGCTACTCCAGCTTTTTTCTTGGGACCATTGGCTTGGAAAGTTGTTTCCCAGTCTTTTTTTTTTTTTTTTTTAAATTTTTTTATTTTTTTATTTTTAGATATTTTCTTTATTTACATGTAAATTTCTCCATTCCCAGTTTCCCCTCCAAAAAACAAAGAAACAAACAAAAACAACAAAAACAAACCCCTGTTGCCTCCCACTTCCCCATGCCTGCCACCCCGCCCTCTCCCATTTTCTGGCCCTGGCATTCCCCTACACTGGGGCACAGAACCTTCACAAGGCTGAGGCCCTCTCCTCCTATTGCTGATCGAATTTGCAATCCTCTACTATACACATGCTGCCAGAACTTTTATTCTGAGGTAGTGTCTGTATTTGTCACTCAGGTGGATTACCTGTATGCAACAAAATGTTGGGTCCTATTTATGCACCCAGTCTGATAGTCTATGCCTTTTAATTGGGTAACTGAGTCCATTGATATTAATAGTTATTAAGGAAAGGTAATTGTTGCTTCCTGTTATTGTTGTTGTTAGAGTTGGAATTCTGTTCATGCGGCTATCTTCTTTTAATTTTGTAGGAAATTACTTTTTTTGTTTTTTCTAAGTTGCAGTTTCCCTGTTGTATTGAAGTTTTCCATTTATTGCCCTTTGAAGGGCTGGATTTGTGGAAATATATTATGTAAATTTGGTTTTGTCCTGGAATACTTTGGTTTCTCCTTCTATGGTAATTGAGAGTTTTGCTGGGTATAGTTGTCTGGGCTGGCATTTGTGTTCTCTTAGGGTCTGTATGACATCAACTCAGGATCTTCTGTCTTTCATAGTCTCTGGCAAGAAGTCTGGTGTAATTCTGATAGGTCTGCCTTTATATGTTACTTGACCTTTTTCCCTCACTGCTTTTAATATTCTTTCTTTGTTTTGTGCATTTAGTGTTTTGACTATTACATGGCTGGAGGAATTTCTTTTCTGGTCCAGTCTATTTGGAGTTCTATAGGCTTCTTTTATGTTCATGGGCATCTCTTTCTTTAGGTTAGGAAAGTTTTCTTCTATAATTTTGTTGAAGATATTTACTGGTCCTTTAAGTTGGAAGTCTTTATTCTATACGTATTATCCTTAGGTTTGTTCTCATTGTGTCCTGGATTTCCTGGATGTTTTGGGTTAGGAACTTTTTGCATTTTGTGTTTACTTTGACTGTTACCTCAATGTTTTTTATGGTATCTTCTGCACCTGAGATTTTCTCTTCTATCTCTTGTTTTCTGTTGGTGATGCCTGCATCTGTGGTTCCTGACTTCTTTCCTAGGATTTCTATCTCCAGACTTGTCTCTCTTTGTGATTTCTTAACTGTTTCTACTTTCATTTTTAGGTCTTGGATGGTTTTGTTCAATTCCTTCACCTGTTTTTTTGTGCTTTCCTGTAACTCTTTAAGAGATTTTTGTGTTTCCTCTTTAAGGGCTTGAACCTGTTTACCTGTGTTCTTCTGTATTTCTTTAAAGGAATTATTCATGCCCTGCTTAAATACTTCTATCACCACCGTGAGATTTGATTTTAGATCCAAATCTTGCTTTTCTGGTCTTTGAGATATACAGGACTTGCTGTGATGGGAGTACTGGGTTCTGATGAAACCAAGTAGCCTTGGTTTATCTTGGTAAGATTCTTGTGTTTGCCTTTCGCCATCTGTTGATCTCTGGTGTTAGATGTTCTTGCTGTCTCTGGTTGGAGCTTTTTACTCTTGTGGGTCTTTACGCCTGTGTCAGCACTTCTGGGAGATCAGCTCTCTTCTGGTAAGACCTGTGTGCAGAGGGCTGTGGATCAGCTGTCCCTCTTGAGTCTTGGGGTCAGAACAAACTCTGGAGACAGGCTGTCCACTTGCGGAAAAGGTGCAGAGAGGGTGGTGGATCTGCTGTCCCTCCTAGGTGTAGATGGAGGTAGAAAGGATCTTGTTCTGGCTTCCCTGCCACTTCTGAGGCCTGTGCCTCCTGGCTGGTGAGAGTCTCTTTATTGTGACTGTGTGGTTTAGGTATCAGAGTAATTGTGGCTCATAGAATGAATTTTATATAGTGTTTCTTCTCTTTTTATTTTATGGAATAGTTTGAGGAGTGTTATTATCTCTTCTTTGAAGAGGTCTGGTAGATTTCCTGACAATAGCCATCTGGCTCTGGGCATATTTTAGCTGGGAATTTTTTAATTACTTCTTCTATTTCCTTAGTGGATATGGGCTTATTTTCTATTTCCTTAGTGGATATGGGCTTATTTAGATAGTTTACCTGATCTTGATTTAACTTCAGTAAGTGATATTGTTCTAGAAAATCATCCATTTCATCTAGATTTTTGAGTTCTGTTGATTATAGGCTTTTGTAGTAGGACCTGATTTTTTTTTGTTTTGTTTTGTTTTTGTTTTTGTTTTTATGTCTCCCTTTTATTTTTGATTTTCTTAATTTGGATATTATGTCTGTGCCTTTTGGTTTGTTTGGTTAGGCCTTTATCTATCTTGTTGACTTTCTCACAAAGTACAAGCTTTTGGTTTTGGTGATTCTTTGTATCATTTTCTTTATTTATGTTTGGTTGATTTCAGCACTGATGTTGACTATCTCCTTCCATCTGCCCTTCTTATGTGTGTCTGCTTCTTTCTGTTCTAGGGCTCTCAAGTGTACTGTTAAGTTGCTAGTATAGGTTCTGTCCAATTTCTTTACAAGGTCACTTAGTGCTTTGAATTTTCCTCTGAGCACTAGTTTCATTGTCTCATAAGTTTAGGTATGCTATGTTATCATTTTCATTGAATTCCAGAAAGTCTTTAATTTCTTTCTTTATTTCTTCTCCCACCAAGTTATCATTGAGTAGAAAGTTGTTCAGTTTCCATGGGTATGTGGATTTTCTGTTGTTTTTTGTTTCTATTAAAGTCTAGCCTTAGTCCTTGGTGAGATGTTAGAATGCATGGTATTATTTCAGTCTTCTTGTCTCTGTTGAACCTTCTTTTGTGACAAATTATACGATCAATTTTGGGAAAGGTACCATGAGGTGATGAGAAGAAGATATATTCTTTTCTTTTAGAGTTAAATGTTCTGTATATATCTCTTAAATCAATTTGTTTCATAACCTCTTTTAGTTTCATGGTATCTCTGTTTCTGTTTCAATGACCTGTCCATTGGTGAGAGTGGGATGTTGAAGAGTGGGATGTTGAAGTCTCTCCCTATTATTGAGTGGAGTTCAATATGTTTGTTGAACTTTAGTAAAAAATGGGACCTCATGAAACTGAAAAGCTTCTGCAAGTCAAAGGACACAGTCAATAAAACAAATTGATAACAAACAGATTGGGAAATTTTTTTTCACTATCACCAGATCAGACATAAGTTTAATATTCGAGATATATATATATATATATGTCATGAATCTAACCTCCAAAAATACCAAACTACCCAATCAAATAATAGGGTATAGAGATAAACAGAAAATACACAATTGAAAAATCTCAAATAATCGAGAAGCACTTAAAATAACATTCAAAGTCATTAGTCATCAGGGAAATGCAAATCAAAATGACCCTGAAATTCTACCTTACATCAATCAGAATGGTTAAGATTAAAAAAAAAAAAAGCTAAGGTAACAGGACATGTTGGTAAGGATGTGGAAAAGGAGGAGCACTCACTCCTCCTTTGCTGGTATGATAGCAAACTGATACAACCATTCTGGAGGTTCCTCAGAAAATTGGAAATATATCTACCTGAAGACACAGATATACCACCTTTAAGCATATTTACAAAAGATACTCCAACATTTAACAAGGGTACTTGCTTCACTATGTTCATAGCAGCCATAATTATCCTAACCAGAAACTGGAAATTACACAGATGTCCCTCAATGGGCAGGTAGGTACAGAAAATGTGGCACTATTTATGGAATGGAATACTATTCAACTATTTAAAACTAGAATATCATGAATTTTGAAGGAAAATGGATGGAACTAGAAAATACCATCATGAGTGAGGTAATATAGACCCAAAAGCACATGCATAGTTAATGTGCAAAAGCACATGTATTAATTAATAAGAAGATATTAGCAAAAGTACAGAATTCCCAGAATACAATCCACAGACCTTAAGAAGGTTAACAAGCAGAAGGATCCAAGTGAGGATGCTTCAGTCCCACTTAGGAGGGAGAAGAAACAATCATGGGATGCAGAAGGAGGAAAGGATCTGGGTGGGAGAGGGGACAGAGAGGGTTGAAGGACAAAATGACCAGGTAGGGGTTAAGGATAAATAGGAGAGAAGCCCTGAGAGGCAAGAGCATTAATGGAAATATGCATCCTCCAGACTGGGAGATTGGTACCCTCTAGAATGTACTAGAGACCTGGCAGGTGAATCTTATGACTCAAAGAAAGGAACTTTAGATGAAAAGCTTAACTGTGTGGAGAGGAAACTCTACTTCCTGTAGAAGAACAGGGCATCAATTGGAGAGATGCAGCTGACGTCCCACAGTTAAAAACTCTGAACCAGAATTGTTCCTGTCTAAAAGAACTGCAGGGACAAATATGGAAAAGAGACTGAGGGAATGAAGTTCAATGACAAGCCCAAAATGGGATCTATCTCATGGGGAGGCTTCAAGGACTGACACGATTACTGGTGCTATTATGGTGTGCTTGTAGACATGAACCTAACCTTGTTGTCCTCAGAGAGGTGAACAAGCAGCTGACTGAGGCAGAGGCAGATACTTACATACAACCAATGGACTGAAGTCGGTAACCCCTGTGGTTGAATTACAGAAAGGCTAGAAGAAGCTGAGGAGGAGGATAACTCCATAGAAAGACCAGCACTATCAACTAACCCAGACTCCTGAGATCTCTCAGACCTTGACATACCAATAAGGCAGCATATAGGAGCTGGTCCAAGGCTCTGGACACATACACAGCAAAAGAGTCCCTCATCTTTCCTTAGTGGAAGAAGATATATGTCTATCCCTTGAGAAACTTGAGGCCCCTGAATATGGGGAGGCTTGCCTGTGTAGGGCTCTCAAGTGTACTGTTAAGTTGCTAGTATTCTCTTGAAGACAGCAGGAAGGCAGAATGGGACAATGAATTGTGGGATGGCAGACTAGGACATGGGTAAAGACTGGATGGTAAAATAAAATAAAAGTAATAATAAAATAAAAGTAACAATAAAAAATGAAGTAGTAAATAAAAGTAATGATAAAAATGCAGGAAAACACAAACAATTGGAGGTAATGAGTAAATCCCTTTTTAAAAAAATCCAAGAAAACACAAACAAATGGTTGAAAGTAATGAATAAAATTGTTCATAACCTAAAAATGGAAATAGAATAACAAAAATAACTACAAACTGGGAGAAATCTGGGATAAAACTTAGGAATTTGAACAGGAACCACAGTGGCAGGCTTCTCCAAAAGAACATAAGAGATGTAAGAACAATCTTAGGTAGCAAAGATACAATAGAAAAACAATTGATACTTCAGTCAAAGAAATGTGAAACATAAAAAAAAAAAAAAAACTCTGAAAAAAAATTTATCCAAAAAAAAAAAAAAAACCTGGCGTACTATGAAAAGACCAAAGCTAAGACAGTAGGGATATAGGAAAGAGAGAAATACCAGTGTAAATGCCCAAAAACTCTTTCAACAATATCATTAAAGAAAAATTTTCTAACCTAAGGTTAAAAATGCCTGATTTTATGTGGAGATCCTACATCCATTTGGACTTGAGCTTTGTATAGGAGATAAGAATGGACCAATTTGCATTCTTCTACATGCCTACTACCACTTGAGCCAGTGTCACTTGTTGAATATGCTGTCTTTTTTCCACTGGATGGTTTTGGTTTCTTTGTCAAAGATCAGGTGATCATACATGTGTGGGTTTAATTGTGGATCTTCAATTCTATTCTACTGATCTACCTGTCTGTCTCTGTACCAATACCATGTAGTTTTTATCACTATTGCTCATGAGTACAGCTTAAGGTCAGGGATGGTGATTCCCCTAGAAATTCTCTTATTGTTAAGAATAGTTTTCTCTATTCTGGGTTTGTTGTTATTCTAGATGAATTTGAGAATTGCTATTTCTATCTTTCTGAAGAATTGAGATGGAATTTTGGTGGGGATTACATTGAATCTGTAAATTGCTCTTGGTAATACGGCCATTTGTACTATGTTAATCCTGCAGATCCATGAAAATGGGAAATCTTTCCATCTTCAGATGTCTTCCTCGATTTCTTTCTTCAGAAAGAAAGTTCTTGAAGTTCATATTGTAAAGATCTTTCACTTGCTTGGTTAGAGTCCAATATTATTTGTGACGATTGAGAAGGGTGCCATTTCCCTAATTTCATTCTCAGCCTGTTTATCCTTTGAGTAGAGAAAGGCTACTTATTTACTAGATACACTGAATCTAATATAAAAGAAAGTGAAAAAGACTCTCTAACACATAGGCATAAGAGAAAATTTCATGAATAGAATACTAATGGCACAGGCTTTAAGATCAAATAAAGACAAATGGGATCTCATGAAACTGAAAAGCTTTTGAAAGACAAAGGACCTTGTCAACAGGACAAAATAGCAGCCTACAGATTGGGAAAATATCTTTATCCACCATACATTCTATAGAGGGGTAACATCCAGTATCTACAAAGAACTCAAGAAGCCATAGCCCAGCGAACCAAATAGCACTATTAAAAATTCTGGTAGAGCTAAACAAAGAATTGTCAACTGAAGAATCTCCAATGGCCAAGAAGCACATAAAAAAAAAAAAACAAAAAAAAACCTCAACATCTTTAGTCGTCAGGGAAATGCAAATCAAAATGACCCTGAGATTCCACCCAGAATGAGATTCCACACCAATCAGAATGGTTAAGGTCAAAATCACAAGTGACAGCAGGTGGTGGCAAGTATAGGAATAAAGAGGGACACTCTTTCATTGCTGGTGGGATTGCAAGTTGGTACAGCCACTCTGGAAATCAATCTGGCAGTTATTCAGAAAATTGGACATAGTAATAACTGAGGACTCAGCTATACCACTCCTGAGAGTACACCCAAAAATAATTCCAATATATAACATGGACATATGCTCCACTATGTTCATAGCAGCCTTATATATAATATTCAGAAGCTGGAAAGAACCCAGATGTTCTTCAACAGAGGAATAGATACAGAAAAAAATGGTGCATGTACACAACGGAGTACTACTCAGCTATTAAAACAATTGCTTCATGGAATTCACAGATAAATTAGTGGAACTAGAAAATGCCATCCTGAGTAAAGTAAACCAGTCAGGAAGAACATGGTACGTACTTACTGATAAGTGGATATTAGACAAAAAGCTTGGAATACCCATGATACAATTCACAGACCATATGAAACCCAAGAAGAAGGAAAACCAATATTTGGATGCTTCAGTCCTACTCAGAAGGAGGAATAAAATAATCACAGTAGGTAGAGGGAGGGAGGGACCTGGGATGGAGAGAGGAGGGGGAGGGAAAAATGGCAGCAGAATCAAGTAGGGACGGAAAAGGGGGAGAAATACAGAGGAGCAGGAAATGGAGATATGTAGCAGTGAGGGACAGGGACCTGGGTGTAGCCACTAGGATATCACAGATGCTAGGAAAGCAAGAGTCTCCCAGTATACAAATTGGATGGCATTAGCTGAAATATCCAGCAAACAGGATAGCGAACCTCTAGAGATCATATCCAGAGGTTAGATATGGCCCCTGGTTGAGGGATGGGGCCCCTCAGCCATCTCAAATATATGAACCCAGAATTGCTCCTGTCTAAAGGAAATACAGGGAAAAAGAGTGAAGCAGAGACTGAAAGAAAAGATATCCAGAGACTCCCCCCTCCCCCGCCAAGATCTATCCCATCTGCAGAACCAAACCCAGATATTATTGCTAATGCCAAGAAGAGCTTGCTGACAGGAGCCTGAGATAGCTGTAGTCTTAGAGGATCTGCCAGGGCCTGACCAATACAGATGTGAATGCTTGCAACCAACCATCTGACTGATCACAGGGACCCCAATGGAAGAGTTAAGGGAAGGACTGAAAGAGTTGAAGTGGTTTATAACCCCATAGCGAGAACAACAATATCAACCAACCAGACCTCAAGACATCTCAGAGACTAAACCACCAACCAAAGAGTATATAGGAAGGGACCCATGGCTCCAGCTGCATGTTATCAGGGTTCTGCCTTTTCTGGTATCAGTGGAAGAGGAGGCCCTTGGTCCTATGGAGGCTTGATGACCCTGGTTTCAGGAATGCTAGGAAGCTGAGGCAGGAGTCGTTATATTGGAGGAGGAGCTCGGGGTGGGAGGATAATAAAGGAGGTTTGTGTAGAGGAAACTGGGAAGGGGGATAACATATGAAATGGAAATAAATAATCAATAAAAATTAAATTCAAGAAAGGAAAAAGATGGAGATGCCTACATAGCATATATAATAACAAATATATTGGACCAGAAAAGAATGTCTCCTCAGCATATAATAATCAAGGCAATAACCATACAATAAAGAATATGAAATGCTGCAATGGAAAAGACCAAGTAACTTACAAAGTTAGACCCTTTAGAATTATACCCAACTTTAGGAGTCTAAAAATCAGAAGGAACTGGAAAAATTTATTGCAGAATATTCAGTTACCCTGTGAAACCTGAAATTGTAATATTTACTGAAGAACAAAGCAAACAAACCTGTTTGTAGTTGTGGTGTGTATCATTCCTTAGTAGACAATTTTTACCCTTCTGGGTGGAATTCAGAAATGCCCTTATTGCACAACTTTAATTCCAAATAATACAGGTAAACTAAAGTTAGCTACAAGGAAGCACTCATATTTGTTTGAAAGTGATGTCTAATTGATAGGCAGACACAGATGAAAATCAGAAAAAGGGTTGACAATAGGACATGCCCAACTTGAGAACAGTGCAGGAACAATGCAGGGTGAAGTGTGTGTGTGTGTGTGTGTGTGTGTGTGAGAGAGAGAGAGAGAGAGAGAGAGAGAGAGAGAGAGAGAGACAGAGAGAGAGACAGAGACAGAGAGAGAGATAGACACACACACAGAGAGAAACAGAGAGAGAGAGAGACAGAGACAGAGAGAGAGAGAGAGAGAGAGAGAGAGAGAGAGAGAGAGAGAGAGAGAGAGAGAGAGAGAGAGAGAGAGAGAAAGTTTTACCAGAAGAATTTTAGACAGAGATTGAAATGAGACCAAGCTATACACAGGTGAAGAAATAACAAGCTAGGGAATTAGAAAGAACTAAAAGATTAGAACAGATTGCTAGTTTTGAGGCCAAGCAGAACAAGTCAGAGACTGAAAAAGAAACCAGATTTTATCAGTCAGCTTGAAGAGGAGTTTTAAGCCTAAACCACTAAGTTGAACTAGTTATCCAGAGATAGGAAAGAAATAGGAAAGAGTGTGCTTATTCAGCAGCAATTCTCAGAAGCTGAAAATATTCTAGGATTAGATAAGTTTATATGGAAGCAAGAAGTTTCCAGGGCTAGGCTTGGGTTAGCAGACAGAGACAGTAAGCCTCTGAGGTGACAATTAGAGGGATTATTGAAGATTATAAGAAGACATATAGAAGCCAAGATTACATCTTATCATATTATTCAAGGATAAAAAAAAATCCAAGGCTATAATTGTGTACATCCTCTTGAGTCATTGTATAAAGGAGTTCTATACACACCAACAAAGCATCCAGGATATTTGTGTCAGTGTTATTGGTTTTTACTCTTCACAACATAATACAAACACCCTAATACTGAAACATCACTTATTTGTGTCATGAAAAATTAAGATAGCAAATATGTGCCCAACTAGAAGTTTCACCTGTAGTAAATGTTATTTACAGTACTGCAAGGCTCATTGCACATTGCCAGAAGAGAAATTAATGCTGACAAACATCAGGCTACAAAACCCATCACCTCTGGTAACAAGCTACCTTAAATAAATATTTCTACCATAGTAACTAAAATTTTATAGGAGTAACCAACAAATTTCAATTAGATTTATATGCATAGTGTTTTGTCATTAAGAGTAATTTTATTGCTATGTTGCTGTAGAAATATAGTAGTAGCTTTTCCCCTAGGTATTATGACCCATATGCTTTTAGATTGTTGGCCATATTAGTATTGTTAGCATCGTTAGGAATAGGTCCAGTCCTCTTTTATGTAGTGGGCTATAAGTACAACTTAAAAGTCGTTGTCAAAATGGCCATCCTACCAAAGGCAATCTATAGATTCAATGCAATCCCCATCAAAATCTCAACACAATTCTTCAAATACATGGAAAGAACAATTCTCAAATTCATCTGGAAAGGCAAAAAACCCAGAATAGTGAAAACAATTCTTAACAAAAACAAAAAACAAAAAAACAATAAAAGAACAGCTGGGGGAATCACAATCCCTGACCTCAAGCTTTACTCCAGAGCAATATTGATAAAAAAAAATGCATGGTATTGGTACAGAGACAGACATGTTGATCAACAGAATAAAATTGAAGACCCAGAAATAAAACCACACACGTATGGACACTTGATCTTTGATAAAGAAGCCAAAAATGTACAATGGAAAAAAGAAAACATCTTTAACAAATGATATGGGTCTAACTGGCTGTCTGTATGTAGAAAAAAGAAAATAGATACATATTTGTTACCTTGCACAAAGCCCAAGTCCAAGTGGATGAAGGACCTCAACATAAAACCAGATAACACTCAATCTAATAGAAGAGAAAGTAGGAAAGAGCCTTGAATTCATTCTCACAGGAGAAACTTTCCTAAACAGAACTCCAATGGCTCATGCTCTAAGATCAAGAATTGATAAATAGGACCTCATGAAACTGGAAAGCTTCTGTAAGGGAAAGAACATAGTAAATAAGAAAAATCGTCAACCTACAGATTTGGAAAAAAATCTTCACTAACCTCACATCCAAAATAGGGCTAATATTCAAAAAATATATAAAAAAAAATCAAGAAGTTAATCACCACAAAAACCAAACAACCCAATCAGAAAATGGGTATAGAACTAAACCGAGATTTCCCAATTGAGGAATCTCAAATGGCAGAGAAGCACCTAAAGAAATGTTCAAATTCCATAGTGATCAGAGAGATGCAAATCAAAATGACCATGAGATTCCACATTATACCAATCAGAAAGGCTAAGATTAAAACCTCAGGTGACAACTCATGTTAGAGAGAATGTAGCAAAAGAGGAGCACTCCTATATTGTTGATAGGATTGCAAACTGTTATGACTACTCTGGACGTTTCTCAGAAAATTGGAAATAGACCTACCTGAAGACCCAGCTATACCACTCGTGGGAATATACCCAAAAGATGGCCCATCATCCCACAGGGTCACGTGTTCCATTATGTTCTTAGTGGATTATTTATGATAGCCAGAAGCTGGAAATAATGTAGATGTCCCACAACAGAAGAATGGATACAAAAAATGTAGTTCACTTACACAATGCAATACTACTCAGCTGCTAAGAATGAGAACATCCTGAATTTTGCAGGCAAATGGATGGAACTAGAAAATATGATCCTTAGTGAGGCCACTCAGACCCAAAAGGCCATGCATGGTATATAGTTGCTAAGTAGATATTAGCCCCTCCGCAAAAAAAAGTACAGAATACCCAAGATACAGTTCACAGAACTCACAAAGGTCAACTAGCTGAAATGCCCAAGTGAGGAGGCCTCAATCCTGTTGGCCGCCTGCGCCAACGTTAATAAAAGAAAGGGTTCTTCTGGTAATAGGAGTAAGAAATAGATAGGAAGATATTGAAAGAGATAAGAAGAGATAGGCTAGCCATACTGTACCTTACCCACGTGGGAAAATAAAAATTAGACAACACAAGCTCTGGTCACTCAGTCATCTTGAATTTAATGCATCCCCTTTGTTCCCCCAACAGGTAAAATACCTGGGGCAAAAACACTTCCCCCAAAATATGTCAGTGTAACAGTCTAATCAGTGACTTCCTTGTTACTCTGTGGGGGTGGAGCTTCTGAATGTAACTGGAACCAGTTTTTGCACAACAGGTGGGCAGTCACTGTGCTGGGGCCCAAGTGGTTGCTGTTTACTGTCCGGGCTTTGGGGAGGGAGTCCACACAATCCCACTTGGGAGAGAGAAGAAAGAAATCAAAAATGGGGAGGGAGGGAGGGACCTCAGACAGAAAGTGGAGGGGCTTGGGTAGTGGGGGGTGGAAGGGGAACCTGATCTGGTATTGGGTGAGAGGAAAGGGCTTAAGTCTTGAGGGCCTGCAAAAAGAATGAAAACAGGCAAGCTTGAGAAAGAGGAGGTTGGGGAGACCCTTCCAGAATTCACCTGAGACCTAGGAGGTGAGAGACTCTCAGGACTCAAAGGGGGGGACCTTAGATGAAATGCCAGACAGTAGGGAGAGAGAACTTATAGAGCCCATCTCCAGCAGGAAGACCGGACATCAAGTGAGGGATGGGATTGCCATCCCACAGTCACAGCGCTGACCCATAAATATGTTCATATCTGAAAGAATTATCGGAACAGAAATGGAGAGAAGCCTGAGGAAAAGGTCCAGCTCCAGGTCCAAATTGGGATCCAACTCAAGGGAAGGTCCCAAGGCCTGACACTATTACTGAGGTTATGGAGTGCTCACAACAAGGGACATATCATGACTGTCCTCGGAAAGACTGTACCCAAACAATGGACAGAAGCAGCTGACCCTTGTTGTTGAATTAGGGTAGGCTGAAAGAAGCTGAGAAGAAGGACGATCCTGTTGAGGACCAGCAGTCTCAATTAATCTGGACCCCCACTATCTTTCAAACATTGGACCACCAAACAGGCAACATACACCAGATGATAGGAGGCTCCCAACACCCACGCAGTAGAGGACTGCAGAGTCTGTGTTCATTCACAGATGATACACCTAACCCGCAAGAGACTGGAGGCCCCAGGGAGTTTAGAGGTCAGATAGAGTGGGAGATGGGGGCATCCACGTGGAGAGATTGGGGTAGGGAGGAGGTATGGGATGTGGAAAAGTCAGAGGGTAGATTGGGTGGGGATAAAATATGGAGTGTAAAAAGTAAATTAATTAAAATTAAAAAGAAAAGAAAGAGTGGGTGGTTATTCTCATAAAGTCTCTGCCAGATTTGTACCTTTGTTTCTTGCAGGCATATTACTATTTTAGATTGAATGGGTTGTAGCTGTATGATATTGGCTATTAATTCTCTCTGTTGCTAGCCCAATAATCATATATCAGTAGGAAATTTCTATTTAGATGACAGGTCACTTACTCCATTTTCAATGGCATAGTAGAACCTTACCATCAATTTGTGATGGATAACCAATAGAAAGATAGCATAAGGGCTCTTACCACTTTTATTTTAATTAAGTTCAACGTGATATATTTCTTTATGGCCTTTCACGATTTTTCTCCAAGATTTCTAGGCCAAAATGAATGGCAGTGGTCACCAACTGTTTATTGTGTTTATTTTTATATTCTATCGGAAACTCGGAAGACCCTGACATTTTTGCAACCTAAGTGGTATCTTAATCTCAATGTTTTGAAGGAATGAAGATGGAGAGTCAGCAAAATGTTTGATTTTGAATATATAAAAGATTGTGTATACTCCAAAATACAACGATGTAACAATGTTCCATTATGTGAAACAAATGAGGGTAACTACGAAGTATTTGAATTCTACAGCATAAGAATTTACATGACTAACTCAACCAAATGAACCAAGGTCAAAAGAGGAAGGAATGAGCCATTGCATTGTGAAAGTTTCATTCAGTCTACTAACGGAAAACAGTATCTCATATAGGAAAACACATAGGAAACATGCACAGGAAAATAGTAGTGGGGTAAACTAATCATGTTGAGGAATTACAACAGGCAAAATCACTAACTGCCAAGCAAAATGTCTGTGAACACTAAGGAGGCTTATTTGGATCTGTAACATTCCCTTTGGAAATTTATAGAAACACTTGTTCTAGGAAAAGAAATTTTCAGTAAAAGAGATTTAGCTTGAAATGTCAACATCAAGCCAAAATAGCACTACCAAAAAAGACCACTTTGCTTTTCATTCTTAAGTATTATTTCTCTGTGAATGTGATGTTTAAGAGGTCATTGGTAGAACCCAGAAAATGGACAAGAAGGTTGATAATGGTAATTGAAGTCTTCCCTACCCTTCACTAAAGCCCTGGAGAGAAAGAAAATGTTAAGTGAGTTCTGGAGACTTATGATTACAAAAACACAGAGTCTACAAAATGAAAGGTTTTGTCAAAGTATTGTGAATTTTTAGGGCCTAGGCAATCTAGTGGCTTTTAACATAAAGGGGAAAATAATGCTGTTATAGTTATGAGTTCTTATTTTTAAGTAATAGCAGCATAAATTCTCTCTATAAAAGCAATGAAATCAACTCCTCAATATGAATGAGGTTATGTCCCTCTTAGGAAGTACAGTATTGCTTATAAATGGAGAGTAAGAGGAATTCCATGAGAGAAATTTCCATAAACTTTTTAACTTTATATGAGTATTTAGGAGTTTCATTTGTGGAAATGTTTCCTGATTATGATATAAAGAAATAAAAGGCATGTTTCTAAATATAATTATGGTCTTGTCTTTGGCAAGGGAGTATAAATAGCAAGAAACTACTCTATCACCCCAGTAGTCTGCATGTAGCTCCTGTGACCCTGACCCCAAATTATTTCTGATTGCTAAATAAAGATGCTGTGTAGAAGAGACATAGGTGGGGTGTTGGTTTCCTGGCTTTGGGGTCAGAGATGACGATGAGGGAAAAAGAAAAGTGCAGGAGTAAGAGAGATAAGATGCCATGGGTTAGGTGAGCCATAACAAGGTAGTCATGAGGACTGACTGATTGGAGTTAAGAGCAACCCAAATGAAGCATAGTAAATAGTAAATAACTTCGGGCCATTGATAGGAAAGTAGACTTTAATAGCAAATAGGGTGGGCAGCTGCCTAGCTCTTATATTATTTAAGGCTTATTGTAAGTAAATATAAAGGCTGTGTGCATGTCTTTCATACAGGAACTTAAACACCAAAGGCAAGGTAAAAATCCCAGACTATGATTTAAACAATGTATTATGACATATTGCAAATTTTCTATAACAGCATTGTGCAGTCTCTTAGCATTAGCCTAATATCAAAAATGGTAAATTATTAAGGTAGCTTCCATAGTTTCACTAGTATTTGATTCAGTAGAAAAATTTCTATTGCTTATGGATGAAAAATTTAGCTACTTTAAAGAAAAAAATTCTTCATTGGATATCTCATATTCTCTAAGATTTACCTTAGATCTCCTGATGTGGTCTTTTAGAGTTCTTTTCTTAGAATAACTATTTTTTTTTTACATTATTTTTAGTATTGAAATACTTTTAGATGAATCTCAATAAGGACTTATTAATTATTATAAAAGTAATATTACTGTGATTCTTAGTATACAAAGTCCTTGAGTCCTTCTCTATTTCACCTTATGCAACAATACTGCCTCTGGTTAATACTCATAAATTCAGCAGCTCATTCATCCAGGGTAGTTTGATTTCTAAATCATGCTGCCTAACTCCTACCAATCAAAGTCTACTTAGTCCCTTGGAATGAATATGCTCTACCGTATTCTTATTCAGACAATATCTTCTGCCTTTATGCTTCTACTATAAAACATTAACACATTTCAAACATGCCTCAGTTTCTAGATAAACTAGAACCACAAACTTTTCACCTTCCCAAAACTTGATAAATATTTCTGGAGATATGAACTCAAGTTATTGAACAGTTTACCCACAGAACCATTTCATAACACTCAGCTTTATTTTATATGTTGTGTTCTTTTCCATAAATGTTAAGTGTGTGTGTGTGTATGTGTAAACATGTGCAAGTGCCTGTGGATTCCAGACAGAACATTGCAGCAGACCCATTATTCCTAGTTTGTACTTAATTCAAACCAAACTTTGGTCCTTTCTTAGGACAGCAAATGGTGTTATACCATTATAGTCTTCTTGCTATTTTAAACTTAAAGGGTTCTCTCTCTCTCTCTCTCTCTCTCTCTCTCTCTCTCTCTCTCTCTCTCTCTCTCTCTCTCTCTCTCTTTCTCTGTTTCTGGAATTCACAATGCCATAAACCTAACCATAAATGTGATTAACTATCAGCCTCATTTGGTAATGTAATCAGATTGTTGAGTATGAACAATGTCCTTCCTGACAAAAACAGTGCCCCCATGTGCAGAGGTAGAGAAAAAGTTACTTCCTTCTTTGTAAACAGCAAGTATGATTCCACTGAACACAAAATCTGCTAGCATCTTACTCTCTAACTTCTCAGAGTCATGAGAAAAAAAATGGACATCATTAAGCCACTTAGTCTTTGGCTTGCCCATACAATATCTAAACTAATGGAACACACGTGGCAACCTCCTACCCCAGAACCTGAGTCAGGAAAATCTCATCTTGAAATAAAATATATAAAATCACTCATTCAGATAAATAAATTACTAACATACATGTTGGTTTTTTTGACATTATGGAAATGAATAATAGTTGGCCAATCTGACAACAATGTGAGAAATGCCTTAATTAAATGGAGTTTCTATATCCAGTGGTATTCTCCAGAATATATTACTCTCTGGTATATTCTCTCTGTATGGGAACCAGTTTCTAATTCAATGCACACTACTGAGTAGTTTATATCCAAATATATAACCATATCTAATTTAGCAACTGTATAATGAAAAGTACTTGCAAAGATTGCTATATAACAGAAATTGGTAGTAACTACAGTGACATACAAATAGGGGAATAATATTAAGTAAAAATTGTAAAATAGAGATGTCATGCTCTATAACTTTTGCATGTGATTTCCTTTATATAGGTAGTATGGTTGAAACCATATCATTCTAAATAAATAGTTCACAAATTAGAAGATAGTAAATGCAATACATGACTGGATACAGTCCATATCAAAGAAATTCCTCTTGTCATTTTATTTAAAAGGCAGTTTGTTTCTTTTTACTTTTATTATAATTCAATTACAGAAAATGTAGCCCACTTCACTCCTGCTTTTTTGTTTTGTTTTGTTTTCAATTGGTTTGGTTTTGTTGAGACAGGTTTTATTTAGCCCTGGTTATATTATATCTCAGAGATCAGTCAGCCTCTGACTCTCTTACATGTTCTGCTCATTCCTATGGATTCTGGAATTTATTGGTGTACATTTTACTCACATTGCACATATGACATTTGACATGCAGCAGACTAAGAAGTTGTGCCAACTTTTCAATAGCTTCATTGAAGTTCCACATTTAAATTTCACCCATGAGCCTGTGTAGTTTGTCCACTCCTGTTATTAGTGGATTGACTCAGAATATCCACCACAATTCTATTAATATTTGTGAAATTATAATCACTTCTCCCTTAAGCAGTTTTCATATGTAAGAATTTGAAGGAGAAGCCTGGATTACCTGATATAAAATTTGATATGTCCAGTACACTCTACAGACACTTTCTGCTTTTACAGCTTCTTAGGCAACTTCAAGGAAAATGGTACTGTATGCTATCAGCTTCCCATTTGTGCTTGTTATTTTTGTGTCAGTGTTTTTCTTTGTGTCTTATTTGTATTCATTCCTTTATTTTCATTATTGTGAACTCATTATTAATCCTTTTAAATTATTTTATAACAGTTATGATAGAACCTGAAAATACTTTATTATGTTTTTAATGAAATATGGCATATTTAAACATTGTTATAAAAATATGAGAAATGCTTAACTTAAAATTTTTATTTTCTACTGAAAAATGTAAGAGATGCAAAACACCAAGCCGTGAGTTAAGAAAATGTTTCATAACTAATTTGTTTGATTTTTATTATATTAGGTACATGGAAAATTGAAGCTGTAGAAGTCTAAATTTACTACCACACATTACTTGATAGCTAACGTAAGATTCAGTCAATAGCTTTTGATATTAATTGTGATTTAATATAAATATTAATAATAAAATTGTGGCATTGTGGCTTTAAAACCTACCTTGCATTAGAAGCTAAAATGTCAGTTTACTAGTTGAGACAAGGTAAATATAAAATATAATAATAAATAATTCACTGTTTAAAATTTCTGGTTTGCAATAAAATAACATTTTTTGACATTTTAATCTCACTTTAAAATTTAATATTTGCATTCTAAACAATTATCAGTATATTTAATGGAATATACTATGAATTTAACTTGGCAATACTCATATAACATAAAATGTTCTTATGATTATATGAACATGATCACATTAGTATGAATATCTATAGGAAGATGTTAAGCTTGTTACTTCCTTAAAATTTATTGTACCTATATAGCACTTAAGTCAGTGTAAAACAAGTATATTTTGATATATTTCTTTAATATTACTTTTATTGAAGAAAGTCATAATGCTAAAAGGTGACTTATATTTTCTTGGGACAATGTATTCCCAGAATAGTCTATGTACAGACAACCTTGTTACACTGAACATTCCCTTTACAATAATAACCCTGCACTTTTGTCCATAAAAGAAACATTCAATATCATAAGGGAGAAAAAAATCTACAAGAAACCAAGTGAACTAACTATGGGAATTACTGTTTGCTTATTCCTCCACACTAGGAGTTATACAACCATGTGTTTTTAGAAATAGATAAAATGTGGATGCTAACAGAGTAAATATTATAAATTGTACACAAATCATGGTGATTATTAAAATATTTCATTGAGTTTTTATATGTAAGATTAATTTAGTGCAATTTATTCAATGCATATTGACAAATTAAACTTAATTTAAATATCCTACACAACACATAAAATTCACAAATAAAACAAAATAAATTCATCACCATTACCCAATATTATCTCTAAATGCACAATTCTATCAATTACACTCTGATGGTTTCATATCCTATATATTAATTTTCTAATTTAGTCTGATATTTAAACCTTTATCTCTTAGATTATAGACTTAAAGTAGTCTGATTTTCCTTTTGTATGAGGAAACATGCCTTAATTTTAATAAATAAACTAAGTTCCTAGCACAGTAAATTATAAAATGCTACCATTCCTAAGTGTTTTTAACTTAGCAGATGACTATGAGTTGACTACCTATACAAATATTATTAGAATGATCTCTCTCACAAGCTCAGCCCAGTTATGTAGATAATTTTACACAAAGCTTTGGCAACAGTTTAAGAGTCAAATGTGAACGTTCTTCTAATGCTATATTTTCGGTATGCGTCTAGGTTTGAAATATTCTACTACATTCTTTGCAAAGTAGAATAGTAAGGTGCTTTCAAACTGCACTGAAAATACAATGATTGTTGATTTTTTTTCTCACTAATCTCTATCTAGATTTTTAACTGTGTTCCTATTAGAAAATGTAAATATAACTTCATTAGGTATCACACGTATGACCTGGATAAATTTGATAGAATGTCAGACACTGATCTCACGAGAACAATTAACAGAGTTAGAACAGTACCTATGCTTTTTCTTCATTCACATTCCTCAGAAAGACATGACTTTCAAATGGGAATTTTCTAAGTTCTGGTTGCTTGAAACATATACTTGAATTTTAATATTTATACATGAATACAAGCTTATACGTGCATGCATACATATGTATACACATGTGTGTATGTGAGAACAGTCTACTATTCAGGGTCCTAAATTTGGATCTCATTAAAGTAGATTTTTATAGCATTCCTTTAAATAAAGTATAGAAATAAAAAATCTGTATCAAATAACCTATGATATGAGTCAATGCTAATATTTCATTTCTGGGTAATAGTTCATTCAGTACCAGTTTTAAATCAACTTTGATATACAAGGTAAGTTAATAATACAGTTGTTCTAATACATTATATGTGATTTTTGCTTTATAATCTTTTATATTTTTGGTTGTGAGCCTAGCCTTTAACGGCTGAGCCATCTCTCCAGCCGCTTTATAATCTTTTATAGTTGAAGTATATGAAGCAGTCTAATTTTTAGGGAAAAAATCATTCTTTTATCTATAAACAAATAAAATGTTTGTTTGAAAATGTGGCTTGTACTTCCTCAAGGAATTCAGAGTCAACTGTCTAAGTGAAATAGTCTTAAAAAGTAGATTGTTGTATTAAATTATCTTTCTGATATTCCTCTAAGAATCTACTCACCTATGTACCCATCTATTAACTTGTATCTTCTGAACACAGAAATATACAAAGATTGAGCACTCATTTTCTCCGTGCGGGTTCTTTTTCTTTTTCTATCATGGCATCTACTTTCCCTGCAAATATGGCAGCTCCCAGTTTCAATCAGAACCTCCCAGGTATCGGGTAATCTTCCCAGTACTCTCAAAACTTGAAACCTTTAACTCAGAATGTGATTTAGACAAATGTAGATCACAAAATGTTACTTGTGGGTCATATCCATTTGTGTTCGTTTGTCCAAGCAACTCATTCACTGTGTGTCATTTGTGGAGTGAAGCATTAAGAAAGTGTCTACAATTCTGTTTCTCTCTCTCTGCCTCTGTCTCTGTCTGTCTCTGTTTCTCTCTCTCTCTCTGTCTTTCTCTCTATTTCACTCTCTCTTCCAAAGAGCTCTTGTTTTCTTTAAGTGTGTATCAGTTTAATGCACAGTCAGATTTCAAAATGGATTGTTTTCATTAAAATAAGCCTTTGCTAAACAACAGATATTCTATTATTACAAATATTCTAAATAGTATACTATTAATCATTTATGTTGGCACTCAGAAAATAATACCCTAATTTAGGAGAGTTAAAACATTATTAAATACATTTGTTTTGTAGTAATTATTTTTCTCTTTGCTGTGAAAAAACACCTGACATCAGGAAACAGTAACTTATAGAAGGAAAGGTTTGTTGCTTCTCACATTTTGAGGGTACAGTCAATTATGGGAATGGCATGGTAATGGAATCATGAGCTAGCTTTTTGGTGTTCTAATGTTTTCAGTCAGAACCAGAGAGTGATGAATGCTGGTGCTGAAGTTAATTTCCTCTTTTCCTTCAGTTTGGGATAGCAGCTCATAGGAAAGTGTCGTCCACAGAAGGATTGAGTCTTCCAAACTAAATTAGTTTCCTCTGAATAGGACACCATAAGTATGACAAGAAGTGCTTTTCCAGTGACTCTAAATCTAACCAAGCTAACAATAAACAACAACCATTGTAGCCTAATATAGTTGACTTTGCCTTTGGAATCTTAGTATTTAGCCAAAACGATAAGACAACAATAAAATAGAGAGGTGAGAGGAATATATGCATGACTGTTAATAGAAAAACTACTATTCCAGAATGAAATAATCTATATTCCCATCCCACCTGTGGAAAATCCAGATACAAAATGTATAAACATACCATCTGAAGAAGATTCTTCTTTAACCTCACTTGTTTGTTCAGCTGTATTTTACTATGCTTGTACTTGCTACACAAGAAAATGAGGCAATTATGCATCACATGTAATATCTAAACTAGATTCTAATCCAGAATCTTCATGGTTAATAAAATCTCAAGACAAGTGAAGGGTCTATTTGACTTCCTAATCTGTCTAAAATTCTTAAGTTTTATATATTTTCTTTCAATTTTGAATAATTTTTATGAATTCTAAGGCAAAATAAATATTTTTCTGCTTATAAATTTATCTTTATCAATAAATAAGTGTTGAATATTATCTTCAATAAGTAATTTTATAAAAAAGAAACAGTATTAATTTATCTCAGTACAATTTACATATTCATAATTTATATTCCCAAATTTTGCCACCCTTATGGGTATTTTAAGAAGAAGAAATGCAAGTCAAAGGCTTATTCTCTGCAGGTCATAAACCTTAGGCATTCTAGATCAAAGGGTCACTTACTAGTTGACTGAAAACTTCTTGCTTGCTTTTGTATTTGTATATATTGTTAACAATAGTTAAATTAAAATGTGTATTAATTTGGAAAAGAACAAAAAAGAGATAAATGTGAGGAGTTGGGGGGAGGAAAGAGAAGGCAAAGTGATAGATTAATAGTAAACTTATTTTTAGGAAAAAAATTCTGTTAAAACATATCTTTCAGATTCATGTGGACACTCTCTGTTTTACCAGAGGCCATGCAGGCCACCAAAACTCCAGATAGACAGCCCACTCCTAGACCTCTCCCGTTCTCTCAGAGCCATCCTACCTTAACCTCAAAGTGGTTCCACTTCTGTTCACTGTGTCCTAGTTCAGTACTTGGGCAGAAACACACTGATCAACTAGAAGCCACACAATCTATCAGGAACCTAGATATACCACCTGGAAGTTGACCTTCCCCATTCGATCAATTCCCGCTCACACCATCCCTAGTAACCCATTTCCTCCTTATCAACATGTTGTCTCCACACTAGCCTAAGATCAGAGAGAAAACACTAACCAAGAAACAAAATGCTCATCCAACAGAGATAAATTCAGAGATCATCATCACCTAGACTTGTAATCATCCCCAAATTAGAGGCCTACATGACAACACAAAAGCACAATCAACAACAGCCAAAGCAGTCAGCAACATATACCAGCTTTCCTACGAAAGCAATTACAAAATATTCAACCACAGCAAAACAGCCAAAGCACAAAGGAAAATACTTAAAACTATATTGATAAAGATGATAGATGTCTATAAAGAGGAAATAAATAAATCCCTCAAAAATTTCAAGGAAAATACAAACAAAATATTGGAGGAATTGATTTTTTTTTTTACAGAAAAGCAAGAAGATAAATTAAAAACAAACATGTGACAGAAATACATAAAAATGTTTAAGACCAGAAAATGGAAATGGGAACAATAAGAAAACACAGAGAGAATTGAGGAAAGTAAACATCTAGTTAAAGAAACAAAATTTACAGACACAAGAGTTACAAACAGAATATAAGAAATTGAAGAAAGAATTACAGGTGTTGCAAACCCTTCAGCTCATTGGGTTCTTTCTCTAGCTCCTTCTTTGGGGACTCTGTACTCAGTCCAATGGATGGTTGTGAGCCCCTACTTCTGTATTAGTTGGATAGCAGCCCCTTAGGACAAAGAACAATATAAACTACCTAGTACCCTAAGAGCTCCCAGGGACTAAACCACCAACCAAAGAGTACACATGGTGGGACTAATGGCTCTAGCAGCATATGTATAGCAGAAGATGGCCAAATTGGTCATCGATGAGAGGAGAGTCCTTGGCCTTGTGAAGGTTCTATGCCCCAGTGTAGGGGAATGCGGGGGCCAGTAAGCAAGAGAGGGTGGGGTTGGTGAGCAGGGAGAGGGGGGAGGGAACAGGGATTTGTTTTAGTTTTTGTTATTTTATATTACTTTATTTTAATTTTTTTGGGAGGGAAACCTGGGAAAGGAGATATTGTAAATAAAGAAAACATCAAATATATATATATATATATATATATATATATATATATATATATATATAAAAGAATTACGGGTGTTAAAGATCCAGAGGAAGAAATAGATATAGCAGTCAAATAAAATGTTAGATTAAAAAATTCTTGACAAAAACAAAAACATATAGGAAACCTAAAACACTATGAAAAAAATAAAACTTAAGAATAATAGGAATAGACCTTTATCAGACCTCCTAAGCCTGATGCATTTGGGAAAATTCCCTTCTCCCACCCAAGTTTCCTACAGGCTGAGTCTTCTGGTGCAAAAAGAGTTGCCCTGAGCAGCCTCCTATCCCAGGGTGACCACCATTCCTCCACCACCTCTCCTCCCACCATCATTAGACCTGTTGTCTCTGTACCATACAAGTAAACTTGCTCCCCTTTCCCCATCTTCCAAGCTCGCTGAGTCCTCTGGGCATGCCACTCCACTATGAGCAGCCTGCTAGCCCAGGCTAGCCTGCCACATCTCTCCCCACCATTGTCAGATCTAAAGTTCCTAAACCAAATAGACCTGCAAATCCTATACCATACAGAAGTGCAGATCTGGAATCATACAGCACAAGGATACCCATCATATATGTCTGCCACACCAGGACCATAAAAGTTAACTCCTCCTGATAAATAGTATTACATGATGATCCAGAGACCAAAGCCATTGAGATGGCTAAAGGCTCTTAAAAGCAAGAGCAAGATGACACCTTCAGAGCACAGCTACTCTTCTGTGACAAGTCCTGGATATCCTAACATAAACAAAGCACAAGAAATGACTTTAAATCTAATCACATAAAGATGATGGAGGCCTTTAAAGAGGAAATAAAAAAAAATCCCAAAGACCTACAGGAAAATACAATCAAATAGACAGAGGACTTTAAAGATGAAACAAGTTCCTTAAGATACACAGGAGAATACAATTAAACATTGAAAGAAAGAAAGAAAGCTGTGCAATAAAAGCTGAAAGATGAAATAGAAGCAAAATACAAACTGAGGAGATCCTGGAGATGGAAAAATTAGGGAAGAGATCATGAAAAACAGATGCAAGCATCACCACAGAACACAGGAGTTAAAAGATGGAATCACAGGCATAGAAGATACAATAGAAGAAATTGATATACAATCAAAGAAAATGTTAAATCTAAAAAAGTTCCCAACACAAAATACCCAGGAATCTGAAAATCCATGAAAAGACTTAACCTAATTATAATAGGAATTGAAGAACATGAAGAATCCTATTGCAAGGCCCAGAAAATAGTCTCAACAAAATCATAGAATAAATCTTTCCCAAAATAAAGACATAGGTGCATATAAATATACAAGAAGCTTATTGAACAACAATTAGAATGGATCAGAAAAGAAAATCCTGCCAAAACACAATAGTCAAAACACAAAACCTACAGAACGAAGAAAGAATAAAGCAGTAAGGGAAAAAGGCCTGGTAACATACAAAGGCAGCCCTATCAGAATCACACCCAACTTCTTAACAAACTCTAAAAGCTGTAAGTGCCTGGACAGATATATTGCAACCTCTAAAAGATCAATGATGCCAGACTATACTACCATACCCAGCAAAACTCTCACTCATTAAAGATTGAGAAAACTAGATATCTCAAGAAAAATCAAAGTTCAGGCAATATTATCTACAAATCCAACTCTACAGAAAATACCAGAAGAAAATCTCCAACCCAAGAAAAATAACTACATCCAAGAAAATGCAGGGGATAAGAAATTCCATAACAGCACCTGCATGTGCATGCGTGCATACACACACACACACACACACACACACACACACACACACACACACACAAACAAACACTAATACCATCAACATCAAAGTAATAAGAAATAATAATCCTTGGTCATTAATATCTTGCAACATCAATGCACTCAATTTCCCACCAAAAGACATGGGCTAACGAATGGATGCAAAAATAGGATCCATCATTCTGTTGCATACAAGAAATTTACTTCATCAACAACAATAGGCACTTCCTCAGAGTAAAGGGGTGGAAAAGAAATTCTGAGAAAATGAACCCACGAAGCAAGGTGGAATAGCCAATCTAATATCTAATAAAATAGACTTTCAATCAAAATTAATCAAAAGAGTAAGAAAAGGACACCTCTTACAACAAATGGTGATGGTCTAAGTGCATGTCTACATGTAGAAGAGTGAAAATATATCCATATTTATCACCCTGCAAAAAACTCAAGGATGAAGGACTTCAACATAAAACCTGATACTACAAATCTCATAGAAGAGAAAGTTGGAAATACCTTTGAAATCATTGATATTAATAATAAAAGCTGCATGGGAAAAGACCCAGTAACATATAAAGGTAGACATTTCAGAACTACAACTGCCTTATGAAATGAGACTACAAAAGCAAGGGCCTAGGCAGATGTTCTCTATATTATAAAAGAACACAAATATTAGCCAAAAATACCCAACATTTTTTCAGCCAAACTTTCATTCACCACAGATATAAAAACAAGATGTTTATGATGAAGACAAATTTAAGCAGTATTTAACCATGAATCCATCCCTTCCGAAGATACTAAAAAGAAAACTACAACTTAACACCCATGACAACACAGGAAATAAGTAAATTCACTGGAGGAAACAAAGAATTAAAGTATGCAATAACACTACCACTGCTACCACCACCATTACAACAGTCACCACCTCCAATACCATTAACAGCAAAAGCAAAGCAGGAATTAACAATCGAGTGTCATTGTTATATCTCAAAACAGTGAACTCGATTACCCAATAAAAAATACACAGACCAAAAGAAAGGATTCAGCATAACTCAACATGAAAGATAGATATTACCTCAGAGTAGAGAGTTGGGAAAAAAGTGTTACAAGCAAATGGACCTGATAATAAATTTGAAGTAGCCATTCTAATAGCTATAATAAATAGACTTCAAACAAAAAAATCTATAGAGATGGAAGGAAACTGCATGCTCTCCAAAGACAAAATCCACATAGATGGTCTTTTAATTTTTAACATCTATACCTCAAACACAAGGATATCCATATTTGTAAAATTATATACACATATATGCATGTATGTGTGCAATTATATATATATATATAATTACACATTGACTTTCACACATTGATAGAGGAGACTATAATACCCTATTCTCACCAACTGGCAGTCACCCAGCCAATAACTAAATGCTGAAATACTGGAGCTAACATACATTATAAACCCAATTTACCTAATATCTACCTACAAAAAATTTCACCCCAAATCAAAAGAACATACCTTTTTCTCAGTATGTCATATAATATTCTTCAAAATTGACCTCATCTTTAGTGACCAACTCACAAGAAAACTGAAAAAAAAATGCAAAACAAAAACGAGCATTCTATCTAACCAACATGAATTAAAACTATAATTCAATATCAACAAAAACAAGAGAAAGCCTATAAATTCATGAAAACTGAACAACTTTCTACAGAATGACTGCTGGGTCAAGGCTGAAATAAAAAATAAATTACAGATATTTTGTTATCAATAAATTTTAATTTTTTTCAAAAAATGTTGGGTGTGAATACCTACACCAAATTTATACCCAAACCTGTTGGTTACAATGAAAGCAGTACAAATAGGAAAGAAAGTTCATAGAAATTTGTGCTTCAAAAAGAAAAATAAAATGGAGAGACATCAAACTAGCAATTAAACAGCTCATCTGAAAATTCTAGAACAAAAGCAGTAAGCACACCAGAGAGGTGTAGATAGCATAAGATAGCAGACAGAGGGCTGAAACCAATAAAGTAGAAAGAAAGTGAAGAATACATAGAATCAATGAAACAAAAACTTGGTTCTTTGAGAAAAAACAACAATGTAGAGAAATCTTATTCACACTAACTAAAAGACACAGAAAGAATACTAAAATTATCATCAGGATGAGAAGGGAAGGGAAACCTAGGAAATCCAAAGAATCATTAGGTCATACTTTAAAACCTGTACTTGTCAAAACTTGAAAATCTAAAAAAAATGGATAGTTTTCTTGAAGGATACCATTAACCAAAATTAAATCAAATCCAGAAAAAAAATCAAATAGACTCATAATAAGAAAAAGAATCTGTCATTTAAGCATCAACCCACCCATTCACCAACCAACCAACCAACCAACCAAGCAACAAACAAAGAAAACTAAAAATTAAAAAACAAAGAAGATGCCCCACCATGCCACAGGGGCAAGTGTTCCAATATGTTCATAGTGGCCTTATTTGTGATAGCCAGAAGCTAGAAACAACCTAAATGTCCCACAACAGAAAAATGGATACAGAAAATGTGGTTCATGTACACAATGAAATACTTAGTTCTTAGCTATTAAGAACTAAGATATCAGTCGGGCAGTGGTAGCACACACCTTTAATCCCAGTACTTGGAAGACAAGGGCAAGTAGATTTCTGAGTTTGAGGGCAGCCTGGTCTATAGAGTGAGTTCCAAGATAGCAAGGGCTAAATGGAGAAATCCTGTCTCGAAAAATCAAAATAAATAAATAAATAAATAAAATTTAAAATAAAAAAAAGAAAAAGAACTAAGATATCCTGAAGTTTGCAGGCAAATGGATGGAACTAGAAAATATCATCCTGAGTGAGGTAACTCAGACCCAAAAGGACATGCATGGTATGTACTCACTAATAAGTGGATATTAGCACCTCTGAAAAAAAAAGTACAGAATACCCAAGTACAGTCCACGGAACTCAAAAAGGTCAACAAGCTGAAATGCCCAAGTGAGGAGGCCTCAGTTCCACTTGGGAGAGAGAAGAAAGCAATCAAAAGTGGGTAAGGAGGGAGGGACCTAAGAGGGAAAGTGGAAGGGGTGGGTATTGGGTGGGGAGAGGGGAATCTGATCTGGTATTGGGTGAGGGGATATTACTTAAGCTTTGAGAGCCAGCAAAAAGAATGGAAACAGGCAAATTTGAGAAATAGGAGATTGGGGGGACCTTCCAGAATTCACCAGATATCTAGGAGGTGAGAGACTCTCAGGACTCAAAGGGATTGACCTTAGATGAAATTCCAGACAGTAGGCAGAGGGAACTTATAGAGCCCACTTCCAACAGGAAGACAGGGAATCAAATGAGGGATGGAGTTGCCATCCCACAGTCACAAATCTGACCCATAATTGTTCTTGTCTGAAAGAATTACAGGGATGGAAATGGAGAGGAGCCTGAGGAAAAGAAAGTTCAGCACAGGTCCAAAGTGAGATCCAGCTCAAGGGGAGGGCCCAAGGCCTGACACTATTACTGAGGTTATGGAGCACTCACAACAAGGGACCCACCATGACTGCACTTGGAAAGACCCAACAACCAGCTGAAAGAGTCAGATGCAGATATTTGCACCCAACCAATGGACAGAAGCTGCTGACCCATGTGGTTGAGTTAGGGAAGGCTGAAAGAAGCTGAGGAGAAGGATGATCCTGTAGGAGTCCCAGCAATCTCAATTAATCTGGACCCATGAGATCTCTCAGATATTGGATCACCAAACAGACAGTATATACCAACTGGTATGAGGCTCGCAACACACAAACAGTAGAGCACTGCTGAGTCTGTGTTCATTCAGAGATGATAGACCTAACCTTCAAGAGACAGGAAGCCCCAGGGTGTTACAAGGTCAGGTATGGTTCGGGGCAGGGACACCCACGTAGAGATAGTGATGTGGAGAGGAGCTATGGGATGTGCAACAGTCAGAGGGTGGATCAAGGGGATAAATTACAGAATAAAAAAAATGGATGAAATTAAAAATATAGAAACAAAAAACCAACCAAACAAACAAAAAAAGCAAAATAGTCATGGCCAGAGAGATTTAGCACAGAATTCTAACAGACTTTCAGTGCCAATACTCCTCAAAATAATACTTTTACAAAATAAAAATGCAAGGAACATTGCTGAATTTATTTTATGAGGCCAGAGTCACCCTGATACCCAGACCACACTAACATGCAACAAAGAAAGGGAATTACAAACCAATTTTCCAGATGAAAATACCTGAAAAACACTCAACAAAATACTCACAAACCAAATCCAAAGACATACTGAAAAGCCTAGCCAAGTATTCTTCATCCTAAAGATGCAGGGATGGTTCAATATATGAAATCAACATATGAAATAATTTGAAATGCTGGGTTCAGTATGGCTGGGTAAGGGGAGATGAGACCCATTTCCTGCCCCTGAAGCATAGCCAGGCTATTGCTCACTGACTGGGCTTATGAATGTGGTTGGCCTGATGCTGATCCACAGTCTCTTCTATTTTACTTTCAATCTCTCTTTCTGCAAAATGTACTCCCCCCCATTACCCCGAACTAATCACCCCATAATAAATGAAACAGATCAGGTTCTCAGGAATGAGGAATGGGGGTGGTCATGAGGTTGTGGGGGATTAGGATGCTTGGCCTTTAGTGCTTTGGGAAAGGATGTAGATAACATAATCATGGAGGACATAAAAATCTAAATTTTCCTTTGTAGAAATAGTGCATTGCAAGATTTGACCTTGAAGTTGGAATTATGAGGATATACATGTAACTTCTGGTCTAATGACTGCTGCATTAATTAGCTAGTGTGAACTTGGGGGTATTAAGGATAGAGAGTTAAAGTGCTCTTAAGAAAAACTGGCATGGATAGGATAATAATGAATCTATAGAAAACGAGCAAATGATCAATGGGTTTATCTTGTAATAGAAGGTTTGTATATTATGTAGAAACAAATAGTATTAGAAGGAGAGTGTGGAAGGCCATGGAATTGCTAGGATAGGAAACAGACTAGAAAATTAAAAGATAATGTGCAAGCATATAAATAAAGGTAGTACTTGGTTCTTGTAGCTACTTAAACAACTGAAGACAAAAATGCCTCCTTTACTTATATAAATATTAAAAGTTTGTAAGAAATTGTTTTATCCTTAGTAGTCTGTCCCCTTTCTGTTTTTTATATGAAAATTGTTACCAAAGACTGCTGTACCAGGAAACTGCAAGGCCCCTGCCCAGCTATCCAAGAAGAAAGGGCTGTGTATAATCTATAAAGATATGTGCATTTGCTTTGTGTTTAGTTTCTGTTTTAAGGAAGCTGGAGTTGGGACTACTCAGCTGGGATCATAGAATTTATGAAAATTTAAGAATTCCTAAAAGATTATTAGAAATGATCAAAGCATTGATGGTGTATATTTAATAAATAAAAGAATGAGTACATTCAATCTCTCTGGTCAGGAGAAGGTAAAAGAATGAAAATTGAGAAGCAAAAGAATGAAAAGGAAGAAGAAAAAAGAATGAGGAGAAAGGAGGATGAATGAATGCAGAATGAGAAGAAGGTAGAATGATGAGAATCCCCTGGTAAAGAGAAACACTTGAACCTGACTGACTCCAAATCACTACTGATCTGCATTGGCACTACTCTCGGGATGGGGTGGGGGAGGTGGTAAACTCAATAGATGACAAAAAATACTTTGGGAAAATCAGACACTTCTTTATGGTAAAAGTCTTGGAGAGATTAAAGATACAAAGAACATATCTCAACATAATAAAGGCACTTTATATAACACCTAGCTTATAGCCAAGATCAAATTAAATGAAAAGAAACTCAAAACAATCAAATAAATCCCACTGAAATCATGGATCCATCTCATGGGATTGGGCACCAAAGTCTGACACTATTACTGATGCTATGCTGTGCTTACAGATGGGAGCGAAGAATGGCTATCCTTTGAGAGGCGCAACAAACAGCTGACTGAGACAGAAGCAGATACTCACACCCAACCATTGGACTAAAGATGGGGACCCCTGTGGTTGAATTAGGAGGATTAAATAAGCTGTAGGGGAGGGCAACCCCATAGGAAGACCAGCACTGTCAACTAACCTGGACCCCTGGGAACTCAGAGATACTGATCCAGCATACAAGGGCTGGTTCAAGGCCCCTCCACACACATGTAGCCTGGTCTTGCCTCAATGTGAGAAGCTGTGCCTAATCTTCAAAATACTTGAGGTCCCTGGGAAGGGGGATGCCTGGTGGTGGAGAGGGGGTTAGGGAGAGAGGGAGAACCATCTTAAAGGCAAGGGGGAGTAATTGGATAAGGAATTGTGGTATGGGGGGACTAGGAGGGGCGAAAATGGCTAGAATGTAAATAAATAATATAATTTTTTTTAAAAAAAATCAGAAACAAAACAAAGCTATCAACTCTCTGAGTATTTATGCAATGGAGCAATAAGACAATTGAAGAAGTTCAAGGAGAAAATTGCAAAAGAAAAGTCAATGTATTATAGATGATATCATAGTACACTTAAGTAACCAGAAAAAATATAAATACTAAATACTCCAATCTTCCAAGTATTTAGAAAATAAAGCCTGTCACCCCATGTCTAACTATACTGTATGTTTCAAAATTGCTGAAACTGTTTTTAAACTGTCAAATTTGAGTAACAAAAAGTATAATGTACATGGAGAAAGGATTAAAGAAGGAACATATAGTCAAGGGTTACATGGAAAGTTTAAAGGGCAGGTATCTCAATAAATATACCAGGAAACTTCTACAAGTGGAAAACTCCTTTAGTAAAGTGTATGGATACAATATTAACTTAAAAAAGCAGTATCCCTTCTATATACAAATGACAATGGACTAAGAATGAAATCAGGGAATCAACATCCTGTACAATAGGCACAAACAATATAACTATTTTGAAGTAAGTTCAATGAAAGAAGTTAATGACATTTATGATAAAAACAACAGGTCTTTGATGAAAAAAATTTGAAGAATAAATCTGAAGATAGAAAGATATCTCATGCCATTGGATTGGAAGGATGAACATGAAAAACTGACCATCCTACTTAAAGCAATTCAGATTCAACTCAATCCACATCTGGAGGTATTGCCATCCCAGATTTCAAGCAACTCTACAGAGTTATAGCAATAAAAATGCCCACAAATATTGACAGAAACATATTTGTTGATGAATGGAATTGAAGTGAAGACCCAGACATATGTCCACACACCTATGGATTTTTATTTATTTATTTTTTTGGTTTTTCAAGACAGGTTTTCTCTGTGTAGCTCTAGCTGTCCTAGAACTCACACTGTAGATCAGGCTGGCCTTGAACTCAGAAATCTGCCTGCCTCTGCCTCCCAGATGCATCTTTAGCAAATAGTGTTGATCTTACTAGATGTCTACATATAGAAGAGTACAAATAGCTCCATATCTATCACCCTGCATAAAATACAAGTAAAAGTGGATGAAATGTAGAACCAGATACACTGAACCAGAGAGAAACAAAATTGGAAAGTAGCCTTGACTGCATTGGCATAGGAGACAACCTGCTTATCAGAACAATAGTAGCACAGGTTCTAAGATCAACAATTAATAAATGGACAGATGTAACTTAAAAGCTCTGTAGGGCAAAGGACACTATAATAGAATACATGGAAGCCAACTAAATGGACAAGGTTTTCACCATCCCTACCTCCTAACAGTGGAAGTGGTAGTTTCTCCAACAACTTTGCCTTCTCTTGTAACCTTCTTCCTCCTACTATGTTGCCTAATCCAGCCTTGATATGAGACGTTGTGTCTAGTCTTATTATATTTTGGAATCTGGTATTCCTGGCAGGTCAGTTCTTTTCTGAAGGGAAATGAAAGAAGAGTTGAGCTTGAGGATACAGGGATGATCTGGGAAGAGTGAAGTAAGACAAATCTGGGGTTAGGTTATATTGTAAGAGAGAAGAATAAACAAACAGAAAAACAGGAAAAAAATAAAATGTAGACTTTTGTTTATCTTTGCTTTGTTCTTATAATCATTGATTAAAGTAATTGAAAGTAGTTCAAGCTATAATATATTTTTTTGTTGTTGAATTTAAACCGTAGGAGAAGTAATTTTAGTGTTGTTTTTCAGCAGCATCAAATGATTATTTCCAACATACAATAACTGTGGGATTTATGAAATCTAAGAATAATATGTGAAAGTTGATTAGTTGATTTTATCACTTTATGTACCAACATTAATACAAATATCCTATCTCTTTTGTCTAACTGGTACTGCCCAGTTCCATTTCATTATTTAACTAGCCTGATCCATTACAGATTGGAATCTATAATGAATAAACAAATCATATGTTTTACTAGGAATTAACCCATATACCACACACCTATCTATTTATTTATTTATTTATTTTATTTATTTATATTTTACTGAAGAATTGAGATACCTGCCCTTTAAACTTTCCATGTAACCCTTGACTATATGTTCCTTCTTCAATCTTCCAAGTATTTAGAAAATAAAGCCTGTCACCCCATGTCTAACTATACTGTATGTTTCAAAATTGCTGAAACTGTTTTTAAACTGTCAAATTTGAGTAACAAAAAGTATAATGTACATGGATAAAAGATTGCTAATTAATTTAATTTTATCTCCAAGAAGAAGAAGTAAAAACCATCCCATTCCATCCTATCCTATAAATATATACAAATAATATGTTACTGAAAATTAAAATTTAAAATATGTATTTCATGGTATAGCTCATATTATAAAATACTGTTTTGAAATTTTGAAAATTGAAAGAAAAACTGTCTGTCTTCTTTTATTTTAGAAATCAATAGGTTAATTCTCATTAACTTATGATATAATCATGTACTTACAAAAACCACTAGAACTATTAAAATGGATTATATACAGTTTAAACATTTTTAAAAACAGTATGAATATGTATATTTTAAAGCTTTGCTCATAAAATTATATGATGTACACACACACATACACACACACACACACACATATATATATATATATATATATATATATATAAAATAAACATATGAGGTAAAGTTTCAAATACAAACAAGTAGCTAGAGTATTATAATGAACCACTGCCAATATCATTTAAAGCCTTTGCTCTCACATCATATCCTCCTGTTTATTACTTTTTGTTATGCTGAGGTATACTATATTATTTTCTTTAAAATCTCAATATCCTTGTAAATATCATATATTATAAAATTATAAGCATTTGTCTAATTTCTCAAGAAAAAAGTCCTCAATAAAACTTGTCAAATTTTCATTGTTCAAAAAATAATATCAGAAAATCACATATTTTTTCTTTTTCTAATAAACAGAAATTCATTTCCAGTTATCTCTATTGTTTAATCTCATCAAATATGAATATAACTCAGATACATTTCTCTATTTATTTTATACATAATATTTACAGTTATAGAGAAGTAATTAATTACATCATTGTTGAGCATCAATCTGTAATGCATATATTGAAAGAACAGCTGAGTTATGGGTATTATCTCCAGAACATCAAGGTATAATTTTATACGTGTATATAAGTATACCTGCACATATCTGATAGTAATATTCTTGTTGGCTGGCTCTGACTTATTTCAAGGCATCTTACCTGTTTTGCTGTGTGTTCTTTTTTTGAATAATAATGCCATATCAGCCATATAACTTCTCCTGAAACTCATTTCAACAGTGTTTGCAAAAATTCATTCTAAGTTAATATACACAGAGCTTTGTACTATACTATCATAGTAATACATTTTCTGCTCCAGGAAAATTACATTTTGCTCACAAAGATTCAGAAAGGACCAGCACTGATGTGAATAGATATGTTCATCTTGGATATAGCCTAAGAACATTTGTGATTGAAGAACACCTTCCTTTCTGATGGCAATTGCTAGGTTTGGGCTGAGGAAAATCATAACATACGTTGAGCCCCGTATACCCTAGTTCGGATCTGATAGGATTTAGTCAAGTACAAGAATTGGTTTGAACTGCAGTTTTTAATTTTTTAAAATAACTTTATCTATCAGTAAAACATTTCCAAGTTTCTTGCTGCTACTCTTTCTATAAAAACTAGAGTTTATCCTCTTTTTATGCACTCCACTCGAACTTACACTGAAAGTCATAAGAAATAAGGGTGTGCATAGTGTATCATAATTCCCCAACAACACAAACAAATCTGTCAAGGTCATGAAAACATGGTTTTTTTTCAAGATATAAACATATCAACAGAAATTTTGAAATGTGATTATCAGTATATATCGCATAGACTTGAGTCAAAACACTTGAGATGTATAAGTAGTAATGTCACTACACATCAATTGATAGCCTCTACCAGAGAGATATATAGTAAATGATGAATGGAAATTACATGGATAAGAGTGAACTTTTGGTCACTATTAGAACCATAAATCAATAGAGTCATTACACCAAAACATATGGTAATTCCTGAAGAATTTTTTTAAATGATTCTATGAATAAGTTATACTTCTGCATATGTGCACAAAGACTATTTATTTAAACTCCAGTTTATTTAAAAGATACCCATTCCCTGTTAATTCAAGTACTATTCTAAAAAAATGTAAACATTAAAATGTCAGGATCTGTGCACAGGGTAATAAATACAGATAATGATGGTGATGGTGGTGCTGATAATGTTGATGTGCATGTATACGTGTTTGCACATGTGCATGTGTGTGTTTGTGTGTGTGTAGAAGGAATAAATTTTTCTAAAGATTATACACAATAACTCTAAAAATTACAGGGAATAATCCATAAAGTATTCCTTACACTTGCCATCATGTTCTCTGTTGTATCAGCCCAGGCATTGAGATAAATGCCTTTAGTATGTGTGGTTACTGATGATAATCCTATCTTAGTATTGTCTAAAAGATGAAAAGATCACAGTTTTCTGCAAAAGAGGTAATAATTACCTGGTAGTTCAAAGAAGGGAATGAGAATGAGGGGGTTGATGATGTGTGCTATTATAACAACTTTTAAAAGAGATGATAGAAAATAATTTTCTTAAATGATAAATATCCTACATAGAGTCATAGGATCATGTAGCAAGATTTTCCCCCTCCAATTAATTTAATTATTTATACAATAAGAATTCTGTGATTTGACAGGAAAAAGGGAGGTGGAGCAAAGAGTTGCAGAAATGGAGATGGACAGACAGGTAAGGAGAAGGAAGTAAGATGAAGGGAGATGAACAGGATGATTCAGATCCAGAGTAGTTTTAAACAGCCACAGGTAAATGTAACATCATATAGAGATAGAATAACTAGGGTAACTTGTCTAATCTATGTGGGCAGCTTGTATCTTTATCAATTGGCCCTGAAATTATTGTGTGGGCATCCTGTGAATTGAGAATTTATTGATATTTAAATCTGACTGATTAATTATAAGTTTCTAGAATTTTGATTTTTGAATTAGGGAGAGAGCGGAAGAATACGCGTTCTTTTTTCTTTTTTCTTTTTTTTTTTAATTGTATATTTTCTTTATTTACATTTCAAATATTTTCCCTTTCCTGATCTCCTCTATAGAACATCCATCCCCCTATTTCATCACCCTCCCCCTGCCTCAATGAGGGTTCTCTGCACCCACCCAGCCACTCCCTTCTTTCCTTCCTGGCATTCCCCTATACCGGGGCATCGAACACCCTCAGGCCCAAGGGACTCTCCTCCCATTGAAGTCCAAAGAGGCCATCCTCTGCCACATATGCGACCAGAGCTATGGGTTCCTCCATGTATACTCTTTGGTCAATGGTCCATTCCCCAGAGCCTCCAGCGGCCTGGTCCGTTGACACTGTTGCTTCCTCCATGGGGCTACAAATCCCCTCAGCTACTTCAGTCCCTTCACTAACTACTCCATCGTGGAACCCTGCTCATTCCAATGATTGCCTGTGAGCATCCACCACTGTATTTGTCAGGCTTTCCCAGAGGAGATAGTTATAAGAAGCTCTTGTCAAAAAGCACTTCTTGACATCCACAATAGTGTCTGGTGTCTGCATATGGGATGGATGCCATTGTAGGGCAATCTCTGGATGGCCTTTTCTTCAGTCTTTGCTCCACAATTTGTCTCCATATTTCCTTTAGACAGGAGTCATTATGGGTTAAAAATTTGGAGATGAATTGGTGGCACCATCCCCCATCTAGAGTCCTTGCCTAACATCTGGATATGGTCTCCAGAGGTTCTCCCTCCCATTTGTTGGACATTTCAGTTTGTCTCATCCCCTTTGGGTCCTGGGAGCCTCTTGGCTTCTTGACATCTGGAACTGGCTGGTAGCTACCCCCAGTTCCCCATCCACTATTGCTATATACCTCTGTTCAAATTCCTGACCCTCTTTATATCTTTTCTTCTATAATTGAACTTGCCTGCTTTCTCCCCCTCCACCATTTCTCTTACTCCCACTTCCCTCCCACCCAACAAATCCCATGAGTATTTTGTTTCTTCGAAGAACAACTGAAACATCCACATTGTGGCCTTCCTTTTTTGTGAGGTTCATATGGTCTGTGAATTGTATCTCAAGTATTCCTTACTTTGGGGCTAATATTCACTTATCAGTGAGTACATATCATGTGTTTTCTCTTGTGACTGGGTTACCTCACTCAGGATATTTTCTAGTTCCATCAATTTGCCTGCGAATTTCATGAAGTCTTTGTTTTTTATAGGTATGTAGTCCTCAATTGTGTAAATATATTGCATTTTTTGTATCCATTCATCTGTTGAAAGACATCTAGGTTCTTTCCATCTTTTAGCTATTATAAATAAGGCTACTATGGACATAGTGGAGCATCTGTCCTAATTATGTTAGAATATCATTTGGGTGTATGAACAGGAGTTGTATAGCTGGGTCCTCAGGTAGTACTATGTCCAGTTTTCTGAGGAACCACCGGACTGATTTCCAGAGTGGTTGTATCAGCTTGCAATCCCACTAGCAATAAAGGAGTATTCCTCTATCTCCACATCCTCACTAGCATCTGCTGTCACCTGAGTTTTAATCTCAGTCATTCTGACTGGTGTGTGGTAGAGTCTCAGGGTTGTTTTGATTGTCATTTCCTTGATGACTAAGGATGCCAAACATTTCTTTAGGTGCTTCTCAGCCATTTGATACTCCTCCATTGAGAATTCTTTGTTTAGCTCCATACCCCATTTTTAATAGGAATATTTGGGTCCCTGGAGTCTAACTTCTTGAGTCCTTTGTACATATTAGATATTAGCCATCTATCTGATGTAGGGTTGGCAAAGATGTTTTCCCAATCTGCTGGTTGCTGTTTTGTCCTATTGACAGTGTCCTTTGCCTTACAGAAGCTTTGCAATTTTATGAGGTCCCATTTGTCAATTCTTGATCTTAGAGCATAAATCATTGACATTCTATTTTGGAAACTTTCCCTTAGGACCATGAGTTCAAGGCAATTGCCTAATTTCTCTTCTGTTAGTTTCAGTGCATCTGGTTTTATGTGGAGTTCCTTAATCCACTTGAACTTGAGCTTTCTACAAGGTGATAAGAATGGATCAATTCTCACTCTTCTACATGCTGACCTCCAGTTGAACCAGCATCATTTGTTAAAAATGTTGTCTTTTTTTCCACTGTATTGTTTTTGCTTCTTTGTCAACATGACCATAGGTGTGTGGGTTCATTTCTGGGTCTTTAATTTGCTTCCATTGATCTACCTGGCTGTCTCTGTACCAATACCATGCTGCTTTTATCACTACTGGTCTGTAATATAGCTTGAGGTCAGGGATGGTTATTCCCCCAGAAGTTCTTTTAATGTTGATAATAGTTTTTGATATCCTGCTCTCATTTATTCCAAATGAACTTGCAAATTGTTCTTTCCAACTCTGTGAAGAATTGAATGGGAATTTCGATGGGGATGGCATTGAATCTGTAGATTGCTTTTGGTAAAATGGCCATTTTTAATATATTAATCCTTCCAATCCTTATTCAATTTCTTTTTTTAGGAACTTGAAGTTTTTGTGATACAGATCTTTTCATTATTGGTTAGAGTCACAGCAAGGTATCTTATATTATTGTGACTATTGTGAAGGGTGTCATTTCCCTAATTTCTTTCTCAGCCTGTTTATCCCTTGAGTAGAGAAAGGCTATGAGTTTATTTCAGATAAGTTTATATGCAGCCATTTTGCTGAAGTTATCAGGATTAGGAGTTCTTTGGTGGAATTTTCGGGGTCACATAAGTATACTATCATATCATCTGCAAATAGTGATAGTTTGACTTCTTCTTTTCTAATTCGTATTCCCTTGACCACTTTTGTTGTCCAATTGTTCTGACTTGGACTTCCAATCCTATATTGAATAGGTAGGGAAAAGAGTGAGCAGCATTTTCAAGTCCCTGATTTTAGTGGAATTGCTTCAGGTTTCTCTCCATTTAATTTGATGTTGGTTACTGGTTTGCACTATATTGCTTTTACTATGTTTAGGTATAGGCATTAGATTCCTGATCTTTCCAAGGCTTTTATAATGAAGCTGTCATTATAAAATTTTTATTCTGTCAAACGCTTTCTCACCATCTAATGAGATGATCATGTAGATTTTTTTCTTTGAGATTTTTATATATTGGATTACATTGTTTTTGGATTTCCATATATTGAACCATGGGATGCAGCCTACCTCCTAGTGTTGTAACTTCCCATGTGCCAAGTATATTCAAACCACCACAACATGTTTCATATTCTGTTTTAAAACATGCAAGCTAAGACATTTTACCTGAAATATAGGAATAAAATAAGATATAAATGGAATACACCTGTCCAATAAAATGTCCTAATATCAAATTTTAATTATGCATTGTTGAAATTACTTATAATGCTTACTAAAAATATTACTTCTTTCAAATAAAAAAGTTAAGAATACTTTTTCACCTCTCAAAAAGAAGATCCATGAGATGATAGACAACCAAACATTTAGTAATTATTGGTTTCAAATGAAAATATCTATTTAAAGTAAACTTCATAACATATTTAGTGTATTTTTCTCAGTAAGGAAATGAATATTCATTCCTGACATTCATTTCCCCAGTTATGTGAGTGAAAAACATGATTAACACTTTTGGAAGTAAAATTCAATATTTTCAGAATACCCTATTTTAAAAACATGTCTGTGGAAGTCTGAAAACCCCACCTCTATTATACAATCATCACTGTACTGGTGGCAAGATCACCTGTCACTCACACTTACTATGTAACTAATGAGATACCTAAGCATCCCGTAAATATTCTCTGCTTAAATAGAAAGAAATTAAAGCGCAGGAATTTTGATATTATTTTTAAGCCTTTCAGTTTTTTGTTTGTTTTTGGTTTTTCGAGACAGGGTTTCTCCGTGTAGTCCTGGCTGTCCTGGAACTTACTCTGTAGACCAGGCTGGCCTCGAACTCAGAAATCTGCCTACCTCTGCCTCACAAGTGTTGGGATTAAAGGCGTGTGCCACCACCGCCTGGCCAAGCCTTTCAGTTTTGAGTGCCTTTCAGGTTAATGGTCCTTGTGATCCATAGTTAACCAAGAAACCCAAGGAAACACAACATATGATATCTTGGACACAGGAAACATTTGCCCTCAATCCTGTGGGCTTTGCCAGTGTCTGTATATTTTGCTCTCATCATTGCATGAACATTGTTTAAACTTTAACTCACAAAAATGCTTTCAATGAATTGGAGCAGCCTGTCTGACACATAAATCATGAACACAGTATCTCTGTTATAAAAGTTTGAGGATCTAGAGATGATCACGGCAAGTGAATGAATCAATGTCACAAACACAATAATCTCATGCTTTTGGCCATTTGTGGAATGTGTGTTATATGTATGTGCATGTGTGTGTGTGTGTGTGCATGTGTGTGTGCGTGTGTGTGTGTGTGTGTGTATATGTGTGTGTGTGTGTGTGTGTGTTTGTGTAGACAAATGTAAGATTTTAATTTTAAGGTGAGCTACTAAATGTATTAAAGTGGAAGTAAATTAAAGACAGAGAGGAGGAAAATTAAATTAGAAGTGAATATAAGAATATATATTGTGCTTCTCAAACATGACACAATGAACCTATTTCTATATATAATTAATATATGTTATTTAAAAGCAGCCATATATGTCAAATTTAGCTAAGTTGACCATGTCAGTTTGGTCATGATTGGCTCTTTTATCCTGCAGATGTAACTAACCCTGAGTTATTTTTTCCCACACTGAGAATCGTCATTGCTAAAATGATGAATTATACCATGCTACCCTACCTTTGAGGAACGTGACATCCTCAGTGACTTTTAACAGCTTGAAAAGGTTGCTTCTGAGAGAGAAATTCAAGGTCAGCTCCAGTTCAGAAGCACGGTGACTTTATAAACTTTGATTAGGCGTATGGACAAGATGTACAGACAGTAAACTAATCCTATTGTGTAATTACATATTTTTATATTGAAACTGTGGTTTATTGGAATCAAGAAGGTAAAAGTAGAAAATAAATTCTAAACGGTTTTACTTCTTTTTAAATCTTTTCACAACTTCTGAAATCTCTTCTGGCATCTAAAAATCAGTGAGATAGGAACTGGACAGCTCAGTGGGAAGTGCCTATCAATCTCTAGAACCTCTGAATAAGCAGAATGATTGATTCACTGAAATTTATAGCCCAGAAAATATCAGAGGTGGCAGATGCTTTCTCAACAGTGATTTTCATGGAGACGAAGATGAAATTCCTGGTCATTTAAGCCAATGAACCAGTGAATCCTGTATCTTTCTTCTGCTATTTCCTGAAAGAGCAAGCATGCTCTTTGCATAGAATTTTAGTTTATTTTTGGTGGTATAAATTTTTGCTGGGCGTTTTTTTATTTTCATTTTTGATGAAGTAGAGGTCCCTAAAGACTGCTGTCTTGGAAACTGATTAATCTCTACTCATTAAAGCTCTCAACTGACACGGAAGCTAAGTTGTCCATATCTCTTCATTAGTTGTGAGATAGGAAGCTTTAGTTAAGCTTGCCTGAATTCCCACTCTTACACCATCCGCAGGGTGTATCAGCAGTGAAGGGCTTTTACAGGCTTCAACGCATTGCTATTTTCCTTATTCAGATACCATTTTATCTCAGAATTTTGCAGAACCAAATGCATCTACCTTACTAGTCCTGAAAATTGTTAATATAAGTCTTGGGAATATTATGCAATTATGACTTATGATCAGTAACTTTCTCCTACCACTTACTTTAGGGATGGAAAGTGAGATGCCTTTGAGGGGTCTATCCCTTTTTTTCAATGTCTTCCCTCTATATATCACACTCAGTAAACTACAAGTGAATTCTCAGACACTAAATCTTTTCCTTTAAGGTATATTTTAGAAATCTTTTCTTTTTCCATTTTAAAATGTTACCTAGAGACTTGTTCTGTCGGATGCTAACATTCTTAATCTACAATGTGTCTTAACAAGAAAAAATTGAAATGTTTGATAAGCTTTTATAAAGATACAAAAAATACTTCTCAAAAATAATCACAAGTATGGTGGCGTACACCTTCATTATAGCCACTTGTTAGGAAGATGCAGACAGATTTCTATGTGTTCAAAGCCAGTCTTACCTACACAGTGAATTTCCATTCTGCTATCTATCCATTTTTTACTCTTTATGCTTGAATTACAGCTTAATATCCACTTATTATTTTTTCTAATTTGAAATTCAATAAAAATGACAAAATAAAATGAGTGAAATAATTTAATTGTGCCTATTCCTATTCTTTCTCACTAGCATTCTATCTAAGATTTGTTTCATATAAAAAACAAGGTGTAGCAGAAGTTTTTGCATTGATTCATTACTTTTAACTTAGATTATTTTCTTTTGTCAATTAACATTCTCAATGAAAATTTCTAGAGAAAAGCTAATACTAACCAATAAAGTTTAGACTAGTATGTTACAAGTTATAAATATTAGGGTGCATGTCAGTTATCTTTTAAAGATTTTAATGGAGGAAGCCCTTTGGCAGAGGTGCAAACACTACTCTAACAGGAAATGTTTAATGATAGGATCTATTCCTAGAACAGGCATTGTAAAATACAGGAAGTGACTTCATATCCCCAGTTGGGAGGTGATGACAAAAGTCTCATTATAACTATAATCTAAAATTACAGTTGCTGCAATTTTTCTATAATAAGATGTCTATACATAATATGAGAGAATATGAATTGCTTAACTGAAATATTTATGTTATTCCTCCAGAATATTTTACCTATAGCACAACATACTCAAATAATACTAATATTTCAACCTAAATTGCTTTCTTTAAATTAATTTTCTTCTGTAATGATAATTTAATTTTTTGAGATTATAGTGTAATTATATTATTTCTCCTTCCCCTTTCCTTCTTTCAAGAACACTGTATTTATTATGCTCATCTCCCTTTCAGATTTATGTCCTATTTTGTCTTTCATATATATGTATATATTCCTAAGTACATAAATACAAGCTTAGCAATATGTATGATGCTATTTGTGTGTGAATGTTTACAGGATGGAGTATCATCATTTCTAGTTGCTTGTAGTTCTGTGTGTATGGTTGGGGTCTTTTGAAATTTCACCTGTCTATGCTTGCATGGCTATTGATGCTATTTTCATTCAGCTCATGATTAGGTGCCCATTTTGTTGAGACTTAATGGTTATAGCTTCTAAAATATTTTTTTGGAGACACAGTCTTATAGAATACTCCCTTTTTAATGTCAGTTCCACTTCAGATGGCCTCTTGCTTTGCAATTCCAATGGAACTTAATTTCCAGTTCATGGGGACAATTAAGGTGAAAATTAATAGCAATGAATTATTTGTAATTGAATCTCTTGAACAACTATGGCCATCATCTCAAGAGAGTGTTATCATGCCTGGTGTTGGGGATTTTGTAAGATAGTATGTAGCTCTTGTGGGAAAAAAATTAACTACATATTTATATCAACTGATAATGTAAATGTGGATTATGTGATACTGAATAATGCATATATTTCTCTATACTTTTTATTCAGTTTCATATGCTTCTATCATGCCCCCCTGTATCTTATTGCATATATAAGAATCCCATTCATTTGAGGACCTGAATATCATGTTGTTAGGCATTAAACATTATCTTTGTCTTTGGGCATATGTGGCACCTCTAGCTTTACAACCGAACAAACTGTTATTAATATAGTATACAAAGACCAAATTTGAGACATGGCTTTTATTTTTACCTTTCTTCCCAATAACATAATTATTATCATAGTTTACACATCCTTTTTGGGAAAGATTTACACATTGATGCCCTTCTGCATCATATCTTTCAGTGCTGAGGAGAGTGAACCACTCCAGCAGAGTCTCATCATGCAAAGTATCTCACAGTTTGTCAGCTGACAGCAGTACTCTCTAAGTACTAGATGCTTACATATATACAGAGATTTAGATTGTCAGTGTGGATCCACTAAGCCCCTGTTGTATATCACCATTAATAATAATTGCATTACTAAATTAAGGGTGGTTTGGTTAATTCTTACCTTTTTATTTGTTCTTGTGATGATGGAGGATAGACTTAAAGATCCAGGGATTTATTGCTCAATATTCTCATTCCTATCAAGTGTTCAGATTCAAGTTGATTTAAAGATGTTTTCCTGTATGTCTAATGCCCGATCAATCAGCAGTTGCTCTCTTGAAATTTCCTAGAAGCACTATCACATTAGTTGTCTCTTTTTCCTTTTCCAGGTGGTTCCCATTTTTACATCTTCCTATCAACAACTGAGGGATTATTATTGCCATCAAAAACTAAATAATATGACTCAAAAGTACTGTTGAGAAGATTCAATTCAAGACTACCTCAGATAAAAATGTCATATTCCCATGTTTCTGCAAACATGGGATCAAACATATAAAGCATTTTGTGGGTAAGTCATTACATATATTTTATTACCTAAAATGCACATAGATTTTATACACATCTACCTTCACAAATATCTTTGCTAGTTTGTGCTGCTTTGTGCTTTGTAGCTTATACTTGTGGGAAGATATTTAAAACATTTCTTATTTTATAAGACAACCCAAATACTTAAGAAAAAGGAAGAAAACACCAAAGTGTGGATACTACAGTCATACTAAGAAGGGGGGGGAATAATTTTGGGCGGTAGAGGGAAGGAAATATGAGGGGCCAGATCAAATATGAGGAGGAGATGCGGGAGAACTACAGAGAGTCAGGAATTTGAAAGGATATGTGTTTCAGTGGAGGAGGGGGAAGGGGAAGTAGCTGCTAGAAAGTCCCAGATGCCAGGGACCCTAGAGGTTTCCAAGACCCAAGAGGGAGGACCTTTAGAGATCATATCCAGTGCATAGGCACGGCCCTCAGTTGAGGGATGAAGCCAACCAACCACCTCAAAAATAATATTCTAGAATTCCTCCTGTCAGAAGGAAATGCAGACACAAAGAGTAGAACAGAGTCTGAAGAAAAGGCCATCCAGAGATTTCTCTGCCCAGGAATCTATCCCATCTGCAGACACCAACTCAGATACCATTGCTGATGCCCAGAAAGGCTTGCTGACAGGTACCTGGTATAGTGGTCCCCTTAGAGGCTCTCTCAGAGTCTGACCAATACTGATGCTAATGCTCACAACCAAACATCAGACTGAGTGTGGGGACCCCATTCAGGAGTTAGGGAAAGGACTGAAGGAACTGAAAGGGTTTACAACCCCATTGGAAGAACAACATCAACTAACCAGACACCTCAAAGCTCCCAGGGACTAAACCACCAACCAAAGACTAGACATGGGGGGTGACTCAAGGCTCCAGCTGGAAATGTAGCAGAAGATTGCCTTATCTGGCATCAATAGCAGGGGAAAGCCCCCTTGGTCCTGGGGAGGCTTAATGCCCCAGAGTAGAGGAAATCTGGGGTACTGAGGCAAGAGTAGGTAGGTGGGCAGGGGAGCACCCTCATAGAGTCAGGGGGATGGGGAGTGGATAGGTGTGTTATGGAGGGGAAACTAGGAAAGGGGATAACATTTGAAATGTAAATAAATAAAATAACCAATAAAAAGAAATAAAAAACAACACAAAAGAATATTTACAATTTTCAATTCAGCTACATCATTTAATTATTGTCGGAATGTATTATCTGATGCGGTACTTAGCACTTCCCAAAACACTCATGGTAATAAGGGTAATTGCAAACACTCTCTTATCAAACATTTATTTTTTATTGGATCTGCTCTCCTGGTCAGGATGAGGCAGATTTTACATCATCATTCTTCTGAGGATTCAATTCCTTTTTCAAATAATAACTGAAACTTTTCTAAGTCTCTAATTATGTGTTTTATTTCTCTAAAGTTGAAATCATGGTAACTGAAAAATAGGTTGTTGGGTAAGTCCATTTCTTTTTCTATTCTTTTCTTTTCTTTCTACTTGATATTTTCTTTATTTACATTTCAAATGTTATAACCTTTCCAAGCACCCCCCCAGAAATCTTCTATCCCATGTCCCTTCTCCCCGCTTTTATGAGGTTTTCCCCTACCAACCAACCCACCCATTCCCACCTCCCCACCCTGTCATTCTCCTACACTGGACTATCGAGCCTTCACAGGTCCAAGTGCCTCTCCTTCCACTGATGCCCAACATAGATCTTATCACCCATCATGCTATGGTCCCATCAATACCTGAAACATCAACACTGAAGGGCATGGCAACAGCAGATGCATTGAACCTTTATTACCTAGAGCCCATCTGTCACACCAGCAGTTCTGACATACCACACTCTCAGTCTTATAAATAGTGGGGGAGAGCAGGAGAAGGTGAATTCCACTATTGTTTGGTAGAAAGGTTTATTTTTCTAATATTTCATAAACTAGGCATTATCCAGTGGAACTTCTGAACATGCTCTTGTAACTAAAAGTACCCATCTGAAATGTAACTTCAATCTTTGAATTGTTCTATATCTTTCTCCTCTTTTTAAACTGTCATATGGACTTTAAGTCATTAGCATGAACAATTTTGACACTGGTTTGAAGTATATACTCTTTAAAAATACACTTTTTAATTAAATGAAATGAGATTTTTGCTTCATAAGAATATTATTCTTCAAATCCTGCTTGCTTGCTTCTCCACCTCTCTCTGATGCTCTATCTCTGTCTTTCATCTGTCTCTATCTTTGAACAAACACACAAACACAAACACACATTCATATTTACATAAGTGTATATAAGAATGTGTGGTTTGTTAGCCCTTCTAAGAAGGACTGGAGCACCAACACTTGAGCTTCATGTGGTCTGTGAACTGTATTTTGGGCATTCCAAGCTTTTGGGCTAATATCCATTTATCAGTGAGTACACACCCTGTGTGTTCTTTTGTAATTACCTTTCGTGTTTTGTGTGGTTACCTCATTTAGAATGATATGTTCTAGTTCCTTTAGTATTCTATGCTGTCACTTCAGGATGACAACATAGTTCCATCCATTTGCCTAAGAATTTCATTAATTCATTGTTTTTAATAGCTAAGTAGTAATCTGTTGCATAAATGTACCACATTTTCTGTATCTGTTCCTCTGTTGAAGGACATGTGGTTTCTTTCCAGCTTCTGGCTATTATAAATAAGGCTGCTATGAATATAGTGGAACATGTGTCCTTGTTACATGATGGAGTATCTTTTGGGTATATGCCCAAGAGTGATATAGCTGGATGCTCAGGTAACACTATGTCCAATGTTCTGACAAACTACCTAACTGATTTCCAGAGTGGTTGTATCAGCTTGCAATCCTACCAACCATGGTGGAATGTTCCTCTTTTTCCACATCCTCACCAGCATCTGCTGTCACCTGAGTTTTTGATCCTAGCCATTCTGACTGGTGTGAGGTGGAATCTCAGGGTCATTTTGATTTGCATTTCTCTGATGACTAAGGATGTTGAACATTCCTTTGGGTGTTTCTCAGTCATTTGGTATTCTCCATTTTTAATAGTGTTATTTTATTGTCTATTCTTTGTTACCCTCCTGGTTTGAGGCCTGCCTCTCATAACAACACCTCTCTGCCCACCTCCTGCTATTTGCCACTCCTCCAACCTGGTTCCAGTTACATTCAGAAGTCCCACCTCTGCAGAGAAAAAAAGAAGTCGCTGATTGGACTGGCATGCTGACATACCTGGAGGAGTGGTTTTGCCTCACTTATTCTACCTGTTGTGGGGAACAAAGGGTTGGCATTAAAGTGAAGATGGCTGAGCAATCATGACTCCCATCTAATTTTGTTAAACCATCCACGTAGACAGGTATACCTATGGCCACCCTGTATTCTCCCTAGCTTTCTCTTACTGTTGCTCTTCTTTCTAACTCCATATTCCAGGTACCCTACCCCTTTTAACGTTGCTGTTGGACAGCAACAATTCTTGAATTCTTTGTGTATATTAGATATTAGCCCTCTATTGGATGTAGGATTGTTAAATATCTTTTCCCAATCTGTTGGTTGCTTGTTTTGTCCTATGGACAGTGTCCTTTGCCTTACAGAAGCTTTGCAATTTTATGAAGTTCCAGTTGTCAATTCCTGATCTTAGGCCATAAGCCATTGGTTCTGGAGACAAAATCTGGATCAGAGAACGAAGGAAAGTCTGTCCAGCGAATGCCCCAACTGGAGATTCATCCCATATACAGTCACCAAATGCAGACACTATTGTGGATGGTAAGGAGTGCATGCTCACAAGAACCTGATATGACTGTCTCCTGCAAGGCTCTGCCAGAGCCTGACATGGATGCTCACAGCCAACCATTGAACAGATCATCATGTCCCCAATGGAGGACTTAAGGAAAGAACTGAAGGAGCTGAAAGAATTTGCAACCCCATAGGAAGAAAAACAATATAAACCAATCAGAGCTCCCAGGGTCTAAACCACCAACCAAGGAGTACACATGGAGAGACCCATCACTTCAGTGTGTATGTAGCAGAAGATTGCTTTGTTGGACATGAATGGAGGAAGAGACCTATGGTCCCGTGAAGGCTTGAGGCCCCAGTGTAGGGGAATGTTAGGGTGGGGAGACGGGAGTGGGTGGGTGAGGGTGTACCCTCATAGAAGCAGGATGAGGAGGGGTGGGATAGGGGGTTTCTGGATGGGAAATCAGAAAAGGAATAACATTTGAAAGGTAAATAAATAAAATATCTAATAAAAAAGAATAGGTAATTTGTGTGTGTGTGTGTTTGTGTGCATGTATGTGTGTGTGTGTTTGTGTGCGCGTGCACGTGTATGCGAGCATGCATGTATGCACACCCTGTCTGTCTGTTTTTCTATATGTCTGTCTGTTTATAACTTGTGTGTATCTATTTGGATATATTAGGTTAACTGGTTTTTCTATTCATACACTTCACCTACCTTTATGAATATTTAAGAAAGTGGCACGGAAGAAGACAGGGATTTGTACAGAGATGAAAATGAACTCTAAGTCAGGCAAATGATTTATCAAATGAAGACCTAGAACAGTAAGTATAATTATGTAAAGTGTAGAGGCCTTCTACAGTTTTCTATTTTACTCTCAGTGCCATGAGATAATTCAAGGCTCACAAAAATATCTGGAAGCCATCCTGACAAAAGAGTAATGTAGAAAGATGCTTTCTATTTTAAGATAACAGCATAATTTTCCTGGCAAAAATAAAGTCTGTTTCTTTCTTTTTTTTTTCTTATTCACTAGATGGAACCAACAGAAAGAAGAAATATCATTTTTTTATAAAAACGATCTTCTTATATTTTGTATGAAAGTCAGTAATTTACATTTAAATGTGCTTTTTCTGGTTCTATATGAGTTATAATGAAATATTGAATATATCCTAAATTATATTGTAAATTTATATATTTATACATATATATTTATATATAAATACTATGATGAATAATCAGAATGTTTTGATTTTATAACACATCCCAGAGTTCCAAGTTATCATTAACTTATAAAGATTGCTTGTTAATATCACTCTTACTACTGAACTTATAAAGCCTATCAAAAAAATGAAAAAATATTGAAAAAATATAGAATGTTATTCTAAGAGAAGCAACTTTTAATTAAATATCATTCTAAAGTAATGAAAAATAAAATATGAAAATCAAAGAATTGTTCAGTAAAACTAAAATAAATGAAGTATATGAATGTTTATTCCTGGAAAATATCAAGAGCCAAACAGAACATTTATCACTGTGTCCTTAAAAAAAAAAACACACACACAGATCCAGTATAAATGGGATTTAAGTATATCCACATATAGTTTACATGAATAAAAGACTTCATTATCTTCATGGCTTTTGCTGATCTAATTACATCTGTTTGACAGTCTACACATATAATCTCATAGGTAGTTATCTACAATTAGGTGACAAAGTTACAGAAGACAAGCATGCTTACATATGTTTCACATAGTTTGCTGAAGTCTCATAGTGTTCTGATGCACCAATGCACCTCCCTGTAGCCTTTTTAAATATTCTTGGAAAAAAGGAATATTAATAATGAAAGAATTGGTAGATAATCAAGAGACATTTAAGCACAC
>NW_022196895.1:14939042-14955150 GCF_008632895.1 Mastomys coucha
GTATTTGTCAGGCTCTGGCAGAGCCTCTCAGGAGACAGGAGGAAAGGCCCTAGGTCCTGTGAAGGCGTACCTGGATAATAGCTGTGAGCAAAGAGTAGCAAGATGTCTCACTAAAATGTTTAAGACTAATGCTGTTACTGAAGTCTTGCATGTTTTCAAAGTTCTGAAAATATGCATACTGTGAAAATTGTGGCAATATTTTAGACTAATAATAGCACATTGAAAGTAGAGACTTCACAAAGAAAAAAAAAAAAAACACCCCCAACCTGTGGCATCCATCATCTCTAACAGAGCAAAACAATCTCATTACCATTGACTCTTCTTACAAAGCATTGTCAACAGCTAAGCAGTAGCTTCTCATTATCATAGATTCTTACTCCATAAATAGCAAGACTTTGTTTTGTTTCACTTTAGCAAGGCAATAAATAATTCCCTATGTGATGAACTGTCAAACCCTCAGGGCTCTCATTTCTATCCAAGCTAATCATTTTCTCTGAACAATATTAGATGTTTTTAGATATCCAACCAAATTAAATTAGGCCTTCATTAAGCCTCATAAGCACAAAGTGAACAGCGTTTAGATGAACCATTGCTCCAATGCTGAAGCATGTGATTATTATTTGGATGAACACAATGTTCTTACTACAGCTACAAATTGCAACTCCTAAAAAGACTATGGGCTTTCACTAGATCATAATTGATTCTCACAATGTGTCTTCAAGGTGTATTGTTATGGGCACTGTGTAGATGGGAGAAGAAAGGCAAGTAGACATGGATAATCAGATCACAGATGGTAGTACTAAGTTTTATTTTCTGTCTTGTACATTACACAAACTGACAGTATGGAGAACTATGATGCAACATACTTTTTCTTCAAAAGACATGCCAACCAAGGATTTTGATATTTTATGAGGTAATAATTACTTAAAATTCTTGTTTATTTAGTTTATATCTGTGAATGATTTCTGGTATTTGTGAAGACATCAGAGGACAACTTACTTCAGTTAGTTCAGGTGTGTGAGGGTCAGGGATCAAACTCATGTTGTCACTCTTGGAAACAAGTGCCTTTACCCAACAATCCATCTTAATGTCCATAATCTCTCTTTTTAAATACCCACAACACACTAAGCTGTATTTATTTCTTGTATGAAACAATTTTAGGATTTTAAAACATTTTTCATTTAATTTTCTTTCATACTTTTTCTTTTTTAGTGTCAATTGTATTTATTCAATCAATTTCCATCAGAAAAAAAATGTGTCTTTTATATTTTTAGTACTCTGCATGCATAGCTCTGGGTCTTCTAATGTAACTCATGGTACAGTGTTTACCAAAGATGAACAAAGTTCACATTTCAAACCCTAGCAATTTCCTAACACAAAACAATCAAGAAAAGTGTTTTTGTTGTTTATGTTAATATCATCTATATATAAGACTTGTCACTTCATTATTTTAAAATATATCCTAGTTAAGATATTAATATTTATGTAAATAATTGCCATCTGTTCTAATATTAAATTTTCTAATGAATTTTTCTTAATTTCATTCTTTATTGGATTTTTTTCAAATTTTGCTTTTTTAAAATAAAGAACACCTTCCTTGTTCAAAGGAACATTAGCAATAAATTAATTTGCTTTAAGCATTTGGTTTTGCTATCACTTATTACTTGTCTATACAATCATATCTTTGCTTTAATAGCTTTTCTGCTCAGTATAATGATGGAAAGTACAAATGAGCACATTGAAATGTTCTGGTCCTTCCATACCAAGAATCTCATCCCATCTGCTATGATGAAGTCATTATGTTTACAATGAACATTCTCACATTTTTTATCAGACCCAAGGAAATAAGTCAAGAAAACCAGCACCTCTTCATCCTTCCACCATGGATAGTTTTTAGTTAGCCAGGAAGAGATGAATCTTCAGGACGACAGCTTCTACCGATGACAAAAATGGGAAGGGTCCAATCTTGTGGCAATTGATAAATTGATGTAAGTGTAGTAATGCGGTTCATGAAATAAAATAGACAGTGTAAGTGTAACACAAGCCATTCTCTCTTTCTGCTTCTTGTCTGCAGACATGAGAAAGACCTCTTGCTAACTGCATGTTAACAGCCATCAACTGTACTCTCAATCTCTGAGTCTGCATAAATCTTTCTTCATATTGTTTTGTGAAGCAGTTTGTCATAGCAATGAGAATGTAGGATGGCTCTTGCTCTTGCTCTTGCCTTCCTGTTCCCATTCTCTTGCCATTCCATCCCCCCTTTCAACCTCCCCCTCAATTAAAAACAAAGAGAGAGAATGTAGGATGGAGTTTCTAATCACATAGGCATCACAAACAGTTTTTTATTTAAGTGTGTTTGATGCCTCAATTACTTTATGAATATTTATCTTCAGAGATAAATATAGGATAATTGTAATTATTCTATATGTTCAGGTAGAAATCATTTGTTAATATAAACAAAATTAGAAAAGTTCAATGATTTAAAATATTTATACTTTATAAGGATCAGACAGGTAGTATGAAATTGCAACTTATTGTTTTTACTTGATGTGCTGCCTTGGATTTTTATTATCAAAACTAATTATAACCTGATGGTGATAGCCATTCAAACTATATTTATGATTACCTATTAAATAATAAATATACATTATCACATATATGGAAAGGTAGTTATTTTAACTTGTTATCAAATACAAGCAGATTTGATGCATTCTTTACTCCTACATAGGTGAAATATTCATTGGCAAGAATACCAACCAACTTAAAAAAAAGTGTAAAATATTTTCCTGTCATATACAGACACATAAGATGTCCATCAGCCTTTTGAGAGAATATTTTACTTTCCTTTTATAAGAGAGGAATATTTGTTTTTGCTTTATTTATGTTAAGTATAAAATAAGCATCAAAAATAGCTTCCATCCATTTGTAAGTTCTTCAAAACACATTATATACAACTATAATGGCAAATTAGGTTAGTTTCCCTGAAAGGCTTGTCCTTTCCTTAAGGGAAATAGAGTTGATGGGATGGAAGGAGATGAAGGGATGGAAGAGATATGGTCGGGGGGGGGGATGAAAATATGGTTAAGATGCAATATGTGAGAAAATAAATTAACAAAATCATAAAATAAGGCCACACAATCAACAGTGTGTAACTTATGGTTTATAAAGGACAAGGAACCCATAAATTGATATTTTATGAAACAATGTGGGAAACTTTGAGTCACTTGTTGAATACTTTAATTCTTGTCAATTTCAATCTGACTGTAGAAATAGGAAGTGAGTATGTGGTTTGTACAGGAGTCTAAACACAAAGGAATAAGATTTTAATCTGCCAAATTGACCTGTGGTTGCATTTAGTCTTTGCCAATATAAGGGATTAATTTACATTGACCTAAATCATTATTTATTCAGAGTTAGAATTTAAAGAAAATATTCTATATGCTGATAGTTTAGATAAAATCTAATATAATGCATATTTATTAGTACATTCATCCATTTCAAAAGTTAATTCATAAAATAAGTATCTGTAAATATTACATAAAATTATGATAGTATTTAAAATAAGGAGTTGTAAATATTAAATACAATTATGATATAAATAGTCTAGAAAATGGTACTAATTTGATAATATTCTATCTTAATTTGCTTTTATAGAGGAAGAACTTGTAGCTATAGTATATCAAGAAATAAACATTAGTTATACAGTAATATATTCCAAGATATTTATTATACATAAAATTATGCACATATGAACATGTTCCCTGTTTTAGATAACTTCAGTACATATTGTGCAATATCATTACTTAGTAATACTGAATATTGAAGACAGTAAGCCCCAAGTCTCTGCATAAATGAGAACTCTTCCTTAACTCTTAGCTCTTAAATCTTATGAATTAAGCACCATTTAGATATATAGTAAGGTCATATGTTGAGGTGAAACACAAAACTCAAAAAGTCCCATCAGTTTCACATTTTGTTACAAATATAAGAGAAGATTTTGTGCTTGATGATCAAGGTACATTTGCATTTATTGTTCACACAAAATTTGCTTGGTTATGATACTAGGTCTCTCTTACTTTCTATTTCTTTTTCTCTTTCTCTTAGCCCTAAAGCTAAATAAAATCTAATTTTTCCCACTAAAAAATGATGTACAGTAAATGACACAGGTCAATAATCATTTAAATAACATAAGTTTTGGAATTCATTAAAATACAGTCTAATTCTATGAGTAGTGGATTGCTCAAAACCTTATGTAGGGGATTTCCAGGCATCGAGGACAGAGAAGAATGCCATGAGATATTTCAAGAGTATTTTTCAAAGATAATCAATAAAAACATATAACAAGAGATAGTAAGAAAAAAATGGCATCAGTCACAGTCATATAATACATTTTCTATAAGGTAAAAATACCTCAAATTGCTAAACTTTGAAATATTCAGTTTTGCTTTCACAATCCTTAAGCTGCCAGAAACTTTTATAAAGCAATTAGAAATATCTTCATTATGAGCTGCTCTAGATAAGTGAGTTTTTCTTCAAATTGAAATCTATAAAATTATTAAATATTCAATATGAAGTTAATTAATAAATAATCAATTATTTTATATAATTAATTATCTTTTTTATGACCTCAATTCTCCAGAAGACATCTATTGGAAGAATAAATCCTCTAAGGTTCTGAAAGAAATGAATGACAACTTTTTCACATGGCTTCAATTTACATATAAAAGAAAAATAAGTAATAATGTCAATAAATAATAGTTACATTAACAACAAAATTAATAGTGCCATATTTAAACATGCAAATTCTGGATAGATAAGAAAAGAAAACCACTAGTTAGTGACTAACTTTCACATTTTTACAATAGTTTTCATTATGTCTTTGTACGATCTTAAAAATTACATGTTTGAAAAAACTCTTTACCTATGGATGTTCTTTCATATAAAAATAGAATTATGTTTCATGTATAGAGTACCACAACATCCATGCCATGTGTTCTGAAGTTTTGAAAGTTCTTTCCACACTTTCTGGGTATGTTAAATGAAACATGTCTTCATAAAGAACAGCATGATACTTCTCCCCTCAGGCATGAGGATGGAAAGAAAGGATGAGCTCAGAGAAAATTACAATCGTATTATCCTTGGATACCCCAGGGATAGAGCTGACTGAAACCGAAAAGAAATTTCGGTCTGGTGAAAATAATAAATCTTTAATCAGTTTAAAGGAGCTATCCGCATGCCAGAATGACAGGATCCTGTCAAAGACTGTATCACTCAAAACTAATGTGTAATTGGGGACAGAAAGACAACAGTTGACAGAAATATAATCTGAGAAGAGGTGTAGCCTTAAAGTTCCAATTAAGCACAAAAATAGGTGAGCAGTGATGAGTTGATGTGAAACAGGTTTGCCCTCTTGGTCCAATTTTAACTATGAGATATGTAAGTAATGTGATAGGACTCTGAAATAATTGTAATAGTCATTTATGTTTGCCAACTGTTTTACATTCAGCAAACACTTAAAATAATGGATGCATTTCAATTAAACTGTAGGATGTAATTACTAAAATGATGAATATTTAAACCATAAGAAGGTAAGAATATAATATATATTATAATCAAATATGCTGTACTGATAAAGCTGAGATAGATAGTAAATGGCAGCATGTAATATAGAGGGTCTGTTGAAATAACTACTAAAACATTACTGTGAGGACTCTGGCCAACACTATTGTCTAGAAATTAATGTAGAATTTATTGACATGAGTGCATATCTTTGCTACATTCATTGACAGTAGTTTGTAATGTTTGTGCATGAAATATTTCTTCAAAAAGCATAATTTTATAAAGCAAAATAGCACTTATAGATTTATGTAGGTTATTTATACTTTTTTAACTCTTTTGAGGTAAAAGAATTTAAAAAAAAAACCAAAAACCTATGTACGTTAACTTTGGTTATAACCTTATAAACCAGAATTTCTCTTGACTATTCTACTTTACCTTAGTTAGCTACTCAAATTAACTAATTTTGAGAAAGAAAACAATGACAACAAAAGCCATAAACAAGCATGTTAGTTCATGAAAGAACATATTGTAATTTGAAAGAGGTTATATGCTTATGATTATGTTAAAATGTATATGTCCAACATTAACAGTATGAAAGAAAATTATCAGGTCATTCACATTTAAAAGACAGTGTCTTAAGTATTGGTTAGATCCTAACAAAGTGAGTTAAAAAACAAATTAAAAAAACATGCATAGAAGTATGGGGATTTTGTTTGTTTGTTTACTTGTCTTCCTTTTTGTTCTGTGACTTGCTTTACAGTCAACACCATTGAAATCACAGAGATCTGTCTGCCTCTGTCTACAGAGTGTTAGTATAAAAGGCATGTCCCACTACTGCTAGGCTTAGTAAGACTTTTTTTTTTAATGCCATGATAACATATCTAGCTTTAAAAGCTTAATTCAAGAAGAAAGCATTTGTGAAAGAATTAAAATACAAACAAAGGACATACTAAGTGGCAAGCAGTCCCAATGTTCCACTTAACCCATAGTTGTTTGGGGAGTCATACGTTTGATTTAAAACAAGTCTTTCTGAGTACAGACTTCTTCTAGCAACACTAAATGAACACATAAAAATTTTGAGTAAGGAGGCATTGAGAAGTAAATTGGACTAAAGTACCTTTAGTTGTTACAATTGTAAATAACAAGTAAATAGAGGAAAAGAAATTCACATTGGTGCAGATTTTACTTATTTTAGGAGAAACTGCAAATAACTGAATGTTGTAGTTCATGCTTGTAATCTCATCAACTAATGAAGTAAAAGCAAGAGTATTGAGTTTGAGGTCAAACCTGGGCTGTATGAGACTTTATCTAACTCTGACAGGGGTTAGTGGGTTAGGGTATAAACATGAAAGTGATTTATGTTACAGAATGCAAACTGTGCCAAGTTAACACACTGTAAATAAAAGAAATACTATAGGTGGGAGAATGACAGCAAAAATTTGTTGATCAATGAATCCACCACCTTAAAGCAATCAAATAGGGAAACAAAATATTCAAAGCTTTAGTAGCTAAAGTATATAGGTTAACTAAATTTGAAGGGGTTAAGATGGCAAGGTTAATTTTAAAGTAGTCCTATGGTATGTATTACACTGCATCTCTAGGTTTTACCTAGATAGGGTTTCTCTGTGTAGCCCTGGCTGTCATGGAACTCAATCTGTAGACCAGGTTGGCCTCGAACTCAGAAATCCACCTGCCTCTGCCTCCCAAATGCTAGGATTATAGGCATGTGCCACCACTGCCCATATACTGTATCTCTAAAGGAAGCATAATTATACCCAAAATTAACTTTGGTTGTAATGAATTAATAGGAAAAAATATGAATAACATGTTAATTTTTGTGAAAGTCATCTAAATTCCTGATTTTGTCTCCATGCTACATACGTCCCTACATTTTCCTTATTTGATGTTTTTAATGATAATACTACTACTATTTGGTATTTTTAAGGTTATCATAATTCAGTTAATCATTTGTGATACTTTAAAGTGGCCAAACTACTTTCAAGTGGGTAATATGTTTCAATGTTTTATTCCAAAACTCATACAGTAAACAAAAATTTCCTAGTGAATTAGGAAAAAATGGTTAATCATACACATTATTTATCCTCATGATTGATGTTGAATACATGAAAGAAAATACATGTTTGTCAGCAAATCAGCAGATTTCTATTGTTTTACTCAACTGTGAAAGATCAGGTATATTATTATTACTATTAGTAGTAGTAATATTACATAGATCCTTTATACTACTTTATCCTTTATACTTTAAACAATTTACTTTAGACAAGTAAATTGTTCATGTAGCCATAAAGAAAATAGTACATAGCAGTATAGTAGTAAATAATGATGCTATGAATTAGGCTACATGATAATTTGTCATTTTTGTTAATTTAATTCCAATGAGTCACAAAAACACAAAAGAATTATCATTAAGCACATTTGAAATATAATCCAAGTATTTAGAATGTCCACTTATTTTCTAAAGTAAATGTTCAATCACAGTTGCAGCATTATGCAGAGATCTTCTAATGAGGTTTCCACCCATAAGAGTGAGCCAATATTTCGCCATAGAATAGAATGCATTCTTAACTGAACCTAATATAACAAATGTCATGGGGTATTAAATATATATTAGTAGAGTAAATAATTATACACATGTCATTCATAACTAAACATAAAAAACTTGTGAGTAGGAAAGCAGTGAGTCTCTCCATGTCTAGACCGAAATGGTGGGGTATTATACACCTTCAAACATAATTCTAAGGTATATATGAAGACAGTCAGTTAATGCTTAGACAAAATTCTAGGCTAAAAGACTCTATGTCAAACCAATAAACACATAAGCATGCATCCTCTAAGTCTGAAGTACAGAGGTAACATGGAGAATGAATTAATGGAAAAAAATCTGTTGAGAAAGACAAAGAAACCTCATTGTATCAACATTGGGTTTCTCGGGGTTTTTTTTTGTGATTTCATGTCAATGATTATTAAATACATCCAATAAGAAGCCATCGTTAGTCATTAGATAGTGTCTAGAGTTTTGAATTCCATTTAGCATACATAAAAAGAAAATGTTCCTAGAAGCAAATCAGTACAATAAAACCACATTAAGGTAATATAATATTAGGGGCATCAAAAATAAGGTACAATGAACTCTTAGAAGCAAGTCTGTACTACTATCATTTCTGTTCATGTTACCATGGAGAACATCATTAGACAAAACAAGTGATAGTTAAAATAAATATAATACAAAGACACAATGCTCAACCTAGAAGAGAGGGCTTGGATATAGAACTAAGGAGAACAGTAGACGCAAGAGCATAGCATGATACAAAGGGATTGAAGCATATTACATTCATGTTTGAAATGTTATAATTAAAGCCATTAGTTATTTGATATAGATAGATACATAGACAGACAGACAGACAGACAGACAGACAGATAGATAAAACTGGGAAAAACATAAATCTGGTGAGAAAGGATATGAAGGTAGTAAGAACCGTTATAAAAAGAATTGGCAAGAAGGGTGTTATTCTTAGATTACAAAAAGAAGTTATACCTGATGACATCCCAGCTATGGTATGGTCACTTGTCATATTTACAGTGACTAAAAGGCTCCCTAGATGAAGTTAGGAAATACACTTAAAGTACATTGTAGGTGTATCTATAACGCTCATACTGGGTAGGTCAGCCTGATTCTGAACTCCAAAGGTTTCCTGTCTCTATCGTCTGAGTTATGGAATTAATTGTGTATACTACTACAACTTTCTTTGAAATAGTTTAGATAAATATACACACCTCTTTGTATAATAACTCATCGGAAGTTCATGACTGAAGATGAACCCACCATTTTTCACTGGATAATTTCCCACCCAAAGACAGACCTGAAAAAATTAAACGAATAACAAAACAAACCAAAAGGTCATGGACAAGGAGATACGCAGGAAAAAGGATTGTTGATAGGACTGAGAGGAGGATATAGGAAGAGACGAGGAATAATCAGAAAATCAGAATGCATTGCATGTGTGTGTGTGTGTGTGTGTGTGTGTGTGTGTATGTGTGCATGTGTGTGTGCATGTGCATGTGTGTGTGTGCAACTATTACAGAATACATTTCATTAATAAAAATGAAGATCCTTTGAAAAGCAAGTTGTTCTTTTGTCCTATTGACTGTTTTTTTGCCTTACAGAAGCTTTGCAATTTTATGAGGTCCCATTTGTTATGTCTTAATCTTAGAGTGTAAGCTATTGGTATCTGTTCAGGAAATTTTCCTCTGTTGGAAAAGATCTTTACCACTCCTATGTCCAATACAGGGCTAATATTCAATCTATATAAAGAACTCAAGAAGTTAGACTCCAGAGAACCAAATATTCCTATGAAAAATGGGGTACAGAGTTACATAAAGAATTCTCAACTAAGGAAAACCGAATGGCTGAGAAGCACCTAGAAAAATGTTCAACATGCTTAATCATCAGGGAAATGCAAATTAAAACAACACTGAGATTCCACCTTACTCCAGTCAGAATGGCTAAGATCAGAAACTTAGGTGACAGCAATTGATGGCAAGGATGTGGAGAAAGAGAAACACTTCTCAATTACTGGTGGGATTGCAAGCTGGTACAACCACTCTGGAAATCAGTTTGACAGATCTTCAGAAAATTGGACATAGTACTTCCTGAGGACTCAGCTACACCCCTCCTGGGTACACACCCAGAAGATGCTCCAACATGTAATAAGGACACATGCTCCACTATAGTCATAGCAGCCTTATTTATAATAGCCAGAAGCTGGAAACATCCCAGATGTCCCTCAACAGAGGAATGTATACAGAAAATGTGGTACATCTACACAATGGAGTACTAATCAGCTATTAAAAACAATGAACTCATGAAATTCTTAGGCAAATGGATGGAACTAGAAAACATCAACCTGAGTGAGGTAACTGAATCACAAAAGAACACACATGGTATGCACTCACTGATAAGTGGATAGTAGCCCAGAAGCTCAGGATACCCAAAATACAATTCACAAACCACATGAAGCTCAAGAAGAACGAAGGCCAAAATGTGGATACTTTGATCCTTCTAAGAAGGGAGATCAAAATACTCCAAGGCTCCAGCCCTATATGTTGCAGAGGATGATCTTGTTGTACATCAGTGGGAGAGGCCCTTGGTCCTGTGAAGCCTAAATTCCCCAGTGTAGAGAAATGCCAGAACAGGGAAGAAGGATTGAATGGGTTGGTGAGCAGTGGGAGTGAGGATGGAATAGGGGTTTTTCTGAGGGGAAATGAGGAAAGGGGATAACATTTGAACTGTAAATAAAGAAAATATCTAATAAGAAAAAAAAGCAAGTTGTCCCAGTGGCTTTTATTCCTCCCCTTTCTATAATAGCACAATGTAGTGTTTTCCATGTTCATGTATGGAGCAGCATTTTGGAGCTATGGTTGCAGCAAAGTGTGTAGTAATCTCAAACTCCTCAACCAAGTTCTGAATTCCAAGCCTGCCGCTATCTGTCACTCATCCTTTTCTTGGCTGTGACACACAGGAAAATCTCTTTTGAGACTAATATCATTATATCAATTTGATAGCATCTATAATCAACTGAATCCAAGTGACTGGACACATTGTTGAGGGATTTTATATAAAGAATGTAATCTTTCCCTAGCTCTGGACTATACTTCCCAATGGCAGCCTATATAAAAGGACAGAGAAGAAAATAATTTTTTGCCTGCTTGCTATCACTCTTGCTAGCCAGTTTGTGTATCTTGTTGATAGGTCAGTATAAAATCCAGTTTTCTTTAGGGTTCCAATGTAGACTGAAAACTAACAGCTTTCAGGACTACAGCAGCAAAAACAGTCAGTCTCATGGACTGAACAGCTACCAGATCCTACTTTCAGTTGTGAAACCGAAAATGGTGAAAATCCAGACCATACCCTATAAGACAAATTACATCATGCTTAGGCAATAATTTTGTCTTATCAAATAATTAATATAGATTTCAATTTAGTTACTCTAATCTTCATGATTCTTCCAAAATTCCCATCTGACTAAATTATACATCATCAATAGGTTTATTATATATTAATTCCAGCTATAAGCTATTTATCAGCTAAAGATGAGAATCGATGAATTAATACTCATGAGATTCACTGGTAGAATTCCAATGTAGTTTGATTGATGCACTGATGGAATAAGTCATTGATCATTTTAAATAGCCCTGGTTAAGAAGAATTATATTAAAACTGAAACATAATTTTTAAAGGAGATATATACAACTTAACCAGTTAGTAATGTACAGACTTTAATAGTTAATATGAAATATGTGTCTTATCCATAAGCTTCATACAGGTGTTGAAAAATCAAAGACCCAAGTAATTTTCTTTAAATGATTAATTATGAACTCAAGCAATCAGAATCCTAACCTTTTCTTTATTTTCCCTATGGATCTGAAATCTTCATCTTAAGAAATTTTCTGTTTGCTCTCAGTTCTGACCAGTTTATGTCAAAAAATTTGACACAAGTATAACACATAATATTGCTTCTTATTTAATTGGGTTAGCAGTTTGGATGGTTAGAAAAATAATCCTATATACCAAGTTTAAAATACATTAGAAACATAATTAAACACAATCGCAGAAAAGTTAATTCTAATGGCAATTTTAAAAGCAATTGATTTTACTTCAACTAGTTTATTTAAAAAGTAAATAGTCAACAGTCATGAAACATGTATTTACTCATATAGTTAGAATAATATCAAATATAATTAAAAATTGGTGGAAACATATAAGATAAAATATAAATAATAACAGTTGTAAAATATCTATTTTGGTAAGATGCATAGTTATTGGGGAAATTTAATTTAATTACTTCCTAAAAGTAAGACACAAAATATTATTTCACATGTATCTTTCTAATTTGTATTAGAACCAATATGTTCATTAATGGTATCATGTTTATTATATTACCAACTCAGTTCATTAAGACAGTTCAGAATGTTCATTATGTTATTTGAAGAAATTAAGGTATTCATTGTAAGAGTTATATATATTAGAGAGAAAGACTGGAAATCGACTTGCCTATTTTTCCATGAAGTGTTCGTTTACTACCAAAAAAAAAAAAAAAAAAAGCATCAAGGGGCCAACTATGATGTAATTGCACTAGGATCTTCTATTACAAGCTTGAGATCCTCTCACACAATGGAAGGGTGAAGCAGGACAAGGTTTTATAGGAAATGACACACAAGCAAGGGGGGTTCAGACTGGCAAGCATCTAATTGTATGACTCTTGTAAGCCAACATGCAGGTGCTCTAAAGCAAAACCATGAGCAATCACAAATGGTCTGAAAGTACATCTTAAACTGTCAGACTAGTCTTTCATTAACTATTGATAGGAAGTTGCTAGGGAAAAACTCTGAAGGATGGGCCAGGGACAAGCCATGGGGTCCTTCTTGGTACTTGGGTATAGCCTTAGGTCAAGGTTCTCTTAAGATGGAGGCTTAGAAATGGAATAGGTTTGGCCTCTCAATATACATAATTTTAGTTTCTTGGTGAAATACAAAGTTTAAAATGAAATAGCCAAAACTGCATAAGCAGATTTTATGGACATCAAAGGATTATTTTTAAATGATACAGCATAGTTCCACTATAACTATAATGAATACACTCATAGTAGTATAACCTATGTACATTAAAGTATTATAGTAGTGGTTTCTAAACAAATATGTGGTTTGAAATTATATCCTATTTAAAAGAGATACCATACCCTAGTGTAGTGGTATGAATAATAATGGTCCTTATGGGTTCATTTATTACAATGTTTGTTTCCCTTTTGGTGGTACTGTTTTGGGAAGCATTAGGAGATGTGGCCTTGTGGAAGCCACTAGGTGTAGACTTTGCAGTTTCATATCCCTATGTAATTTCTTGTTGATTTTCTTTGACTCATGCTTGTAAATAAAATAGATGTGAGCTCTGAACGAATGCTTCAGGGCCATACCTGAATGCTTGCTGAAATACTCTCTACCATGATGGTCACTGATTCCTCCCCTGAAACTGTAAACCTCATTAAACTATTATTTGTATGTTCTTCTTTTTTAAAAACACAGCACCAGAAAAAATGAGAAACCTTGTCATAAGCAAAAACAAGCTAATAAAACAGAAAAATACAACTGATAACTATTAACAGAATGAGAAAACAAACTTTCAGGTTCACTTTCAGTATTTTACTAAGCCCCCCTTCTCAAGATTATTGTTTATGGGGTGTACAAAAATATCATACTTGAGCACACATTTGAATTAAAAGACTATGCCTATCTCACAAAGAAAATCTTGAGAGTTGCTGAGAGTGATGAATTTTCAGAGCCTTTCTTTGTGGCATAATCAGCAGAACATGCGGGCATGCTTAGGCACATCCAGACCACTACACCAACTTAGGAGGAGGAATATTCTTGGATCAAGACAACAAAGCCCTAAATTAAGAAATTAGAATACTATGTGGAAGAAAACTGTTAATAAAAAGTGTATGTGTGTGTGTTTGTCTATGTCTATAACTTACAACTAAATATATCAAGATTGTATTAGCCATACCACTTGCTCTAATTGAAATACTTAGAATGATGTAATGAGATAGAAAATAGCAGCCATAATTACTCATGGAGTACATGAAAGGAAAACATAAGCCATAGAAACTACCATTATCATTAAAAACTTTAATGTTAATAAAAGTTTTTAGTAGTTTTAATGTTTTGCTTTAGAAATAGCAAAGATTTCAGTACTTACTATTGAAACTTGAGACTGATTACATGATGTGTGCATAGTGACTGGATGGAGTATGATGCCTACCAAAAGTCAACTTCTTCAAATATTAAAGATAGTCATATTTCCTACTGTATTCTACAATAATTCATCTTTGAGGTTTCTGTTTGTTTTGTTATGATTTGCTTTGGCTTGATTGTCATTTCATAGTTAATATGCCATTAAACTGTCTAGACAGGCTTCAAATTCATCTTCATGTCTCTCCTTTTCTATTTACTAGTATTGTAGGCATACTCCACAAAACTAAACTTTTATCTGCCTAACAATTTATATTTGTCCATCTTCATGTTACTGAGACAGACAATGACTGGCATAGTGTGCATGGAAGTGTCAGAGGACAGCCTTAATTCTCAATCTTCATCAACTATTGACTTAGAGGCGAGCTCTTTTATTGTGGATGCGCAATCAAAGCAGTTGCCCTTTAGGCAATGATAATTCTCATGCCCTACAACATTTCTGACTATAAAGAATGTAGGGACTGCAGACCCATGCTATCTTGCCTAGTTTTATCTGGTTCTGAGTATTGAGTTTACTTTTCATGACAAGCACTAAGCCATTTCCTTAACACCCATTTTAACTTTTAATGGCAAAATAGACTCTTTCTGCAGACCACCTTGTTCAGTCTTTATAATTTCTCAACTACATTCCCTCAGATGAAAGTACAATTCTGAAAACATCACCAGTGTGTAATCAATTTCTTCTGAGCTCATTACAGCATGGTCTTTGAACTATCAATGTAGTAAAATTATTCTCCTAATGACACTGGAATTATTTTTTCACACTTCAGCAATCCTGTTGTTTAAAACTATGTTTTTAACATTAGCACATTAGTATTCTGTATTTTTAAAGTCAGAAAAAATATATGTGTGTGTATATGTGTATACATGCACACATATATACATATGTATATATATATATGTATGTATATATACATATACACATATATATATTTGTGTATTATTGTATATTTATTTTATTGTATTATTGTATATTTATTTCATGATTCTGGTATGATATTTGTACATGTCTTCCTCCTTTACAAAGCTTATACAAATCTCATTTAAATACCTGCCTATGCCTCATAGAAAGGATTCTCAGATGTACACAATCTTCAGTTATTTCCTTGCTAACTTCCTAAACCTGTTGTTCCTCATAGTAAATATTATTTCTTCTGTCAGATCACATGTAGTGGATTCATATGTAGTTTTCTGTATCAACCCACTCTTTAAAAAGTAGTGCAAACATGATCTTACCTCAGTGGTTCTTTTCTATGAAGCATGAATGAATGTGAACAGAGTAGGGATCAGAGGCTAAATATGAATCAGTGATATCCATGAAGAGGGTGGAGCTCATGGACTATTAAACCATTGTGAGTAATTGTTCTCTGATTATACTTTGCTCTTGTTGGAGTTTTTGAAATCTGTTTTCGATACTATGATTCATCAAGCTGAACTGCTCATGTATCTTGACCATGTCTGTTTGTTAGAGAATGTCTTTCACTTTCTCATTCAAGAAAACCAAATTCTAATACCCAGAGAATTTGCATTTTGCTAAGAGTCCTTTTTAAATGTTGGTATTTGGAGAATTTCATGTGTATATAATAAAAAATAATCATAGAAATGCTTCATTTCCTCCAATACCCCATTCTCCAAATGCCATTCCCTTTTCCAAGGTCATACCCCACCTTTTATAAATACCAAGTTAATGTTGCCTTATATTTGCATGAATGTAGGACCATCCATG
>NW_022196895.1:14955160-15039450 GCF_008632895.1 Mastomys coucha
AGAAAGAAAGAAACAAAGGAAGAAACAAAGGAAGAAACAAAGAAACAAAGGGAGGAAGAGAGATTTTCCTTCATATAAAAATGATTCCCATAAATGAGGTGAGTTAAAGATGAGTATGGATGGAGATTATCCATCATGTCCATGCCAGAAATTTGACTGGCTTGACCTTGTTCCATTCTTTTGCAGTTAACCACAGCAACCATGAGGTCTTAATTGTGTTAGTTATGTCATGTTTAGCAGCTACCATTTCAAAGCACTCATCTCTGTCTTGTGGCTCTTTCATCTGACTGTTTTCTCACAATATTCCTTGATCATGGTAGAGTTAATAAAAAGGTACTATTCCAAGCTGAGCACTCAGTCCATTACAATCAGCACTTTGACCACTTATGCATCTTTTTAGTGACTTCTGTTCCCTACAAAAGGTGCTTTTCTGACCATGGTGGTAGTTTCATAGGTAAGTGGGAATAAACAGAGTTATGCTATTATATTACTATATATTATATGCTATATTATTATATCATTATACTTTAATAGTCTCATGCCTGCCTGTCTGACAAATCCTTTCAGGTTCCCTGGCATTCTTGTGTTGAAAGTTATACACATACATGCACACACTCACACACACACACACACGCACACATACTAACAAGGAAGTCTAACCTGTATATGAGTAAGAACATGATGGGTTTGTTTTTCTCATATTGAGTTATCTTACTCAATAAAAATTTTCCCAATTATTTCTAATTTCAAACAAATGTGAACATTTCATTTGTCTTTAGAGCTGAGTAATATTCCATTGTGTGTATGTATATATATATATATGTATATATAATATATGATATGTTATATATGTATATGTATCATATACTTAATCATATCATACTTAATATGATATATATACATCATATTATACTTATGTATTCATGTCTTGATAAAGGAATATAAAAATAACTATTTAACAAAGAATGCATTTAAAAGCTTAGTGAGGAAGCCAAATTCAAAAAGAGTAGATGGGAAAAATTAACCAAAATCTGTCATGGCTAAAATTAATGAAATGAAAACAAACAAAAAGATTATGGTAAAATATATTTTAAAAAATTATGAGGAACCAATGAGAAAACAAATTAGTATTTGGAAAAACAAAACAAACAAGATTGAACAATACTAACAAAAAATAATAAAAAAGAAAAACAAAATTTAATAAATTATTATGTTAAAAATAATCAGGAAAATATAAAGAAATAAAAAGTATTAAATACATACAAAATATTAACACTAGAGTATAATGAAATAAAGAATTTGAATAGATACACAGCTATAAATAATTTTGAAAAAGTAAAAAAAAATTCATAATTAAGAAAGGCTCAGGACTGTATGATTTAATGCACACATATACTAGAAATTTAAGATTAATTAAAATCAATGGTACTGGAAATACTATGTCAAACAGAGAAGAAACCATCTTGTCTAAAGTGTCTTTATGAATCCAGTCTTATCAAAACTATATGCAAAAATTTAAAGGATATGACAAAGTTGGTCATACTCTCTGCTCCAATTCTACATGTGTGTGAAGTTTTATTTTCTAGTGCCATTAGACAAGAAAAATACATAAATAAAATGGGAAAAGGTGAAATAAATACATGATATTGATACTTTGATTGATATATTTCTTTATTAAATTCTAACAAATTATGTTAGAGCTGAAAAATAATTTCATTGAATTGGAAGGCTATTAAAATTATACACAAAATTCCATAGCCTTTCTTATACAAAAATGATAAACAGACTCATAAGGTATCAGTATTATTTTTTACAATAGCCAGACAATAATTAAACACAGGAAAATAAGTTCAAGCAGGGACACAAAGTTCTCAAAAATGAAAAAACATTAAGAAACTAGAGGAAAAAATAAAGGAATAACTAGAATATGGAAAGAAATATCATGCTCATGAATTAGAAAAATAAATATTTTTAAAAGGTTTTTCTAACAAAAACATCTACAAATTTAATATAATCTTAATCAAAATTTCAATATGTAAAAACACCAAAAAATTATATGGAAACACTAAAGAACATAGGCAAAAAATCAAATTATTAACTTAATGAATATTATGGCAAGTATCATCAAACATAATTTCAAAATATGTAGCAGAGTATAGTCATGAAAAGAGTATACTGTTGTCATGAAAATGCACAGATAAGTAGGTTCAGGAGAACAGGGAATCTAGATATAAGTTCACAAAATTATACATTTCTCAGCTATGACAAAGCTTTTCAAAATTAGACCCTGAAGATGAGAAACCGTCTTCAACAAATATTACTGAAACCTATAAAACTTGTATTTGATTCTATTTACCACATGCAGTTGTAGTGTCAGAGGCTTACTTCTAAATAAGCTCACTCTTTCTAGTTCTTTCTGAACTCTGGCTATCTGGTTCAACTCATTTTTTTGCTGGCCTAAATTCCTCATTCCTCTCTAAGATGACTGATTCAAAGTTGCTTCTTTTGGCTTCTGACTGAATTGTTCTGCTTGACCTGATACTAACTTTGGCACTATGTTCTAAAGTTTTGGTTCCTTCTCATTCTCTGGCTTGTTCTATTTTTACCTGTGTTTATCTTGTTTTGTCTGTAACTTGTCTTCATTCTCTCTCTCTCTCTCTCTCTCTCTCTCTCTCTCTCTCTCTCTCTCTCTCTCTCTCTCTGCTCTTAAATAACTTCTATTTCTTGTGGTGATATCACGAATATTGTGTGTTATACTATCTCTTACTCAATCTTTCAAATCTTTCCTTGATTCATCACTTTCTCTGCCCCTCAGTCTGACATCAATTTCAAATATAGATTGCCTCCTTCTACAAATCAAGTTTTCCTTTTTTGTTAGGGTTTAAAGGACTGTCTGTATTCCTACCAGAGACAGTAAGTATCTAAACATATATACTAAGAACATGTCTGTATTCCAACCAAATCAGACCAACCTAGAATGTCTTTGGATAAGATCCTGTGCCAGAGCAGCCATGTTCCTGGATTAAAATTCCTCTTCAGAGACCATTAGCTTTTAAAATGTAGAAAACTGAAACTAGATTTCATCTTTAATCTTGGACATAATGAAACCCTGTGGTTTCAGGATCTGTCACACAAGACTGGAGACTTCTGAAATAAAAATTATGGATCATACTTCAACATAGACGTAGAAGTAAGAATTTTCTTAATAATAGTCCAAAAGTACAGAACATATGGGAGAATGAAACTCAGCTAAAAATGCTTATAAGAGCAAAGGAAAATGAAAGCAAATGACTAGGTAGAAAAAGAAATGGTAGAAAAATCTTCCCTAACTATTCATTGGACTGAGGAATATGGTATAGAATATGAAAATCGTTAAAAGGGGACTTGAAAATTAAAAATGGCATGAAATTAAACAGAAAATTCTCAAAGGAAGAAAAGAAAATGACTAGGAAATTTTAGAAAAACTCTTAACACCTTAAGCTATTAGAAAATGCAAAATAAAAATGTTGAACATTCTATCCCATAGAAACAGATCTGGCCATTGATTTTAATACAAGTAACAAGGTATGTGTGTGTGTGTGTGTGTGTGTGTGTGTGTGTCTATGTCTGAAAGAGAGAGAGATAGAAAGAGGGGGCAAAGAAATACACTTAAACATTGTTGATGGGACTATAACTGGGGCAATCACTGTGAGAATCAATCTGGAGGGTTGAAGCAAACAAAAAAGAGTAGAAATAGAACATCCATATGATCCAACTATAGCTGTTAGGCATACAGACAATTGACTTCATATCTTAGTACAGTTACTCTAGGAAATTCATGCCCATTGCTTCTTTAAATGCTAAGAAGTAAAAGTCCTTTTTAAATTAATATTGTTTGGTGAAATCCCAAAGATACTGGTGTAATAGTCAAAACAAGTTTTAGTGTTCATTTATCAATTGAGTTTTCTAATATGATTCAAAATAAAATCTACGGTATTCCTTATGTAGCACTTCCTCTCTGAGAGCACAAATATGTATTATGTTTTTATCTACATTTCTCTTCTATTTAGTTCTTTACTTTTGCTCAAAAATGGATGTAAGCTATTGATATAAAATTCTGTATCTGTTAAGCTTCTTAGCACACATATGAGAGATACCAGATGAAAATATTTCCAGCTGGGTGATATATCTATACATACAGTGATCTGTCCTCTCCTTGAGATACAGTTACTGTAAAATAGAGGATGTGATGTCATTAATTGTGACTTACAATGCTGAAGATGAGGGACTGGCTTTCTATAAGAGTGTTTCTTTTCTTTTTTTTTAATTGAAAATATATCTTCATAAATTATATTCTAATTACAGTTTATCCTGACCCAAATCCTCACAGAATCTTGCTATCTCCATACAATACAACCATATGCTTTCTTTTTCTCTCTTTAAAAGACAAACAGCCAGTCAGGAGTCATCTAGTAGAGGCTAAAAACTAACAGGTACTCTTCCAGAGATGATCCATTCTGGAACTGGGATGAAGGAGCCCTTTAGACACAAAGCCTGAGGGAAAAGTCTTAGGAATTGATTCCTGCTATTGATATGTCTTTCCTATCATTATTAAATTAATCTAACAATCTCTGGGCATTAGACCACCCAGTTGGGTAGATTTTCCGCAGACCAATAAAGATGTATTGTCTTGTAGTGATGCTATACAGACAAATAAATGATTTCTTAGTTCTTAATGATGATTTTATACAAATTTCTAAAATTTTACTAGAAATTATTGAGCCCTTTATAATAAGGACTACAATTTGCTCTCTCTATTATGAAAATGGCAACTGGGACTCTGCAATTCTTCATGCGTCATGAGACAATTGCACTAGAGGGAAACCAGGTTAGAAATACAGTAATTATGCCATAAAACAATAACTAAAAGTTGTAAAAGGACAGATCACTTATTGTAGGTGCAAGGAGAAAAAATACAATATTGACTAGGTTTATCTATAAAAAACTTCAATGTTAACTGAAATGTAAGAATTATAATTTTATACACCTAATGAGTCTGTGGAGCTAGTGAAAGATAATAAATGACTACATAGATAACTTTTTTAATGGAAACACGTGAATATCGATGTTGTAAACTTCCTATTCAATTTAGGATTTAAATATTTGTTTAAACTTGTGGCAAACTTTTTATAGATAATTGTAATACCATGTCCCAGAAAAGTACAAAATTGGGAACAATGACTCTAGGACATGCAGAAAGTGAATCCAAAACTAAGGCAGAAGGTAGAGGGCAGAAGGAGAACAGAGAGAGAGCAGAAGCAAAATAGATGCTTTACAGAGATGAGGAGCTGAGCAGATGAAAACAGAAAAAGAAGAGAGAAGAATTAAGCATACAGGATAAAGAAATAGACTAAGAAGAAAATGGGCTCCAGGGAGAGCAGAAAGCAGCAGGCAGGCATTTATTCCAGTGAGACAGGTTGAAGCTTATTTTTCATCCAGAATTAGGTAGTTCTTTCTGCACTGTTATGTACTGGTGCTTGCTCAATGAAACCTACTCATGGAGGCTTCAGCTCTATCACCTAGTCTCTCTCTCTCTCTCTCCCTCTCTCTCTCTCTCTCTCTCTCTCTCTCTCTCTCTCTCTCTCTCTCTCTCTCTCTTTCTCTCTCTCTCTTTCTCTGTAATATATATGTATATATGTATGGCCAGGGTGAGGTACCTAGTAGCAGGCAATCAAAAAATTTAGAATTATTTTAGAAGAAAAAGAAACATATATATAAACAGACACAGAGAGGAAAAAAACAAAACAAACAAACAAACAAAATCATAAAATATAAAGTATCACAAAGTCAGAAAATATAATATACAAGCAAAAGGCAAGTAAGATCCTGAGTGTGCAACATCACTCACAATGTAATATTATTATATTTAAGTATAGATGTGTGTGCATAAGTATAAGATAAGTAGTTGTACCCAACAGGAGTATATTAAATTTTATGAGGATGTGTTCATGAATGTGTATATGAATGCATTATGTTTATGCATATTAGCTTGTGTTAAAATTTTTCCTTTTGTGAGCATGACTCTCTTCTTCTGGTTCAATAAAAGTTTAATTGCTTCATGCCTCCCTCTTCCTGGACCATAAGATGGGAGAAGGATTCTGGAAAAGAACCCTAGCAATTAATCCTTTACCTAATCCCCCTGCTATTTTACAATAGGGTGTTAATTCACTAAAGACCTGCAGCTTCTGGCTTCAGAGTAAAATAAAGTTAAGACAAAGAATTAAAGTAAGAATTAAGTTTTTAGTGCACAGATATTGGAAATTTTTCAAGAGTAAAGTTTTCTAGTACTAACCATGCAAAGATATTTGTATAGTAAGTGACAGGGAGATAAAGAGTGAAGTTTTTAGCACAGAAATGTAAGATAGAGTTAAGTAGTAAAACGAAGCATAGAGAATTATAGAGCAAAGAAGCTTCAGACTAAGAAAGAAAGTGTGAAGTCTCCAGAAGCCATCAGCTAGAGCATCCAGCATAGTTACAAAGTTGCAAGGCCAGAGATTATCAATCTTTTGACCTGCATCCATCTGACACATGTGCCTACTTCAGCTCCTTCTACTAAGGCCGAGTAGACAAACCCAGTAACAGGTAATCCAAAAAATTAAAACTATTGAGAAGCCCAAAAAATATACATATACACAGACATACAAGGAGACAAAAGTACCATAAATATCACAAAATCAGTACACATAGTATATAAGCAAAAGACCAGCAAGATTAAAAAAAAAAATCCAAACAAATCAGTCTATGCTAAAGAACCTCTTAAATTCTTACATTTATTAAATTCTTACCACTATAACAGAAAAGATTTTCTCAACATAGATTCTTACAGCATATATTTCCATACTTCCATAATAAGAATATTTGGTTGCATAGCTTTAAAATTCTTTTACTTTAATTTCAATCTAAAATACCTTATGAATTTTGATATTTAAGATCTATGACAGGTGTAAATATTCTGTGTACTGGACTCATGATCAGAAAAAGAGAAACGAAGCCTTGCTGGGATGTTCTCCTGGAAAACATGGTTGACCAAGGATTTGGGATATTAAAAAACTGCCAAAATAAAAAAATTAATCCTTTTCTAAAGCATCTCAGTAAGTCTGACTTGTTGTCTCTTTGTACTTCGGTGAGTTACGTGATCAGTTTCTGAATGTTCATTAAAAGTGAAATATTTTTATATAGACCCAACAATATAAAAGTAATAAATGTCTCTCATTTTTGTAATTAATGGTTACTATCAAGTCTTTACTTTTGACTTCACTCAAAAGAATAATTGAGGAAACCATTTTTGTTGAACACAAATATTTCCTTCAAGAGAGAAACTAAAGTTTTACTCAAATTCTCATACATCCAAATTTCTTCCCAGAAAAAGCTTTGGATCAATAATACTTGGAGCTACCAATTAATCCGGGCTTGATTAAATTTAAAATATAGTAGAGAACAAAGTTACTGTGTGACACTGAAATCAATGAGTTTATTGGAGTGAAAAACAAGAAATAAAAAGAAGTTGGCATTATTTTTCTCTTCGTTAGGTTTTGTACAACATGATGGGAAGTCACAGGAGAGTGGCCTGTCTCCCCTGATATTCCACTGTCTCAAACAATGGAACTCTCTCAATGAAAGAAAAATAGCCATCTTAAAGTCTGGCATAAAACTAAAAGTTGGAACTAGAAAGCAACTTTGAGATAAAGGATTTAAAAAGTTTTAAATGTTTGACCATTCTTAAGTGTGCAGTATCACTCAGTCCAACCAGAAAATATGAGGCAATTTGAAACATTTAAGTCAAAGGCAAAATAAAGTGTTTCTTGTTTTAATTTTTTTAATGTGTATGTACTTTTGTCTCTGTATATGTATTTATAAGCTGGTGCCTTGTGAGGCCAGAAAGTATCAGATGCTCTAGAGAGGGGTTCACAAGTGGTTGTCAGATGACCAGCATAGTTGCAGAGAACTGAGGTCCAGTCCTCTGAAAGTAAAGAAGATGCACAGAGCTAAGCCTCCACCACAAGTTTAAATTCGTTAAAAAGTTAATTGAAAGTTTCACTTCAGTTTATTTATTATTATTATTATTATTATTATTATTATTATTATTATTATTATTAATGTTCTGCTTTCTATTTATTATGTTCACTTTAATATTTTCCATCATTTCTAAATCATCTTAATGCAATGACATCACAATAAATATATCAAACAGTATAATTAGTGTAGCCTCTTAAACTCTTACCTCGTCCTAAACAATATGCAGTTAGGATAGCAATTCTGAGGCTGAGGAGGAGGTTCAATTAGAATTTTTCAATATCACTATCATTTACATTTCATGTATTTATCTATCATGAAGAAAGGGGAAATAGTGTAAAAGTAAAAATTAATAATTAACTTCATATTTTATTTCATGCTTCACATGTCATTTATCTCTATTGTGTACTTTTTTTATCAAAAACTGTTTGTTTCCTTGCTTGCCTTTCTAAATGTTACAGCATATCCACCACTTACATTAATAATATCCACATTATTTACATATGTTGATGTTGACAGTAAGCCTTGTAATCCTGCATATGTAACACCAGCATATTCTTTTCATGTCTAAAGCTGAGCAGCCTCAAATAATATTATATAGTCTAAGTTATCTGTTTTTCTGCAAATTTTGTAATTTTTGCATTTCTTTATAATATCCTATGTTGTATTTTACCAGATTTTTATTATCCATGTGTATGTTGATAGACAAATAGGTTGTTTCCATTTCTTTGATACTATGAATAAAACAGCAATAAATATGGATGGGCATATATTTTTGTGATAGAATAAGAAACTCCCTGATGTATTACTGTAGTTTATTTATTCATTTACTGGACTTATATATTTATCATTTACTTACTTACTTATTACCTTATTTTTACTTTTGAAAATCTTCTAAACTGATTTATATAATGGCTGTTTCGGTTTTAACCTGTACCAACAAAAAAAGAAATAAGGGTTTCTCTTTATCTAATCATCTCCATCATTTGCTGTCAGATTTCTTGATGATAGCCATTCTGGCAGAGATGGAGTCTTAAAGGTCATTTCCTAAACTTTTATCTAATTTTAAGGCAAATTATATTTGTATCAATTTCTTTAATCAGCTTGGAATTGACTATGATGGATGATGAAATATATGATTCTAATTTTAATCTTTTATAGATGATAGTCAGTTTTGTGAGCATAATCTGTTGAATATATTATTCTGTAAGTTTTTGTCTGCTTTCTAAATGTCTTGGCTGGAATAGCTTTGTTGGTCTATTTACAGAATATCTTTTATTCCATTTGTCTGTTATTTCCTGGTAAAACATAAATTCTACAATTGTCAGCAATCCTCAATCCTCGTTGTTTCTAGTTAATAAGTTGCCCTACGATCCAGAGATGTTTTGTGACTTTTAAGAAGATTATTCTACAACTTTATGGTTTAGGTTTCAGATTTTTCAGAATTTGTTCACGTGAAAAGTGTGTGTGTTTGCATGTATGTATGTCTAATGTGTGTGTGTGTGTGTGTGTGTGTGTGTGTGTGTGTAAAATTGGTTTCTTACAGACTTTCATTTCCATTGTTATTTGTGGTAGTTTGAATATGGTTGGCCCTTGGGAAGTGGCACTATTAAGAAGTATTGTCTTATTGGAGGAACTGTAGACTTGTTAGAGGAAGTGTATCACTGTAGAAGCAGGGCTTTGAGGTATATATATATATATACCTAACTCTGGCTGGTATGATTGATAGTCTTCTCCTAGTTACCTTTGTTTTAATATGTAGGAGCACCGCATCTACATGTATGCTGCCATGTTTCCTCCCTTTATGATAATGGACTGAACCTCTGTACCTGGAAGTCAGCCCCAATTAAATGTCCCTTATAAGACTTGAGTTGGTCTTGGTTTCTCTTCACAACAAAAGAAACCCTAAGAGATTATTGAACACAGAATACAAATTGATAACACATAAATGAGTTGAGACAAAGTTTCCCTTCCCCAATCTTCTCAGCCATACTTTTTAAAAAAAAATCTGCTTTTTCATCCAGGAGCATAGGAAACAAATAGATCCAGTTTGGCAGATGTTATACAGGAACAGTTACAAGGGGCAAATGGCCAGTCTGGAGATGGCCCACCATCTTGCTCACCTGGGGTGGATAAGCTCTGATGCAGCACAACCACAGAGACTTCATCCTAGGATTGTTTCTTGTAACTGATGTGCTTTATCATATTTATCATTTCCACAATCCTCATTTATTTTGCTTGGTGTGAGTGACACCAAGGGACCATCACTGCCAATAATTTGGCATGCTAGCCCACTCAGTTGCTATCAACATGATGATGAAAGTTCTTGAGATAATGCTGTCTAGATATATTAATGATTTTATGAAATTCCTTATTCAGTTCAACAATTTTTGGAAGTTAGCTCAATTTAAGTAATTTTGGGAAGCTGGGTTAGTTGATAGAAAATATAGTTTGGATACTAGGATGATTGATAGAAAGTTTTATGCTAGAATCAAGAAAAAAAAGTGTGCCCCTTCCTGATAGAATGAAATAAGTTGATTGAGTTAGAGAAAAAAAGTCCAGTGAAACTTCATGAATTAAAAGCATATATTTATAGAGGCTTACATATTTATAAGCTTTGATGAACTTAATAATCAAAGAAAGCAAAGTAGGTTGGTCCTGAGTTTTTGACATCGTATTTTAGGGATGAGGTAGCAGAGTTTTGGTGTGTATTAGGAAATAACCAGGTTATAATAAAGAGAAAATAATTCTATTATGTATATAACAACAGTATGAGTAGCTAACCTAGCTTATCAGAACTTTTTTGGAAACAGAGAGAATAAGAATTGTTTAGGTAGATATATTACATATAAGAAATAAGTACTCAAAATTCTGTTGTAATTTCCTCTTATGTAACAATTTTAATCTGTTTCTGAACATTATATTTTTGTGATGAATATTTCTGGAAATTGTGTTGCTATGAGTTAATTTTCTTCTTAACAGAAAAAAAACTCTGTCTTAATGGGTAGTAAATTTGTTAAGAGAAGAAAGAAATCTCTGGAGTATGACTTTGCTTCTTTCATTCTCTGTGTGTGCATGTGAATGTGCATGTGGATGTGCGAATGTGTGTGTATGTGTGGGTTTCATTTTCCTTCTTTATCTTGTTTAACCATTGGTTGTCATAGGCAACAGCCCCAGTAGGTATCTGGACAGCACCTGTTAGCTTCTCTCAGCACTGACCTCTACTAGCTCCCTGCCTCAGTTTATCCTGGGGTATCAGAACTGGTCTTTGACATCAAGTGATGTTTTTTATTTTCCAATTTTATGAATCCATTTTTTCTGCCTGAAAGTGAAAAGTCAGAATTTTAAACCCACTAATCAATGATGCTTTCACTGATGGCAAGTAAAACAGCTACCATTTCCAGTCTGACTACTTGGTTTTAGGAGGAGCAAACACTTCTTCCTCTAATAGGCTGTAGGTGAAATAGTGAATATGCTAGATTTGACTACAGATTGATGAACTATGTTTATCAGGTGGGCCATACATGATGTGCAGGCATTGAAATCAAATTCACATGAAAAGACAATTTGTCAAACAATTTAAATGAGACTCCAACAAAATAAATGAACCTGGTGACTGTTCTGCTTTTAGCTCCAGAAGTATGTATCTATCTAAATCCCACATTTCCTAGTCACTGTGAGCTATGGTTATTCCCCCTTTCAGAAATAACTATTAGGGATCCAGACAAATGCAAGTATCTTGAAAAATGTCTGAAAATATATTTTATAAGCAATCATGCAATGATTCACAGTAAAGGATGCCTCTTCTTTGGCTGGCTTTTGACTACCAGGGTTCCAGGTATTGTAACCAGGTTGTGATTAGGAATACTTTAATGCTTGAAGATATTATTGAAAAGTCTCCACTATGTTCATAATAGCCTTATTCATAAAAGACAAAAACTGGAAGCATCCCAGATATCCCTCAACCAAAGAATGGATACAGAAAATGTAAAGAAAATATGGGAACATAAATAAAATGTAGTTCATTTACACTACGGAACACTACTCAGCTATTAAAAGTGGAAACATCACACATTTTGCAGGCAAATGGATAGAACTAGAAAATAACACCCTGAGTCCAAACCCAAAAGTACATCCATAGTATGTATTCACTGATAAGTGCATATTAGCTAACAGGTATAGAATACCTAGGACACAACCTACATACATAAGAAGTAGAACCAGTAGAAAGGGAAAAGTGAGGATGTTTCAATTCCACTTTGAAGGGGAAAGGATATCTTAGTTTTTTTGACTTGAGAATCTTTACATTTTTGTAAATTTATGGACTAAGATTAATAACCCAATTTCCCAAATCAACTCCACACTTTAAAGCACTGTTACTATGAAAGTTTAAGTATAGAAGTATCACCATAACTCACACACATCCTTAAGTACATTCCACATTACCTAAGTAAAAGATGTATGTTGGTAGAGATTGTTACTCATTAAATTTTTTCTTTGATATTTAAAGAAATATAAATGGGCTCAATATTTATATTGAAAGTAGGTTATGGTTTAAGCAAGTTTTCAGTTAAATAGAAGATAAACTGTTGAAACCACTTGCAATTGCATGTGGAAATTTTCTCAGACAGATAAACTCCATCATGCTGTTCTCTTTTCTCTTTTTTCTCTGCATGGCTAAGTCTAAGTAGTCCTATGCACATTTCCATTAATTTTTATAATGAATATTACTCTTTAATATTTGTAATTATAAGCTTTTTTTCTAGAGAAACTTTGAAGCTTTTGCACTAGGACATATTGGATTAAATTCTAGTTGAAGGATCTATTGCAATGAAATGTAGTGGGAAATATTCAACATGTATATATATATATATATACATATATATATGTATATATATATATATATACATATATATATCCATAATACTAAGACTAAGACTTCACAACCATCTAAGAAAAGAATATTTCCCAAAGGGAATAAATTAAAATCCATTTATTTTGATGAGAAAAGTAATACACATCAGAGCATTCAACTTTATTCTTGAAATATGTTAAAATAATATTATTTGTCATATGAAATTCCATCCTAAAGATTGCAAATATGTATTAAGGTTTTACGTTCAATTTGCTTTATAATTTATTAACATATAATTATAACGGGGTACTGATATTTTGTCATATTTCTCTGTGACATAAGAGATAACAAGTGATTTTTAAAACCTTCTGCTTTTTTTTAAAATCTTATACATGCGTACAAAATGTTTTTGTCCTGTCATCCCAAACTTCATCTTTTTATTTTCCCATTAAATTATGTCCCATCATCTTCAGACACACAAGACTATTTGTTTGTTTTGTAACCAACTTCAATTAGTGCTGCTTACACAAACCTGTGTGCGGGGTCTCCTACCAGAAATGTGCAACCAAACAATAGCTCCTCCACTCAATGAACTATTCATAGAAAAAATTATCTTCTTGCTCAGTATTTATCAATTGTCATTAGCTCATCAGCTAGCAAGGGCCTCAGGGGCACTCTCTGATATCAACAGTAGAATGTTTAACTACCTTGATATTATGGAGGACTTGTACAAAGAACCAAAATGATTGAAAAAAACATAATTTTATTATGTATTTATGGCATATTCAGAATTAAATTCATTTCTAAAGTGTTCACATTTTTATGATAAATAATAGAATCATTATGTCTTCTACTTAATATATAAGTTTTTAAATAATTGTGGTTAGAGGCCTTTGAAATGCACTTATGAACATTTTTTATTTCCTTGAAGTTGTTATAATTCTTCAATAAATTATGTAATAAAGATCTGTTTCTTGATGTGCCTTTGATGTTGAATTGTAACAGATTCTCATTGTATCTTTTGAACACACATATTTGCTGAAAATGCTTGCTTGACAAACTTTCTATTTCATATTTACAAGTTCACAAGTTATGCAATGATCGCAAAATGCATATTTATTTTGAAATCTTATCTTTTAAAAATTAATGTAACAATAGAACTTTTATAAATAAATATAACATGAAGTTATTCTGATATGGCTTTAAATACAGTTGACTATAGTCTGCTGTAATTTGAGAACAGTTATTTTAATGACATATACGAAACAATTTCACTATAGTATCAACATAAATTAATGCTAATATAATGATTGCTTTTGAACAACAACAACAAATCTTCCAAATGATATTATGTTAAACTTAATTATAGTACTGCCAAAAATATAACAAGCAATTGAGCTCTGGCTTAGGTAGGGTGTTAAAAATGACATGTCTGCTTAAATGACTTTACAAATTAAAGCTAATTGACACTTAGAAAATGACATAGTATTATCATTAAATATAGTTGAAATTAGATTGGTCTTTAATCCCAATATAGTGTTTTATAGTCAATCCAAAAAAAACCTTGCAGGCTGATTTTAAATGCATGGAACATGAAGAAGAAGATGGGTTCACAGTAATAAAGACATCCTTGACCAGTTCAGATCATGACTTAAAGCTCCACCCACCCCTCTTTATTTCTGTACATGCTGGCAGAGCAGTTTGCCAGAGATGAACACAAAGTCATTTTCATCTTCTCATTTTCTCTATTGCCAATTATCTTTAATTATGGAGAACTTTTTCTGGGTGTAATGGATGCTGAAATGTTAGTATACTCATTATCCCAAAACTCGTAGATAGAGCAATATATTCTGATCAGCCCCGGCTTGTTATAGTTGTGAAATCTCAAGAAATACTTCCTATATTAACCTCAAATTCATAATGTACAAATCATTGTCTCAGATAAATAAATATTATTTTTTAAATCAAAATTATAACAAAATATCTTAAATGATATAAAATATAAGAATATATTAATGTGGCTTGCATAAGGGACAATTTGTATCATTAGAAAACAGAAAAAGAAAATGTCATCTGATGCCAGAAAATGTGTATCTATTCTTATAAAAGCCTGAATTCTATGTATTCTAGAAACTGGCAGTATTAGAAATACACTGTATCCAATGCGATATACAGAGAGCATCACTTATGGAAGTTGAAATTCCATTAGGGATATGTACCCATGCATATGTATTCTGTCTATATCACTTCCTAAGGAATACTCTGATTAATTTGTCTGTTTTACTTCTGGCTTAATTCAGCACAAAAATGTTCTGTGTGTGATTTGGAAACACATGTGGTAGGCTATATGGTACTATGTTTCTCTGTCTTCTTGTCACTGAACCCAAATCATCAATTTGTAGATGAAAGATGGCAGTTTTATTTGCAGTTTTCAGTTTAAACCCCGTCATCTGTAAATCAGATTTTTATCCATACTTTCATCAGCCTGTTATACAACATTTTGCAGCCTTGCAAAAATAAGCAACTCTTTTCTCATGATTCTGGAAACAAGGCAAGTCAAGAGCAATGTATCAGCAGATCTGTTGTCTAATAAAGGCTCATTTCCTGCTTCATGGAATTGCTTTTGATAAACCTGTCCTCACAATGTAGATGGGAAACTAGAGAGATTACTCCTGAAATAAGATCATTCACTTTTTTCAAAAATGTGAGTTCAGTTTCCAAACATCAAAAAATAAGTGGCATAGAACCACACAGTTGTGCACATATACACATGATTGGTAAAGGTATATACAATAATATACTATGTTATACTCAGCCCTTAGTGGGCCATTTATATTATAGATAATATAATCTTTCTCATAATCAGGAATCACCGAGGAATTGGAGGTTGAAGAGAGATACTAAATGACTATTAGTAAATAGTGTTTGATAATCAAAGTAAGAGCATTCCGTGAATGAATTCTAAGTGGCTGTGACAGTATGCATAAGTTCTAGGTATCAATATAAATCTAATATATTACCCATAATCAAAGACCAACCAGGTGATCAGATGATCAGGGTGATTATAATATAAAAAACTTAAGGTTATTGATACCTTATATTCCACAACATTTGTTTATATTTTTTCATGGAATAGTTGATTGGCCAAACTGGTTGAAAGCAGAGTGTAATGATGTTTGTAACTGCTGATGTGGATGATTGCTGTCACAAAATCTACACAATACAACTTTTCATTTTGTTGTCCATTACTGACAGTTAGACCCATTTCTATCTATCTGCACAGTAAACGCAAGTGACTTAAGTACACATGGGGCTTGATTCTGTCTTTAAAAGCATTAAATGTTTTATAACTAAGACTATTCCTTACTCTGCGAATTTATCTCACATAAAGAAAACATAAGAAGAACCATGTTCCTGTTGTTTATCCTTTCAATTAAATAGTTTGTACATGGATTCCATTTTTATCCTTGAGATGACAGATTTTACTTTTAAAGGTAACAGCTTTCAAATTTAATTCATTATGTACTAGCACTTAAATAAATACAGTGTATAATTAAAATTACATGTACCCAATAAAACCTCTGTTTTGTACATGTACATTTTATAGACATCCACTCAATAGTTCTTAAGAACTTTCAGTATTATCAGGGGAATTAAAGTCAATTAAAATTGAAATTTAAATTATTTTTGTTAGCTTTGTTTTTTTTAATTGTCAATGGTGACTTTTAAATGATATATTATATGGTAAATACTTGAAAATAAAACTACTTTATCACTCTAATTTTAATAGTAACTGAGCATTTTACATCCCTTCAGAGTTTAAACTATTTTAAGAGAGTACATGAGTGATTTGAGTTAAATAATAATCCTGTTACTTCACAAATATTTTTATTCTCATGTTATTGAGAACTAAGACAATGACATTTCAGTCTCAACTTGTGTGAGCTTAACTAACTGAAGCTCAGATTTTCTGCATAGTAAACTAGCAAATCCAATAGAGAGCTGAGAAGATAAGAGGGAAAATAACACTTGGCCTCAGAGCTGGTAAGATAGCATAGACAATAAAGTACTTGCCTTACAAGCATCTCAACCTGGGCTTGGTTCCTTGTACCTCCATCAAAATCTGGCCTTTGGGGTAGACACCACACCAGATTAGCCAGTAGTGGTGAGAGGGAAAATCTGGAGGATTCCTAGAGCATTGAAAACTACCATTTATCTCCATATTCCACAAAGAATCATTTGGTGGTTTGAATAATTTCGCTGATGGGGTTTTTTTTTTTTTGATTGTTTAAATGAGAATAATGTATATGTTTAAAAGGTTGGTCTCCAGGCAGTGGTACTATTTGAAAAGGATTAGAATGTATGTCCCGTGGGAGTAATGATAGCCTTTCTAGAGGAAGTGTGAATTGAGGATAGTCTTTGATGACTTAGAAACATGTATGACAAGAACTTCAAGTCTCTGAAAAAAGAAATCAAAGAAGATCTCAGAATGGAAAGATCTACCATGCACATGGATTGGTAGGATTAATATAGTAAAAATGGCCATCTTGCCAAAAGCAATCTACAAATACAATGCAATCCCCAGCAAAATTCCAAATCCATTCTTCACAGAATTGGAAAGAGCACTTTGCAAATTCATCTCAAATAACAAAAAACCTAGGATAACAAAACCTATTCTCAATAATAAAAGAACTTCTCATGGAATCACCATCCCTGATTTCAAGTTATATTACAGAGCAATTATGATTAAAAACTGCATAGAATACAGTGGCCAGCAGATAGGTCAATGGAATGTAATTAAAGACCCAAAAATGAACCTATAGATATATGATCACTTGATCTTTGACAAAGGAACTAAATACATCCAGTGGAAAAAAAAACATTTCCAATGGTGTTGGCTCAACAGGTAGTTAGCATGTAGAAGAATGCAAATCGATCCATTCTTATTTCCTTGTACAATGTCAAGTCCAAGCGGATCAATGACCTCCACATAAAACAGATACATTGAAATTAATAGAAAAGAAAGTGGGGAAGAGCCTCCAGCACACAGGCACAGGGGAAATTTTCCTGAAGAGAATACCAATAGCTTATGTTGTAAGATCAAGAATTGAGACCTCATAAAATTGCCAAGCTTCTGTAAGGCAAAAAACACTGTCCATAGGACAAAATGGCAACCAAGAGATTGGGAAAAGATCTTTATGAATCCTACAGCTAATAGATGGCTAATATTCAATGTATACAAAGAACTCAAGAAATGAGACCCAGAGAACCAAATAATCCTATTTTAAAAATGGGGTGCAGAGCTAAACAAAGAATTCTCAACTGAGGAATGCCTAAAGAAGTACCTAAAGAAATGTTCAACATCCTTAGTCATCAGGGAAATGCAAATCAAAACAACCCTGAGATTCTACCTCACACCAGTCAGAATGGCTAAGTTAAAAAACTCAGGTGACAGCAGATGCTGGGGAGGTTGTTGAGAAAGAGGAACACTCCTCCACTCCAGGTCGAATTGCAAGCTGGTACAACCACTCTGGAAATCAGTTTGGCAATTCCTCAGAAAATTGGACATAGTACTAACTGATCCAGCTCTAGCACTCCTGGGTATATACCCAGAAATGCTCCAACATGTAATAAGGACACATGCTCCACTATGTTCATAGCAGCCCTATTTATAATAGCCAGAAGGTGGAAAGAACCCAGATGACACTCAACAGAAGAATGGATACAGAAAATGTGATATGTTTACACAATGGAGCACTACTCTGCTATTAAAAGCAATAAATCTATGAAATTTTTAGGGAAATGGGTGGATCTGGAGAATATCATCCTGAGTGAGGTAACACAATCACAAAAGAACACACATGGTATGCACTCTCTAATAAGTGGATAATAGCCCAGAAGCTCAGAATATCCAAAATACAACCCACAAACCAAAAGTAATTCAAGAGGAAGGAAGACCAAAGTGTGGATACTTTGATCCTTCTTAGAAGGGGGGACAAAATACCCATGGAAGGATTGCAGAGACAAAGTATGGAGCAGAGACTGAAGGAACGACAATCCAGAAACTGTCCCACCTGGGGATCCTTCCGATATAAAATCACCAAACCCAGACACTATTGTGGATGTCAGCAAGTGCTGGATGACAGGAGCCTGATATAACTGTCTTCTGAGAGGCTCTGTCAGTGCCTGACTAATACATAAGTGGAAGCTCACAGCCATCCATTGGACTGAGCACAGGGTCTCCGATGAAGGAGCTAAAGAAAGGACCCAAGGAGCTGAAGTGGTTTGCAGCCCCATAGAAGGAACAATGATATGAACCAACTATTAACCCCAGAGCTCCCAGGGACTAAACCACCAACCAAAGAGTACACATGGTGTGATTCATGGCTGCAGCTGCATATGTAGCAGAGGATTGCCTAGTTAGTCATCGTTGTGAGATGGGGCCCTTCATTCTGCGAAGGCTCTATGCCCCAGAGTAGGGGAATGCCAGGGCCAGGAATTGGGCGAGTGGGGGTTGGCATGTAGGGACAGGTGGGGAAACCAGGAACCTGGATAACATTTGAAATGTAAATAAAGAAAAATATCTAATAATAAATAAATAAATAAATAAAACAAGACCCAAAAGGTAATTTTTAAAAAAGAAAAGAAAATAAACCCATGGCAGCCCAGTTTCACTTTCTGCTTGAAACCTACAGGCCAGAAGTGAGCTGTCCATAAATACTCTAGCAGCATACTTACCTACCTTCTGACATGTTCCTCACAGTAGTGACCACAGACTAATTCTTTGATTCTGTAAGAAATGCCCTAATTAAAGGTTTCTACTTACATGTTGTCTTTGATATGGAATCTCCTCAAGGCAATACAACATTAAGACAGAAGTTTCTACTATAAATTGGAGGATTCCTGTGCTACAACTGGCCATTCAGATTGTTAAAAGAAATATGGGAGTCTTTTGGACAGTCGCATAGAAAGCAACTGGGTGCTTCAAGGGGCTGTATGGGCCATCCAAATAGGAGCTTGGAAGACTGTAGCACTGAGACTACTTAGTGTTGTGGATGGCCCTGGTGCTGCCTAAGTTTTGATATTAATTCCACTTTCCCAGGAGGAGTTGTCTGAAAAGTGGAATGAATCATGTACTCAGGTGACTTCTTGTGAACCTTCCCCCAAATGAATAAAGGGACCAGTCATTGGGCAAGTAGGCAGGACTTCCATGTTGGATAGATGAAGTGATGAAGGAGGAGAGAGTGAGGGGGTTTTGGACAGGGATAGCGACCAGGCAAGATGTAGCTACTAGTGTCTTCTGGATTAGCTGGCAAATCTGCCATGATTCACCCCTAGAGGATTTAGATTTATTATGGCTTAAAAGATTAGGATTCTAGTTGTTGCGCCCAGAGATTGAGTGACCATTGTTTCTGAACTAAGTTTGTGTGGTGTTTTCCTTCACGTGGCGGGTTCAACTGGGTTCCAGAGAAAAGATGTAGTAGCAGGTTTGCCAGATGTGCACTGCAAAGGCTGTGGGGATTTTGAAGCATGGGGCTAGCCTAGTAGCAACTCGCTAGTGGGAACTTAGTGAGCTGGGTAGAAAGATTTTGGAGCTCTAAGTCAGATATTTTCTATCAGATAAAAACTGGCTGGCCAACCCACTGGAGCAGAGAATAGCTGAGCATAGTGTGGGAAATTGGTGCTTCATTTTTAATATTTTCAGCAACAAGTTGTTCTTTAGAATCCCAGCTCTGGAGGTTTCAGAGGGATTGGATGTTAAAACTGGGTTAAAGACTATCATTGTGATATTTTGACAAATATGAGGCTGCTTTTTGTCCCCATCCAAAGCTAACTTGAAGAGATTTTGATTACTATCATTAGCAGAGGATGTTTCAAAATAGTCTAGTATTTACTGTGTTACATGGAATTAATTTAGTGGTCACTCTTATTAAGACCTTTAATGAAAAGAGGCAAGCAAGATCAAGAAAAAATAGACACTGTACAGGAAGAGAGAGAGCAGAACTGTAGCAAGTGTTATAAGAGACGCAAAGTTGAAAGAATTGCCTTATTCAAAGAGGAACACAGTATCCTTAGAGAAAGACCACACCAAGCCAAACTTCCAATTTTTGATAAGGAAGTAAAATAAGTTTAATTTGTAAAGGAAAACATCAACAAAGGAAAGCGTATGCAAATGTATCTCCTGAATGATGTCAGGTTCTATCCCCAGTAAGGAGTAGAACTTGGTATCCTTGAACACAAAGTTCTGTTCATGGATATTGGATAATTTCCAAGATTTATAAAAGGCACTGAAGCAGAGCTCACTCTACCCAGGCTAGGAAAGGTCAATGTATGATCTGTGAAAGTGAAACCTAGGTTTTCTTGGAGACCACAATATTTTGGAGATTCCAAGGTCCTGGGATGTCTGTCAATCAGAGCTTTTAAGACAGTGTAGAACAAGCTCAAAAGAGCAAAGTGTTTTGCAGTCACCAAAGCAGTAAGAGAATAATCTAATAATCCCTTTAATTTCAGATCCAGAATTGTGGAATTTGAATGTCCTCTGTTGGAGTTCAATCTCATTATGGTCTGGTATTTCCTCCCTATTTTCTTTCTTTTTTTTTTTTAATGAATGCATATAATGTACCATTTTGTATGTATGTGACTTGCAATTTGATTTTACAGGGGCACTAGACTGAAGAAGTTGCTTTGCAACTCTGAAGACTCTTTGGATTTGAAAATTTTAACCAGTGTTTGACTCTGGAAGACTATGGACTTCTGAATTTGGACAAAAGTCATATTGCACTGTGGTATGGCTATAAGCATTTAGATTTCAGGGAGTGGAATGATGTAGTTTGAATGTGTAAGATCCCTATAGATTTATATGTTTGAATCATTGGTCTCCAGTTAATGGAACTCTTTGTAGGATTTATCCTGTGGGATGAGGTAAGTCTAGGTAGGCTACCAAGTCAAGTCTCTATTATCCCTCCATCTTCAACTTGGAGAAGAGATGTAAGTCCTCAGCAACCAAACAATATTTGCATTCCTACTGTCAAACTCTCCAACATGATGATCATGGACCAATCTTCTGAAACTGTAACCAAGCACCAATTAAATAGTTTCTTTTATGAGTTAACTTTGTAACGGTGTCTTTATTTAATGTTTAGTCCAATGTGCTCGATTTCTACTGAATATGCAATGTATGGGCAATAATCACAGTTTAAAATTTATATCAAGTATATATTTGTTATCTTTATTTGTCATTTTAAAAGGTGTTTTATTTTTTTACATGTATGTGCATATATGTGTATCTGTGTGTAATTCATGTGCATGCATTGCTCATGGAGAATAGAAGACTGTGTAACAGGAATTATATAGCCAGTAAATGTGAATGCTAGGAAACAACATTATGGCCTCTTGAATAGTTGGTAGTTTTCTTAACAACTCAAGATCCTTTTTGCTAGTATTAGAATCTATGCAGTATCTCATTTTTCATCATTATTAGTTTTTTTTCATCATTATTAGGTTTCATCATTATCTGGTCATAGTTTTTCTACTTTTTATATCTCTTAATCTTAGATTAGATAATGGATATTATAAATTTTATATCATTGGATGTTAAAATTTAAATACCATGAATATCCATGAAATTTATTTTGAAATAAAATGTTTTCAATTCCATCTATCTTAAATAATAAGTAATTAGAATATATTATTTTTAAATGACATTTTAAATTATTTACAAATTATTTCTAATATAAAAATATAATAATTTCTCTAGCTGGTCCAAAGCCTCTGACACATATATAGCACAGGACCGCCTGGCTTGGCCTCAATGATAGAAGATGCACCTATTGAGGCCCAAGAAATAGAAAGGACCGATATGGTAGTGGTGACTGCTGGGTGTGGGCACAACTTCTTGGAGACGGAGGAGGAGGAATGAGGTAAGGAACTGTAGGAAGGCAAAATTGGTGGGGGGTAATGACTGTAAAAAAAAGATTAAAGGTAATAAAAATATATAATTGATAATGGAAAAAATTAAAGATAATAAAAAGGTACAAGAATTTCTAATGGACCTATATGAGAGATCATATACTATAAAATATTACTTAGAGCCAAGACTCATTGTAATGTCGTTTTGCTTATAAACTTATGTTGTTTCTATTTCTACTAGCACATCAAAATTTGTTGTTACAAATGGTGATCTTTTCATTCAAGTGTCATAATCAGCCTTTTACTTTAAGTATGGGCTAAAAGTATTGTTTTCATTGTTTGAAAGGTACTACTTAACTTTATAGTTTTCAGAAACTTCAGTTTGCATTGATTTTTAATAGGTCATTGTAATTGTTTCATAATTAATTTATATAGTAAAAATATATATTCCCACAGAATAATAAGCATGAAGCTGATCATAGATGGTTTAATCACAATTTCTTCCTAATAAATAGAGTATTTATACAACCAATATGCATATATGGCATCTGCCAAATCAAAATCCATTTATGCTCATTTGAACATTACTTTTTTGAGTATTGACAAATACATTATTCAATTAGGTTATTTAAATTCTGTTAAACCTTTTAAAGCAAATGGTTTGATTTTAATGCACATCTGATTTAGCCCTTAAATGTATTTTCATAAATTTAGTGTATTGAATTTCCAAAGCTTAAATTATCCCTTCATCTTAGAAACCTGTTATTAATATATAATAAGCCATGGATATTAAAGCATTTATATGTGTTACAATAGAAATTTTACCATTTCTTTTATTTTTCTTCTCTCATATATTACATCCCTAGTGTAGACCCCCTCCACTACTCCAAGTCCCACTCCATCTCCCCTCTTTCTAAGACCTACTTCTCATTTCCTCTTCAGAAAAAATCAGACCACTCAGTATGTTACATGTAATATAAATTACCTGAAGACATCAAAATAATACTGTCCTAGTATCTTATGTGTTTCCATATGCATGAGTCTATGTATGTGTAAGTATGCTATGCATTACTATTTACATATATAAGGAAATAAGGTAAAGGATATATGAATATAAATATATATGTAAAAGTTACACATGAACATACATATGGAAGAGACACACATTTATATTTTCTCACATCACTAAATACAATGTCAAACGTTTCTTGTTTTGGAACCTAGGTTAAGTGCTTTCAACAGTCAAGTAGTGAGATTTTTATGTATCCATAATGTTTATACCATAACTACAATATCTCTGTTTCTTATTCTCTGATGATTATAGTTATTGCTGCATGAATATTTTACTCAGAACAGAGAAAATTCCTATATCAAATATATTCCCTGCTATTGCTGCCAAAATGCTTCATACATAGTAGATGCTAAATGATTGGTTCCTTAAACATTGAGATTACATAGGTTCACGAAACTTAGATGCAATTTTTTTCTCCCTCTTATGCAATTACTATTATAACAAATGAAAAACTCAACATGGTTACAAAATTAAATAATAAATAGTTGATAATTATTTTCATAGTTCTGTCAGTCATATTTCAAGTGAAATAATTACCTCACAGGAGTCTCTAGTAAACTTGAAAATGTATGTAATAATAACAATCTATAGTAATAATTATTCAGAAACAGTTTTGAAGCATAGAAATAGTGGTTTGAGTTCAAATTCTAAAATTAAAGTGCTGTATTCTATCATTAGTAATGCTGGATATAAATCATTTTCTTACAGAATCAATGTAGACGCAATTCAACCTGTTACTTTGAGCCTTAGTACAGTTTTTGCAGAGATGTTTTATGCATGTATCAACTGGGAGCATAAAGGTTGATAGAGAAGGTAACCTATTTCTTAGGGATAACCCTGTAGGCACTTAAGGCACAACGCTTCAGCAATGGCTGTCTGTGGTTTATTATCCTTCATTTATTCTGCTAGAAAAAGGTAATTACTCCTAACTGGGCACTCAGATACTTGCTACTTACTATTCAAAGGGAATTTTTATCTTCTTCCAATTCTATTAAATCAGTTTCTGCTTATACCGACCATTGGACTGAAGTCTGGGACCCCTATGGTTGAATTAGGGGAAGGATTGAAGTAGCTGAAAGGGAGAGAGACCAATGATCTCAATTAAAGCAGATGCCAGGGAGGTCTTAGAGACTGAACTACCAAGCAGAAGCATACGGGGGTTGGTCCGAGGCCCCTGGCACATATCTGCTTGGTCTGGCCTCAGTGAGAGAATATGTTCTTAATCCTTGAAGGACCGGAGGACCTGGGAAAGCTGGAGACAAAGTTTTGGGGAGCACCCTCTTGGATGCAAGGGGAGGAGGAAAGGGATATGGAACTGGGGGAAAGGGGAAGCAACAACTAGAGTGTAAATAAATAAAATAACTTTAAAAATATATAGTTTATTTGAGACATAATTGAATAATTACGAATTCATAATTGAATTCATTTCCATTTTCTCTCTCCATCTCACAAAGTCCCTTCCCTCAAATGCCTGCAATTCCAACCTCTATCTCACATTTATTGCCTTTTTCTTTTAATATTCCTGATATTTATGTATAGTCACATATTATGTATGCATAAATAAACATATAAGACCAGTTAAGTTTGGTGTGTGTGTGTGTGTGTGTGTGTGTGTGTGTGTGTGTGTATAGTTACAGTGATGACCACTCTGCATTGGACAATTAGTGGCCTTTTCCCTGGAAAAGGCTAATTCTTCTTCCCTCAGGTTCCCATCGAGTTTCTCTTCTTGTGGTGGGACACATGGGTGTTTCCTCACTTCTTCATGTCTTTTGATATTGCCCTTGTTCAGACAATATTTGTGCAGATATTTCTATGAAATATTGTTTTATGGCAGGTATCCTAGTATTCCAGGTTTCTGTAACTTTCTGAACCTTCTGTGAAATTCCTCTGAAACATAAATAGGGAAGCCATGATGTAGATATATTTAATGAGGTTCAGCTCCTTGTGGCACATTGTTCTCTTGAGTTTTTTCTAGTTATGGTTTTACCTAATGGTGTCTATTTTCTATAAAGAGAAGTATTTTGGTTTGAGTGTTTGTTTGTTGATGATGAGTGATAGACACAGTTCTCTGTGGGTATAAAAATGAAAATTAGAATGTAGATAAGAATTATACTGGTTTAGCAAAGTGCTGGCATTATATTATTTTTCTCAAATCCAGTAAAATTTTGAATTTTTCAGAGATATTCATTTGAGTGCACAGAACCATGGCTCTACTAATGAGAAAATAAGTCTTTAGTACTTACTGCTGTCATAAATTATTTTAATAAAAATAGTTGAAATTTGTGCTTTTTGTTCCACTTATATTAGCTTTCTGATCATGTCTGAAGAAAAACAACTGAGAGAGTCACATGAAGTCCAGCATGTATAGTGCAGTACATTTGGAGAACTAATGATACCCACTATTTCTTACCTTGATACTCTTAGGAGGTCGCAGAAAGATTGAAAAGCTATAATGTAGATATTCATCTCTCTTTTTTGATTATTTTTTGATATAGGTTTCCTCCATTGTAAATATTCTCTTTTTTTTTAAATGGGAATGCTCCAAAGAAGATGCTTATTGTTTTATGTTGTCTCTTGAATAAATGTGCCTTTACTATCAGAAATAGATGTGTGATCCTTCAATAGATTTTTCATATGCATCAGTTCAGTTAGTTATACTTGGATATTTTGATATCTGCAAATGAGTACTGACTCTATAAGAAGAGACATGCTGCAGACTATACCAGCTATGTTATAATTTTGAGACAAATTCCTTTATAGTTTCCTTATCTTTACAATATAAGTAATATCCGTAGGAACTGATAACAGAAAGTTCTAGTTTATTTCTCTATTGTATGGCCAAAATATACTGTATGAAGGCATTTTAATTCAATGTTTATTTCCTCTTTTGGGATACTCTTCATCTTTAAAGAGCATCAATGCGGGTTCTTCTTTAGAAACCACAGTGAATGCTGCCTCCTGACTAGATAACTGGCTTGTGCTCAACTCACTTTCCACCATAATCCATGCCAATATGCTTATAAGTGACCTTGCATGCAGTAGACCAAACATTTCTGCATCAATCATCCATTAACACAATCTGTTGCATGCATAACTACAGGCATAACTAATGGTGTAAATTTCTCAAGTAGGCTTTGCTTTTTCCAGGTGATTGTAAAAAAAAACAAAGACAAAAACAAAAACAAACGCAAAAACAAAAGCAAAAACAAAAAGAAAAAGAAAAAAATGTAATACTCATCAATTCCACATATAGAGATTCAGAAACAGTTAGATTCAAATTAATCTTTACTTGTCTTATTTTCTGGAATAGATTTGGTGTTCTCTTTATGCCCTCAGAAAAACATTAAATAATAATTATATGAAAAAAAACCCTAACAAACAAAGTAGAAAATGTTGTTTATTACCTTGAAGAAATTTGCAACCTCTTAAGGGAGATAATACAATTATACATAAATAATTTATTTGGTTCTCAGTATCATCAGCAATAAAATAAGGATGGCAATTATTGCACAGTACTGTGGGTTGGCAAGGGTGTATTAACAATGCTAATGTAAGAAGAATAAAATTTGTATGAGATCATGATTAATGAAGTTTGCATCCAGATATTTAATTTGAATCATCACCACCATCCTGGCCTAGAGTGACAGTTGCTGCTCCAAATATGTAAAGTTATATGTGTTTACAGATATGGGAGCATCCATGAATGCATTTGTGTGAATATTTGTGTGTGAAGATTATGCATGTGTGCAGTGTGTGTTTATGCATGTGTGTGTGTGTGTGTGTGTGTGTGTGTGTGTGTAAACGTAGGTTTTCTCAAGTAGCAGAAACTCATCAGAATATTTTCCATACAGATCATTGTAAATCATACCATGCTAATGGCATGTTGTAACTTTTTTTTCATGATTCCTTTTAGATGTGGAATTAAGGCATTTATATAAAATAGTGATTAATAGATTTGAGAATAAAACTGAGAGTGCAATAAAATGCACACATGTTTTCAAAGTTAGCATTCACCTTGATAATTGATATAATTTCTGGATCATTCTACTAAGTCTATTATAATTTAATATTTTGGAAACTGAATATCAGTTGTTAAAACCTGGAAGGCAACTCTGGTTAAGTGCCTGCATTTCACCTCTTTGAAGTCATTTTCCAAATTCTAATATAATTCTTCATGCACACTGTAAGAGATGCTTTTGGCTTCAGATGCATACAAAGCTAAGTGCCTTCCTTCTATCACTGATCTTATGCATCAACCAAAACCGATGAACAGGAATATAACATATTTTTCCCAAACATATTTTTAATCTACTCTTTTCAGCATATCTAAGATATATCTTAACATGGCAGGGATAGGCTGAGAAAAAATGAAAATCAGTTTAAAAAAAGTATTTAGCTGGGACAGTGTTTGAAGTGTCAAAGTGCTACAGTGATGTGTAGACATTAGACAAAGCAATCACTTTGCCTGCATGCTCCTTCACTCACTGACAATTAAAACTTGCATTTGTAACATCACCCTTGCTTCATAGTAATAATGTCACACATGCTTTTTCTTAAAGATGCATTTCTAATTATGTACACAAGTATGTCTTTCTGTTAGTGCAGCTGCTAGTATAAGTTTTGGGAACTAAGCTTAGGTATTTTGCAAAAACAATATGAGTTTCTAAGCAGTGAGCAGTATCCCCATCTACTCTGAGCTTTTGAAAAAAAAATCTGTTTCTATGTGATGTGCAAATGTTTTTCAGGACATAGTGTACTGTGATACACATTGAAGCCTCACCAACTGATAACCTCCAGTTAGGTGTAAATTATTATATCAAATAAACAGAACCTTAAATGCAATGTAAAGAGCACTACTGACTTCAGTCAAGAGCAAGAAGATTATTAAAAGAAGATAGATAGCATAGTAATAACCAAAAAAGAAGCAAGATTTGAGTCAATCACAACCTCAAATTGCCCCAAACCATAGTGACCTTCCTCTGTAGCCAACTGAGAAATACTAAATGGCTAAGAAGCACCTAAAGAAATGTTCAACATCCTTAGTCATCAGGAAAATGCAAATCAAAACAACCCTGAGATTCCACCTCACACCAGTCAGAATGACTAGGATAAAAAACTCAGGTGGCAGCAGATGCTGGAGAGGTTGTAGAGAAAGAGGAACACTCCTTTATTGCTGGTGGGATTGCAAGCTGGTATAACCACTCTGGAAATCAGTTTGGCAGTTCCTCAGAAAATTGGACATAGCACTACCTGAGGACCAAGCTATACCACTCCTGGGCATATACCCAAAAGATACTGCAACATGTAATAAGGACACATGCTCCACCATGTTCATAGCAGCCCTATTTATAATAGCCAGAAGCTGTCAAGAACCCAAATTTCCCTCAACAGAAGAATGGATACATAAAATGTAATACGTTTACATAATGGAGTACTACTCCGCTATTAAAAACAATAAATTTATGAAATTCTGAGGGAAATGGATGGATCTGGAGAATATCATCCTGAGTGAGGTAACCCAATCACAAAAGAACACACATGGTATGCATTCTTTGATAAGTGGATATTAGCCCAGAAGACCGGAATATACAAACTACAAACCACAAACCATAAGAAACTCAAGAAGGAAGACCAAAATGTGGATACTTTGTTCTTTCTTAAAAGGGGGAACAAAATACCCAAGGAGTTGTAGAGAGTAACTATGGAGCAGAGACTGAAGGAAGGACAATCCAGAGACTGCTCCACCTGGGTATCATTTCAATATTCATTCTTCAAATCTAGACACTATTATGGATGCCAGCAAGTACTAGATGACAGGAGTCTGACATATCTGTCTCCTGAGAAAGTCTGACAGTACCCGACTAATACAGAACTAGAGGCTCAGAGCCTTCCATTGGACTGAGTGCAGGGTCCCCAAATGAAGGAGCTAGAGAAAGGACCCAAGGAGCTGAAGGGCTTGCAGCCTCTTAGGGCGAACAACAATATGAACTACCTAATACCTTCAGAATTCCCAGGGACTAAACCACCAACCAAAGTGTACACATGGTAGGACTAATGGCTCCAGCAGCATATGTATAGCAGAGGATGGCCAAGTCGGTCATCAATGGGAGGAGAGGCCCTTGGCCCTGTGAAGGTTCTATGCCCCAGTGTACGGGAATGCCAGGGCAAATAAGCAGGAGAGGGTAGGGTGGTGAGCAGGGGAAGTGAGGAGGGAGCAGAGGTTTGTTTTTGTTATTTTATTTATTTATTTATTTTGGAGGGGAACCTGGGGAAGGAGATATTGTATGACATGTAAATTACAGGAATGTTAAATAACCAAAACAATCCCATCACAAGTCTAAATGCACTGTTTTGTACTAAAACTGAGAGATTTATCAAGACCTTTGAGGTAGAGACACAAGAGAACAATGCACACAGAATCAACTGACCAGTAATTATGGGAATGAGCAGAGCTCAGAGAGTCTGTAGAGGTCTGTCCTAGATCTTTTGAATATATGTTTTGACTAAGTGGTTTGTGTATTCCTGCGGGGAAGGCTAACAGTGAAAAGAGTAGTGAATAACCCTGAATCCTTCGCTTTTGCTGGGACCGTTTTTCTTCCACTGGGTTGCCATGTCCAGCTTTGATGTGAATGTATGCGTCCAGTCTTACTGTAGCTTGCTATGCTTTGTTTGGTTGACGTGACAAAGAGATCTAATTTATGAGTGGGGGTGGAGGCAGGAATGGATCTATGAATAAGGGAAGATGCATGGGAGAGACTGGGCGAAATTGAGGGAAGGGAAACTGAACTCAGGATGTAATATATGAGAAAGAAATTAAAGAAAAATAATTTATCCTTTAATTGTGCTTTCCTAGAGTTGTGCAGTGTTTTACCAATATTTATTGTGGATAACAATCTGATTGTAAAGTAACACTGATTTTTTTATTATACGCTTTTTTTCCAGAAACAAGCAACCAGATGTTTTTTTTATTTTAGCCATGAAAATTATTTTCATAAATACAAGTATGATTTAAATACGTCATTAGCAAATTTCAGTGGAGGGGATGCTGCTGTAACACTCTAGGGCTTGAATTTCCTTCAAATTATATGCACTATAGTCATGCTTATGCATTTACTTTCTTGAATTTTAAGAAGTTTTGTTATCCTTCCTATGAAAAGTGACACAGATGTTGTTGGCAGAACTCTATGTCCAGCATTTTTTTTGTGTGTGTGTTTGTAGAATTCAGTACCTTGCACTCATGCTCACCTAACTCCCTAATAAATATGGAACCATTTAACTTTTAAGAGCAACTAAATTATACTGCATCATGATACAGTCTTATGGGTGCCCAAAAGCTCCTAGTATTGTGACCATATGCATACTCTGGCTAGATTAGTAAACTCAGTCAATAATGAATTCAGGAAAAAGCTGTGAAGCTGGACAGTGCTGAGTCATCATGTTAGATGTGGTATTAATATTCTACAATGCTGTTATCCAGACTGTGGTCCAAACTTATGATAGAATTTTATGTCTTAATTACAGGTCAAAATATTTGTTCAAAAAGTAAAATTAGGGTGCTAGAATTATACTTCATGGAAAAACCTGGTTTATTGCATATATATATTTCTAAGTTTTGTATTTTACAGTGTGAAACAGTGCAAATTAAGTGTGGTGACATATTATCTAAAATGACTAAAGGAAAAGAAATTAATTTTGATGCAAGTCCACTATTTCACTTCTCTAGGATAGTATTTAGAATCATATATGAGAAATAATTTGTGCAACTGACATTTTATATCTGTCACACTTTTGCCATGAAGACCATGTAATGAAATAATATAATTGCATTTGAAAATGTTGGTTTTCATAAAAATATACTTGTTGAGACATTATTAACAGCAAAATTTGCAAAGTCTCTACTAATATATTGAAGAAATATTTTCAAGTTTATTAACTTGGTTATATGAAGTAATTAAGTATGTCAATGAGATAGTCATAATGATGGGAGATTATTGTTAGTCACATGGGAAAATTCTGTCATTTTGTTATGAAGTAACATATATAGTCCCAAATTTAGTCAACATAATAATAAAAAATATAATGGCATCATCTATCATATGGTAGCATATATACCAGAAAGAAATGGAGAGGAGGGTCTTTGCTCTTTCTAAAAATTCAAAGCCTTACATGAAGGTGTAAAATTGCTTGGCACAGATGGCATGTATAGGTTTTTAATATTGAAAACATCACAGCTAGATAATCAGAGGAAGGCAAGCAAAGAAGTAACAATATTTATATGAATAAAATTTTAATAAAAAGTATTTTAAACAATATATTTACTAGCTATGATATTCAGTTTAGAAATGATTTCTTATAATTTCTTTTGGTAAATTTTTCAGTAATCACTATTAACAGTATCTTAGGCTTATTTTGAAATATATTCCAACCCAAATATAATAATTCATCAGTGAAAACTTTTGTGGACATTCTGAGATTTGAGCTAATTTACCATTTTGATATAGAGGTAGGGATACAATGGCCTACCCTTTATTTAGTCAATGATATTTACTCAGTAGTGGGGTGCTTCAAAGTACTAGCATGCACCAATTCCCCTTTTGTGAAAACACCCACTCCTTCACATTAGCATTATTACTTGTATCATTCACTGGCTCATTCTTATACCTTCCTTTTCTTCTCAAATGTTCTTGCATCATCAGGGTTTCTCTGACTTCCTTACCTAAAGACAGCTGTTCTTCTGATGTCACTATTTAGTAATCTAATCCCATAACCTTATGTGGACATTTGATCACAGAATCTATTGAACAAAAACTACATTCTTGATGAAGTATAACAGATGAATATGTATGTAAACTTAACTTTCTTTTTAGTTTTGTTTGCTATGACTTCATAATTACACAATGTAAGACATGTCACAGAACTTGAATTCAGTTAATATTGTATAATAAATAAATGTATTCACAAATAATCAAATAATTTAATAAATAATATGAATTTGGTAATATGGGGAATCACAAAACCATCCTCTAAATAAGACCATTAATCAAGGAGAAAAATTATTTTCCTCATAATATATTCAGTAGGTCATGCAGTAAAAATGGAGTTTTTATATGGAAAATTCACCACCCCTATTATTATGTGATTTTGCTCCAAAATCTAATTTACATTCAACTCTTCAACAGCTTACAGCATTACCATAAATGCAATTTATACTAAATTTATATGAATTAGATCCATATTCATAAAATAGATGAGTTACATTTTTGACATAAAGAAAACATTCCAAGGCAAATCAAATTTAAGATATTTGAGAGGAGTAATAAATATAAAAAGTTTATATCTATGAAACACATATTATATACAGTAGCAAAAATATAAAGTATAAAAGGATGCTTTTATCCAAAAAATTAATAGACAACACAGTGAAATTTATGAAAGATAATAGAGGGAAATAGAGGGAGAGTATTTTTAGAAAAATAGTAGTATTAAGCAAAGAGTAATTACAAGATTTTTAAAGAATTATTTTAGGAAATATTATTTCAAAAAGTGAGACAGTCTAATTATATATTTGTTTTTTATTTTATGGTTACTTGAAAGCTTACCAGGTCTTACCTCGAAGGGATAGAGAGAAACACTTCTGTTCAGGTCCCTCGTCCTGTGTTTTATTCTTTTCCAAAACAAAGTAAGACAATTACTAAGTAAGAGAAGCCTGAGGGCAAGAGATTCCAACTATTTTCCATACTACACAGCTTCCGTATCTCCCCTCAACAAAAGCTGTTGAAAAAAGAAAACACAAAGATCCACCTTTTTTAAAATAAAATTCCTGAAGATCAAACTGACTGAGTTTAATATACTAGAGTACATATATTCTTCTTACCCCAACCCCAACTGTAGGAGAGGAGATGCGATGTTATCAAGAGCATTAACCTTGAACGAAAACTCACCCAAATAACCAACAATCATAGTCCTGGACATGCTAAGATTAGTGATCTGATGGATCATAGCATAGTCTACTAGAGAAAGACTTAATCAAGTAGTACTAAATGAAATTAATTCTGAGGGAAAAGAAAGTTGAAAGAAATGGAGTAGGATCATTTGATAGTAGAGACAGGGAAGGGGGATAAATACAAGTGAATCTTCAGAATGTTGTAAAAACAAACAAACAAACAAAAAACACAAAAGAAACATGTTGTCTACTAACAGTAAATTTCGTAAATTTATCATTGGTTTAATTCCAATGTAATTAATGATTCCTAACAAAGTATGCAAACTAAGATATTATATTTTAAGCTTCTCCAACTCACAACTGGAAGTAAAAATAGCTAGCAACAGGTTTCAGATTGCTTGGAACCCATGGTGAGATTGGTAATGCGTACATAAAGTTTTGTAATGCTTTACCGCAATGCCTTGATTATGAGACCATCAGCAGTAAAAGAAGAAATGGTGGGGCAGGGACAGAACTATAAATAAACCTTCAATAATTTTAGATTTAAACTTATTTAAAACATTATCGTTTATATGCTAACTGAATAAAACAATAGTCAGAATTTATCATAACCATCATAATTAAACCAATAAAGCTCTTTAGACCTAAAAAGTAAAGAACAAATATTTAGCTAGGGAAAGCACATCTGTTAAAATTCATGTCTAATATTCATGTTCCTAAAGTCAAAAGACCATTCTCAAACCTAAGTTAAGAAATTATTATAGGTATGGCATTTCATACCTGTGGCTCTATATTAACTGAATGTCACAGTCAAAACTGTGAGTTAATAATATAAAATCAAATGAGTATTAAGCTTGTCAATTTCTACATATAATACTAAATATTTCATCTATATATAAGTGGGAATTTATATAGTACTTCTGTTTTGTTCTTGTATTCCAGTTTTTTACTGTTATACATTTGTGCGTGTGGTTCTATAATATCTAAAAAGATTATTTTAAATGGGTGAATTTTAGAATTTGGCTATTTGATTTCAAAATCTGTTATGTTCTTAGCACAGTCTGATTTCAGACTGTGCTTGCGAAACATGGTTTACAGTGAAATGCTTCTATACATTTAACTGATTTTCAAAATAATAATAACGATAAGACAAGGTAAGTTATTCTTGTAAAGACCTGGTGCTGGATAATCAATCTGTACTTTAAACACGAACCATTACTCCTTCTTCACATAATAACAAAATATCTGAGATAGATATAGTGACACATGCCTGTAATGTAAGTGCAGATGGCTAGATAAAGAAGGGCCAGGATCAAGGCTTCTCTTATATGCAGTCTTGATTTCAGTCCAAATCAGGGATGCTTCTGTATTATAATGTCAATGCAGTTAATCAGTTTTCCCATCATAGGGAAGAGGGGTTAAATACATTTGTAATACATGAGGCAATTGGTAAGAAATGTATCTGTTTGAAAATATAAATTACAAATGTAATCTGTGACCAAAATATAACTAATGAATGTTAAACATGAGTAAGAGAGAAAATTTATAATGTACACTTTATGTCTTTTGAATTCTGAACCTTAGGCAAAAATTTTCTGACAAATACAATTAAAAATGAAATTCCAAAAACATCATTTACTTCATTTTATAGCTTGATGTAAGTCAATAAATATTTGAAAGTAAGTATTACAAACAATATATTTCATTTTTCTTAAGCAAGAACCTTGTACATATACTGCTTGAGATATAAAATAGAAAAGAGATTTAGGAATCCATCTTTGTTCTATTTTTTATGCTGTTGTGGCAAAATACCCTGACAAATTCCACTTATGAGAAAAGGCTCTTACATAGGTTATTATGTCAGGTTAGAGGTTAGGAGGAGAAGTGAAGGTATGAGATCCAAACAGTCTCATCACGTCTATAGACAAAAGCAGAAATAATAGATGCACATATACACTTATTTTTGCAAATACTAAAATATCTGGAACAGTCATAAATAGATAATAAGGCAGCAGTATAAAGCCACTTTGGAACATACTGAGTACTCTTTATAAGCATAACAAAAATTATAGTCCCGTTTGAAGCTATTTACTCAAACAGAAAATACAAATATCTATGTTCTATGGGGCTTTATTTGAAATTTCTGAATATCAAAAGCACTCAAGGGTATGTGAACAATTCCTAGTAAACAACTTTCTGCAATTTCCTACACTGAATGCTATGCAGAATAATAAGACTGACTTAAACTAGAAAGGAACTGAGGCAAATATATACTGGCAATTGAAAGACGTGTAAGAGCAAATATAGATTATGCATTGCAACATTTATGAAAGAATAATTCCTGGACTTGGTGCCGTGCCAGGGAATCACTTGCCATATAGCTGAAGTATATTTTATGCATTCTATTTACAAAATACATGATTTCTTAAGTACTGTATGAATCTATCTATTGGTTAAAACAATCATGTTGTATAGCTAAGAATAAGACATTTAATATAAGTTACTCTTTTGTAAGTCATATAGGAAAAATCCTTAAAGTGGAATACGTAGGAGAAACATAAAAGAATTTCTAGACAGATTCCAATGAAAAACAGAAAGGATTTTATAACTTTATGAATAAGTACACAATTTACCAAAATAAGCATAAAATTAAAATCAAAAGTTAATAATTAGAGCTTACAAATCATAAGATTCACATACAAAAATAGGCTGGTATATGACTAGAGCCAGGAATGGAAATGTTCTTTCTAGTGTTTGACAAAGCAGTGCTAATTGGTAAAACAATGGACATATAATCTAGGAAAATGTATCAATTGAATGTAATTGTTATTCTATTTTACAGATTCATATGGTTTGTAAGAGCCCATAATCAGTCAAAGAAGTACTCCTTTCTGTAATTCACTGTAGATTTTTATTCACCATGTATAACATCAATTTAGATAATTCAGTTATGTCATATTTTTAAAAAGTTTTGATATTTGTTTGAACTCAGTTAATCTGTACAAATGAAATCCCATGTACAACTTCTCTAACTCAATAGTTGTAAAATACTTTCAGTTTTATCCGTGCTTCCATTTTACCAGAGGTTTAGTTCTTTCCATGTTTGTGCATTTCATATGATGTAGGCATAGAAAACCTCTAGTATATATTACAGAAAAGACTGGATTCTTCTCAAGTTGCAATTGGCTTAGACAAATCTTATTCAATGCAGCTCTGACCACTTAAGTTTTCCTATGCATTTCAATCACCTTTACAGAGGAACCTTTTAATTCTTTGACCTATAAACAGTTATGTTTGTATTTATTTTTCAATGGAATTAATATAATGGTTATTAGAGAGGAATTTAATCAGGCAAATTAACACACCACGACTGTGTGGAATCCCTGCAATTGCAGCCTTGAGTTAGCAACCTTCAAAATTCTAAATTACTGAAATTGTAGGTTAAATGATGATGGGACACTGTTTACCCAATTGAATGCTTTAGAAAGAAATAGTCCCTTGAAGCAATCTGCTATTTGTCATTAAATTTTTATAGAGATTTTATAACATTTTGGCTATATGGATGTTACAAATATCCAGTAAGCATCCAAACAGGTTTAAACATGTCCTCTGGGAGAAATAAATAAAGTATGTGTTATGGCAAAAGTGAAAACCAAATTGCTGTTTTATAGAGTTCTTATGGTAGACTTTTGCAAAAGCAATACCCACAGAATTCTGTTGTTTGTAATATGGCAAGCTAGTAAGCTGTTTCATTCTACTTATTAGGGGTCACTCTTTGGTATTCTGTATAATGGTCATTTATGGTACACGGGGATGTTGGAGTTTATAATATTTACATAGGAAAAGAAGACAAACATTTTTGTTAATAGATATTATTATAAGATCATTTGGAAGCATTTATGTTGGAGCACAGAAGAGGAACACAGTATGCAGATGTCCATGTGTATCCATTAAGTACATGACAGGGTACAAAACATTTTGTATACTGTACATACTAGTCATTTATTGCATTTATTACTATATTATTTTATTATTTTATAAGGAGTACAGGTTTTATTTTATGTATATGAGCTGTAGCTGTACAGATGGCTGTGAGCCATCGTGCGGTGACTGGGATTTGAACTCAGGACCTTTGGAAGAGCAGTCAGTGCTCTTAACCACTGAGAAAACTCTCCAGCCATGAAATGCAGATTTTATGGGAATTACTTATTTGTCTCAGTCTGTGTAAGGTGTTTACAGGAAACAATATAACCTGTGGCCTTTTAGATCTCTTTCACTTCCAAAGATGTATTTATGAGCTATCTTTCTATTAGTACTAATCATGGAGTTCAGCATAAGCTTCCTGCCAACGAGCCATACCTCCAGAACACCATGGCCTCCTGTTTTAGAAGTTATATATTTCAATGTCTAATATATTTCCTATAGATGTTTCCACTCAGGCATGAATAATTGGAATGAACAAAACATTCTTATTTTTAAAAGATATTTTATACATGTAGTGGCTTATGTTTTATATATCTTCCTATGAATATAGGCTGCACAGAGGTGTCAGCTCACCTGTGGCCTAAGTTTTAAGAGGGTGATGGATTTTAATTTCTAGATATGTCAAGGATTAGGCATACATAGATATACATATATATATATGTATATATATACATATATATACATACATAGAGAGAGAGAGAAAGAGAGAGAGAAAGAGAGAGAGAGATTCAGCACTTTCAGAATTTTCTTCAGTTTTTTTTTCTCCAGCTCACCATATTCCACACAGACAAGATATAGTTTGCTCTAGGTGCTTTTTCTCTCTTCTGTCCTTCTTTCCCTCGCCCCTTCCATTTGTGATTTCCTATAAAGTATTCATCTACCCGTTCTTTCTTTCCTACTCCATTACCCTCTCTCTTCCCTGTCTGAACAGTTTTAGTCTGTGTAGATATTACAATGTTATACAAAAATAGTTCATTAATTAGATCAACTTCTATGTCTATCCATTTTTTCCACTAAATAGTGATGTTAAAGAAATTATTTTATGCATTTCATACACTAAAATTATAGCTATCAATTATGTTCACATTTTGTGACACCCTGTAATAGTATAGTTACACAGTGCTCAGAGGTCATACTTTGTGGCTCATTATTAATGTGATGGTTTGTATATGCTTGGCCCTGGAAGTGGCACTGTTTGGAGGTGTAGCCTTGTTTGAGTAGGTGTGCCACTGTGAGCATAGGCTTAGGACCCTCAACCTAGCTGCCTGGAAGTCCATCTTCCACTAGTAGCCTTCAGATGAAATTGTAGAATTCTCAACCCCTCATGTACCAGGCCTGCCTGGACGCTGCTGTGTTCCTATCTTGATGATAATGGACTGAACCTCTGAACCTATAAGCCAGCCTCAATTAAATGTTGCCTTTTATAAGACTTGCCTTGGTCATGGTGTCTATTCACAGTAGTAAAACAGTAACTAAGACAAGAAAGATGTGACACATGATACATACCTTATAATTTTTTAAAATAATTATGAAACATAAAATAGCAGCTTTATTTGGTAAACTATTCCTACATATTTATGAATTAAAAATTATAATAACCAAGCTTTACTATTTTTTCTACCATTTAATTCTAAATTCACTAAAATACATAAGCTCTAGGCACTTATATTCCAGGAATTTCACTCAGACTATATAATTGTTTGCTAAAGCCTTATTATTGTAGAACCATAGATTTCCCACCATTGAAATATGTTGTGTGGGACAAAAATCAATGTGCCTACAATTTATGAAATTGATATCAGTTCTCTTTTCTGATATTCCAGTCAATGTTTTTAGTAATTTCATTACCTTAGTGTGTCCTCTAGGGTCTATGAAGCTGACTGCCCAGACTGCAAGATTATGGAAGTTTTTAGCACTTGGCTCCAAGAAACCTCAAACTCCTGAATGGATTTTATTTGTGGCTTTCACAAAAGTACATTTAAGTCATGTCTTTTTGGACAGAGACTCTGCGGAGTTATTCCGATAAAGAAATGAATGAGAAAAGTCTAAAAAGCCAAAGCAAGCAGGACTGGAACGGACTACAAGCTGCATGAAACGAGCATACAGCTCAGCTTCAAAGCAGTCTGTGTGCGGTAACACAGCACACAGAGATATCAAAAGTAAAACAAAGGGCGACATCTCATAGTCACCTATCCTTCAAAGGCAGCCTCCAGAGGAAGTGGGCAAGGATGTATTTTAAGCAATGTCTACCTCTGAGACTGCGCTTCTTGAAAAGATGGAGATAGAGAGGAATGACAACTTGCTTTGAGAATCCCATCCTTAATCTCTTGTGGAAGCCACATGCTTATTACACAGGCTGGCAACTCACCTGTTTTCTTTTCAAGAACGATGTGTGTCCTGGGGGGAAGATTGGGTATAGGGTTTGTGGCTTAGCAAACATTGCTTTTCTTCACTGTATTTAAAAGTGCAACTGTTGTGATAGACTCCATAAAATGTATGCTGATGTAAAATTCTCTTTTAAAGTAACAATGTGTAGAAGATAACAAGCTATTTCCTAATTGTTTATATTATTATTCATCGAGATTTCCTACACAACTTTTGAGATAATTCCTACAATGTTCAGATAAGATTTCTTGAGTGTTGAACTCTAAATGACTTTGTTCTCATTTTCTTGGGTATATAGTTTCCATGCATTGATAAAAATTGATTCTGAAAGTGATAATGTAGTTATATATTACAAAATTTGTAGTTTATTTTGATATTATAAACTAAGCTTTTATAAATGTGTCCAGTTAGTAAAATGTGGTTGTGGAGTTATATAGTTGAGGCTTGATACAGGAGAATCAAATATCAGCAAACAAGGAAATAAATAGATGTTGAATTTTCTGAAGAAAAAAACCTGCTAAGAATCAAAGAACCTCTTCTATGTAGACTTCTGTTCATCTTGTAACTTCATTTTCTCTGCAGTTTCAATGTCATAGAGAATGCAGAACAAAATACCACCAGTCTAGAATGGTGCAGTTTCATTTAAGGTTTGCATTACTTTACTGGAAAAATACATATAAGGCAATATTATGAGCATTTAAGTAATTGCAAGAGACTTTCTGAAATAATTCAATTAATGGCAAGATCAAATCATTTCATACTTTAAAATTAATATTTTTTCCAGTAACTTGCATCCAACATCTTTGTAGCAAAAAAGGATTTATGATGTGTTATTTAGTCAAATACCTCAGCCAGATATTAGTTGTGGGAAATTAAAATGTTCATATCAGCATGATTTATAATAGTCAGAAGCTGGAAACAACCCAGATGTCCCTCAACAGAGGAATGTATACAGAAAATGGGGTACATCTACATAATGGAGTACTACTCAGCCATTAAAAACATTAACTTCATGAAATTTGCAGGCAAATAGATGGGACTTGAAAAAGCTCATTGAAGCTTTTTTGATTTACATATCAAATAAATAGTATCCATACCACTTACAGTAATAATTTTTAAGGTACAGTAATAATGAGCACATATTGGGAGGCTATTTCCTCAAACAGGATTTGGAATACAACATGGTGGCATAAGAAAATGTATATCACTATTATAGACGAAACCATGGGGTAGAAAAGAGAAATGAAAAATAATGAACTATGAATACAGTATATAAATTTTAAAAATTTTAGAAATCTTGAAGTTGACCATTTTTCTGGAACAATTGTATTTTTGTAAGGTCAAGTAGTTTTTATGATACTCCCTCTTTCTCCTCTAGTCTTGTCTCTCTGTCTGGTCTCAGGAAGAATACAGCCCTGAAAATGTTATTCATACCCTATCCTTTGTATGATGGCGATATATTTCTTGCCAAACTTTATTGATATTCCTAATTTGCATTAAGAATTTCAAAACCAGTACATAATCTGTGTGATATGAGTACAACCAGTCTTATTTAAGGAAATACCCCAAATGTTATGCTCTAGATGCAAGAAGGACATTTAACAGAAAAGACAATCAGGCAAGTCCTGTGCACATTTTCACTCTCCCGGAACCAGTCTCAATCTAAGCAGGCTTGAAAACCAGGCATGCAGCTATTGTTGTAATGTGCATGCAAACAGATGCATCTAGAGATCACCATAGTAAAAAATAAATAAATAACAGATACTCCATGATAAAAATATTAGATGTGTTTTATTATACAAAGAATTTAAATGTATATGTATATATGTATACACTCATATCTATCTATGTCTACCTATCTATAGACAAATGCCTATCTATATAGGGTCCAATACCCATATTTTCTCAACAATCTTAAGTTGTATATTTATAATACTAATCTTTCATAAAACATTTTTATGACTCTCTAATATTGAGCATTACTCAATAGAAACACTGATGTCCTAGGTTGGTAATTTGAATCTTCATTTGTACAAGCTCCTAGTTGAGCATGAACAAGCAGATTCTCTATTGCACCATTTGGGTTCAGAAACTATTAACAAATTTCATGCAGATACTGTGACCAAGTTTTCAATCCAATATTGTGAGCAAATGTCATTTACATGATCTATTTAGTGTCATGGTTTACAAATTTTACCTTCTTAATGATAAGTTACTCTTCGACATGGTGCTTATACTTATCTTTTAAGTGACATTTGTTTTGCTGAGTGCAAGAAACATGTGATAGGCCCCACAGAGAAAACACTGATGGAAGATACATTATATTCATGGATGAAGCTGTTACAGTATTCTTGATATCCATTCCAACATTAATAGTTTTGCAAAATATATTTGATATGTTATTCTTTTATTGACTGGGGTGTCAGGCATCTGTATTCTCAGTACTCTGGAGATCTCAAATGTCTTAGACTAGACTGAGTAACAATTATATAACTGTATAAATAACATGTATAAAGTTATGTAAAGTTAAATATCAGAACATATTACAGAGAATAACAGAGAAGAGAGAAGGGGTAGAGCAAATGCATGGATAAGAGAAGGTTTGATCTGATCAGAATATGTGAAAATAAGGTATAGAACTACCACCGAAAACATTACTCTATAAATTATGACATATTAATATTATTAAATAGTGAGATGAATTTAAAAAGAAATACATAGTGAAACTATACATTAACCAGGTAATGAAAAACATTTCTATTTGAAACTCCAAAATATGAGGTCTTGATTTCTGCTAGGATAAATGGTGTGCAGTAATTAAATTAACATTTGTCCAATTTTACAGGCTATAGCTACCTGAAGATTCAGGACATACTTCATATATTGTGAACACACATCATGAATTCTAGATAAGAATCCTGTCTTCTGTTTAAGATACAGTTTACAACGATTTTTCCATTCATGAGTTGTTGTTTTACTTTTAAAATTCACTTAACTATTTTCTTTATAAAACAAAGCATTAAAATATAGATAAGTCCTAGTTAAAAATCAGCAACTTTTGCTTGTATGTTTTGTTATTATGCTGCATCTGTAACTGGTTGTTAACGATAATTGAGATAATTGTAAAAAATATTCTCTTCTATTTTATTTTGAACTAATTTCCTTCATATTTCATATTTTATTTCAAATTTTTATTTTAATAGTAGCATATAATTTTATTTCTATTTTTGAAATTAACTACCAAAGTAAAACCAAGAAGATATCAATAATATAAATATGCCCATAGTAAATAAGGGGATTGAGACATTTATTAAAAGTTTTCTGGAGCTAGAGAGATGGCTCAGCAGTTAAGAGCACTGGCTGCTCATCCAGAGGTCCTGAGTTCAATTCCCAGCAAGCACATGGTGGCTCATAATCATCTGTAATGGGATCTGATGCTCTCTTTTGGTGTATCTGAAAACAACTACAGTATACTCATATGCATAAAATAAATAAATAACTTTTAAAAAGTTTTCTGAATAAATAATCCAATGTTTAGATGGATTCACAAAAGAATTCCACTAGACTTTCAAAGAAGAATTACAACCAATACTTCTGAAATTATTACAAAAGGAGAAACAAATGGAGCATTTCCAAAATCATTTTTACAAAGTCACTGTAACTATAACAGCAAATCAGATAGAGAACCAAGATGAAACTAGAAATCATTGTCTCTGATGAATACATGTGTAAAAGTTCTTGGTACATTTCTTGCAAAATAAATTAAGGCACTGTATGAGTTAGAATATCTGGCTAAAATAAACCTGAGAAGGTAAATGGAGTTGCCCATGGTCTGGTAGATTCTCCTATATCAATCAATAATTAAGAAAATTATGACCCATAGACATGTCTAGAAGCTACTAAACTGGGCACAATTCCTCAGTGGAGATTCCCTTCCCTGATGACTTTAGCGTGTATCAAGTTGACAGTCATTTACCAAAAAGATTACCAACTGTGATAAAAATTGGCTTTATACCAAAGATTCAGAGAGAATTGGACATACATAATACACTAGTGGTAATAAATCTTATAAATGTATTTAAAGTCAGAAATCACAGGATTATTCAAATAGATGAAGGGAGAGTCTTTGGCATTATTCAGCATGTCTTCATGATAATAGTTCTAGAGTGGAGAGAACAGGAGGAACCATTTTAATATAAGCTCCAGCCAAAGTCATCCCAAAGGAGAAAAATTAAGTCAACCACAATAAAATCAGGCTCAAGAATGTTCAGCACACATTTCTTTTCAATACAATTCTTAAAGTTCTAGGTAGAGCAATACTAAGAGAATTGAAGGGAATTGAAAGGATATAAGTAGGCAAATAAGAAATCAAATTACCCATATTTATGTGGTGACAGTACATATAAGAAATTGAATAAATTCTATCAAAAATACCTCTGCATAATTTAAAACAGAGAAATTGTCACTGTGTCAAAAATTTAGTACAAGACAGGTAGTTAATGCATAAAATTTCAAATTTTAGTTTAATAATTGCTCCACAAACAATTGCTCAAATGAGGTCATGGAAAATAAATAGGGTTGCTCTGAGAAGAATTGAATTAGTCACCTAAATCCTCACATGATCATCAATCTAAAACTATGACATCTATTGACTTAGGACAAGGCAATCAAGTTGATATTCTTCTTGCCTGCTTAGAATTTCCTCTAAGATTATAATGCTGATGAGAAGAATCAAAATGCATGTAGTTTGATCATTTTCCTATTTTATATATACATTATATATATATATATATATGTAAATAAATTCTTGGTTAAATCTTAGATATGTAACCATTCTTAAAGGTTTATAAATAATTTAAACTGCAGGAATAATTCATATCCAAACAAAAGCACCTCCATTATTCATTCTGTGGGATTCCACTTTTCTTCTTTATTTGGGTAATTTTGAACATAGTGTTTGTGGCTTTCTCCTCTATCTATAGAAATAGATGAAGCAGAAAGGGAAACTTAACTCTTTGCCATCCTTTTGTGAACATGTTTTCTTGTTAAATAGTAGTTGAATCATTTGTACAATGAGTTTTCATTCAAAATCCTACATTTTTACTCCTCAGAGAATTGAAAGTAAAGCGGTAAAGAGAAGCTGACCTCTGATGCCTCCTGAGTGACAGTTCAAACAAAGAATGCAGAAACACTAGTTCTGGGACTTTTCAAGAAGATAAGTCTTCTAAGTGAGGCATGTGCTTTCAGAGTGAATACATTTTTAGAATGTATAAAATTATGGCTAAAGGAGAAGGTAAAAAAGAAGCCACTATTATTTTGTTATGTTCAGAATTAATTTAAAATGAAATATGTAAATAATGAAATGTGTAGTCAGCTACAAAAGTAAACAAAATCCCAAAACTTTCAGTGTTGGGGTGTATGAGAGCATATATTTGGCACTAAATATTTATAAAATATTTCTGCAAATTATAACAATAAGAAATGCAAAAGTCTATCAGTGTGTTTTCACACACATTCCTACCTTGAAGAAAAGACACAGTTAACTATCCTCTGTTGTTGTTTCTAAAATTGTAGAATGTAAACTTCATACATGATGGCTGAAGCATTTTTTCCATGATTGTTTTGCCATTTTAATTAGTAAAGATTTAGAAGAGTCTGCAAAGAACCTTTCTAGCACAGAAAGTGCCTACACACATACGGGGCGGGATAATGTTTGTTCATCTTAGTCTTCCTTGAGTACAGCATACATTTCTGTTCTGAGCATAATAACATGGAACAGAAGATAACTTCAGTCATGTTGAAAGCTCTCAAATAATTTCATTATTATCCTGGGAACACCTCAAACACAGGAAACTCTTAACAATTAGGCATACTAGTAGCAATGGTTTTCCAGACTCTTAAAATCATAATAAAAATACATTATATTAAATATTCAGTAAACTAATGAAAACTATTACAAAGTCACTAATAAGAGCATTAATAAAAATATATTAATGACCTAAATGCCCCAAATCTTCCTTTATGCAATACATGAATATTTTAATAATCTTTTTCTTTTTAACATTTGAATAGCAGCATCAGGATGAATTTGAGTTTTTATGTCATTGATTTTTTTTTTTTTTTGCTTAATTGGTAACATTGCAAAGGAATCACTTTCTTAGGTATTATTACTGCAGTTTAATTTTAGTAATATTTATGGAAATGAAATAAAAATATGAAATAGCTTAGTAGCATTACTACTATGGAATAATAGTTTCTAACTTTCTAACCTTCACTTTATAAAGAACTTTAGAAAATACACTTATATATAGTGCATATAGTGATGCAAAATATAGTCAACATGAGTTGGAGATAAAGGGGACTTGAAAATACTTTTGCTCTGAAAAAGCCCCTTAGTGTTGGCTCTTTGAAAAATAAAATTGCTGACATTGTACAGGTCACTCCTTTATTTTTATATTATATTTGTGCTTGTAGTTTTACAATATTTTGAGAAAGATATAAATTTAGAGTATTGTTAATATTTAATAAAGAACTGAACAATCCAAGGTTTACTGAATAATTAGTGCATTCATAAATACAAAAACGATAGGACTTCATTTCATACAAAGAAATGCACTCTATGAAACAGCATTATATTATATGTGGTCCCTTTGCTCCTAGTAGGAGCTCAAACATATTCTTAGTTGCTTTGGGGCTAAAGCCATCTGTCTTGTAGATTTGTTTGTGTTCTTCTTCATCATAGCTCTTTCATGACTAATCATTATTTCTCTCATGATCTCTCCTGGGCTTGAATGTGAATATAGCTTGAAAAACATCTCATTCTTGAGCTAATCACTTACTTGCATGCAAAAGTATGTCCCTTCATTAGCTTCAAACTTACCTGTCATGGTTTTCTATTCTATGGTAAAGGGTAATAGAAATATTAGGTTTTTCCATCTTGTTTTTAAAAAAATATTAACAACTTCTTTCAAAACTTTAGTACTTATGTAGTTGTCTTCAAAATGTTTTCAGGATCATATTAGTCACTTTGTAGGTTTATCATGTTTGATTGGTGATGCAGTTTTCCCTGTAATTTGTAAGGTATTCTCATTTCTCAGTGCACTTTAGTGGGCTGGAGGTACTGTGTCATAACACCTATAGAAATGAACAATACATGATGTACTCATATTGAAAATCTTACACTTTCATTAAGAGTATTATTCTGGTATTAAATATATTGAGAACATTTCATGACAACTTTATTTTTATATATTAGTTTAGTCCTTTAAATGATAATAGCATCTCTATAATCCCTTTTTATAGCTTAAAATTCCTTTTTCAAGTTGTAACTTTATATAGGCATAAGAAATATATAAAGTGGGATATTCCAATGTCCATCAATACAAAGTCAGAAAAATGGAAACAGATAATGTCAAAATTGTGATAGAAAAAACCTGACATTTTCACTACATAAACTGTTGGTAAAGAGACACTTAAAACATTCTCCTTGGCTGGAGACATAGCTCAAGTGGGTGAATACTTTCTGACCAGCAGAAAGTCCTGGGTTGAATCATCAGATAGGTCTTAGGTCCATCCTTGTAATACCAATGATTAAGGGATGGATGCATGAGGATCAAAAGTTCATCATCATTCTGAGGTTTATAATAACATTAAGGTCAGCCTAAGACATAGAAGAATATGGAATATAACATATATTTCCATTTAAAAATGGGAAAACAAAATAAAATAAACAAGCAACCAAATATCAATGATGACAAAAATATATTCTTAATGAATAAAATTTCTGTTCATTAAGTAGAGCACTTGCTATGTATGCAAAGGCTCTGTGTATTTTTCCAAGCATCCTTCATGAAACTAAACATCCATCCATCAATCCATCCATCCAAATAAACAAACAAAATAAATAATATCTTGGAATTTTACAAATGTTTTAAATAGCATTATAATTGAAATTTATTAAGCAGTTGAATTTTTATCTCAGATTACCACTTGTAGAAGGTGAAATAATATATATTACCCAATTTCAAACAATGCATTACAAAGGCTTATCATCATAGCATTATATTATCTTAATAATTTAGAGATTTGTATCAATCAGTAAAAGGTCATCTAGTAAGTACATTGTGTTAAAGCCACACAATAAAGTTCTACATATTCCAGAACATTAACATTGGTTAAAGTGGGCAAAATGGGCAAAGCCTTTATATATGAATGTGAAAAATTCTTAAAGCATAAGTTCTATGAAAATGTACGAATGGATACTATATAGAATATCTGACCTTTTATGTCTGTATGAAGGCAACATGGTATGCATTAATTTTATAAGAAATAATATGCCGGGCGTGGTGGCTCACGCCTTTAATTCCAGCACTTGGAAGGCAGAGGCAGGCGGATTTCTGAGTTTGAGGCCAGCCTGGTCTACAGAGTGAGTTCCAGGACAGCCAGGGCTACACAGAGAAACCCTGTCTCGAAAAACCAAAAAAAAAAAAAAAAGAAAAGAAATAATATAGTTTACGCTTTATGGGAAACTTAGTTATATGCACAGAGACTTTATATCTTTAGTCACAAGATTTAAGATACTTCATATTTTTTTATGTAGGTTGTATTCTGTAAGTTAATTATATGGACATGTATGCACATTTAGGTATGCTTTATTCACCAGCAAATTTGCTATAACACATGTATCCATGTACATATTCCTTGTTGTCTACATAGTTATGTTACACAGATACAATCATCAATAATAAATAGTGACTCTTGATCATTAAAGCTCATTTCCACCAAAGGAACCACTGGGTCTTTGCAGAAATAATGGATGTGAAATTGGTATGAGGTACAGTTCAGTAGAACAAATAAGAAATAAATATATATCTTAGCTTTCTGGACTTCCATTTGCTAGATGTAAAAACATTTGAAGTAAATTTGAAAAGACACGTTTTATAAGTTTGGATAAATAATTCAAAAAATCTGAATATATTTAGAGTAAATAACCAAGTTATTACCTCCATTATCTAACTGGAGGTGGGCATTTAAATAATCCAGTATTCTGAGATTCTGTAACAAAATAGAATCGATTGTGATTTTGACCTGTACTTTGAAAACAATAACATAAATGTAATGACAGAAATGACTGTTTCAGTGCCTTATCCTTTTACCAAGAGCTACAGAACCAATGTAGCAACATTTCCAAACGTTGTTACCTGTGCTTTATTCTTAATGAAAAATGTCCTAGTCACAGTTGGAACATGCAGTGGTGGGTTAACTTCATACCTCACTATCCAAAATATTAAAAGAGCATTGCCATGTTAAATTTATGAGACGGGTTAAGTTCTTGAACGCTTTTTTTTTTCTCAGCAGAATGTTTTATCAGAAACAGTAATATGTGATCAATCATATATTTATTACTATGCTCAACATAGTTTTTCACAGTCATGCATCTTTTTACGACCCCATGTTTCCTAATGCAACATTTACAATGACTGATTGAACTAAGTGGTGAGAAGATGAGGCAACAATGGCAAGATAATTTTCCATTTAAAGTGGGAACTTAAAATTGAAAGAGAGGATCGTATTCCCAAACAATTTAATGCTTTCTTTTACATTTATAAAAAGTAAATCATTGTAAAAGAACATGTCATTCCCTGTGGCTGTGATAATATGAATCAATGAAAGTAACTTAGAGGAGAAATGGTTTACATAGACTCTCAAATTGAGGTAACAATCAAACATTTTGGGGAAATAAGGAATTTACACAATCAATCGCCAACAAAACCGAGACAAGAGAAAAATGAATACCATCTGTCACCACTCAACTCATGTAATGCTCACACAGTCCAGAATTTCATGGCTAGTGATAACAGTAGCCACATCATATCAAATATATGTTTACTTTAAAAATATAAAGCTCTTAGTGGCAGGAAAATATAGTAGCCACTAGAACTGAGAGCAGATAAGTGATTGAGAAGGCTCTAGAGAACTACTCTGCCACTTGGTGACCTTGAGGGACATACTAAGTACTTAAAAATTGCTGAGTACTTATTCAGTGTATTTAACATGCAATTAAAAATGTAAATACTCAAAAAGGTGATGAATCCATTAATGTCTTTATTTAGTACATCATATGTCTATATCACACTCCACATTTTAAATTATAATGATAGGTAACTTTTATTTTTATGACAAACAAAATTTAATTTTGCTTCTAGTGAGTTCCTCATTCTAGATCCACCCTTACTGTCACCATAGATAAGTTTGTGTGCTTATATTTCTGGATGAGTGTCCACACATGTGGATTTCCCATACTTTGGAAATAATATAAATGTAGATGTTATCCTCTCCCATGGAGTTGAATTGTTTAATTTCTACAGAACATGAATTTCTATTTCTCTTAATTATCTGTGAAATGCCTAGTTTTCTTTTAATGATGAAAATTTAGAAAAATATACGCACACAGTCAGAGCACTATCTTATTAGAAGCAGTATTGAGATTGATGTACCTATTAGCAAGAAATGCCAAAAGATACCAGCCAATTCTTAGCAATAAGGGCTGAGTCATCGAGTATTCTCCCTCACAGGCCAGCTTCTGCTCGCCAAAGTCTAGGTTATTCTCAGCCCCAGAACTTAAATTTAGGTAAGATACTTAAATTGAAAGTGGAGGAAAACATTCAATATTTCTTGATTATAATAACAAAGATTACTTTGAAATCAGATGTACAATGAATATTAGATATTTTCATTCTATATCAAAAGTGTTCTACTCCAATTGAAACACAGTACATCAATTCTGAAAAACAGTCTTTTAATAATTGTTTAACATTATTCCTCAGCTTAGAAGTATCAAATTATAATGTCTTTGGATCAAATTGTTTAGGATTAAAATATTTTGTGGTAGAGTATATGTTTTACAAAAAGCATTGTTTGAGTTGCTGAGTTGAATTTTTTTTAAAAAAATCAATCAATCAATAACATTTGAATTGAGATTGGAACAGAATTCACAAACATTTCTGAAAGAAGTATAAACTTCTGTCATTTGGAAAACATACTCATGTGAAGCAGTATTCTCAGCGTTGGTGATTATAAAAAAAAACTGTCAAAAAATTTGGAAGAGTTGAGAGAGGGCTATATACTGCTATTAAATATTCAGTCAAAATTTATTTCTTAATGTAATCTGTGATTTGTATTGTGGGTTTTCCATGCTCTTTGCCTATTATCCACTTATCAGTGAGTATATACTATGTGTGTTCTTTTGTGACTGAGTTACTTCACTCAAGAGGAAGGAAGACCAAAGAGTGCATGCTTCAGTCCTACCTAGAAGGAAGAACAGTATAATCAAGGAAATACAGGGACAAAGAACAGAACAGAGACTGAAGGAAAAGCCATCCAGAGACTGCTGCACCTGGGGATCCATTCAACATGCAGACACCAAACACTATTGCTGATGCCAAGAAGAGCTTTCTGACAAGAGCCTGGTACAGCTGTCTCCTGAGAGGCTCTGCCAGATCCTGACCAATATAGATGCAGTTGCTCCCAGCCAACCATCAGACTGAGCACAGGGACATAAATGGAGAAAAGTTAGGGGAAGGACTGAAGGAACTGAAGGAACCTTAACTGATATCAGTGAGAGGAAGGCCCTTGGTCCTATGAAGGCTTGATGCCCCAGTGTAGAAGGAATGCTTGGGCAGTGAGGCAGGAGTCGAAGGTTGGGTGAGGGAGCATCATTATAGAAGCAGGGTAAGGGAGGATTGAATAATGGGTTTGCAGAGGGGAAAACAGGAAATGGGATAACATTTTAAAGGTAAATATATAAAATAGCCAATTAAAAATTTTACTCCTTCATTACTTTGATACACCTATCTAATTAGTGTGTATGTTTGCCTTTAACACTAGTAGTCTGTAAATTAATAAGGCTAGTAAAGAATTGCATTTAAGAGTCACAGGGCAGCAGGGACAGTATACTCTCAGCCTCCAAGTGACAACAGTGGATCTACAATCTTCTCTGCCCCTTCCCTGAGAGTAGAGAGCCTTCCTCCAGGAAGTACTTTAATCCAGGGACTCTGGTGAGATCCACAATTTTCTCTCCTGTGACTTTCTAAGGGGGGACTAGCCAGGAGGCACAAGCCTCATGAGTCACAGGGGAGTCACAGAGAGGCAGGGATAGGATCCTCTCAGCTTCCAAGTGAAAGCAGTGGATCAGCATCCCTCTCTGCCCCTTCCCTGAAAGTGGAGAGCCTGCCTCCAGAGAGTGCTTTAATCCAGGGACTTACCCATCTGTGCCCAGGATTTACCAGAGGAGAGGTGATTTCCCAGAAGTACTGACACAGGCTTACAGACCCACAGGAAGAACAAGCTCTAGTCACACACAGCAAGAACATTAACACCAGAGATCAACAGATGGCTAAAGGCAAACACAAGAATCCTACCAACAGAAACCAAGACTACTTGGCTTCATCAGAATCTAGTACTCCCATCATAGCAAGTCCTGGATATCCCAAAACACCAGAAAAGCAAGATTTGGATCTAAAATCATATCTCATGATGGTGCTAGAGGAATTTAAGAAGGACATGAATAACTCCCTTAAAGAAATACAGGAGAACACAGGTAAAGAGGTACAAGCCCTTAAAGAGGAAGCAAAAAAATTTAAAAAATCCTATAAAGAATTACAGGAGAACACAAGTAAACAAGTAGAAGCCCTTAAAGAGGAAACACAAAAATCCCTTAAGGAATTACATGAAAACACAAACAAACAGGTGAAGGAATTGAGCAAAACCATCCAGGATCTAAAAATGGAAGTAGAAACAATTAAGAAATCACAAAGAGAGACAACTATTGAGTTAGAAATCTTAGGAAAGAAGTCAGGAAACATAGATGCAAGCATCACGAACAGAATACAAGGGATAGAAGAGAGAATCTCAGATGAGAAGATACCATAGAAAACATTGACAGAACAGTCAAAAAATGCAAAATGCAAAAAGATCCTAACCCAACACATGCAGGAAATCCAGGACACAATGAGAAGACCAAACCTAAGGATAATAGGTATAGAAGAGACTGAAGACCTCCAACTAAAGAGCCAGTAAATATCTTCAACAAAATTATAGAAGAAAACTTTCCTAACCTGTGGGGGTCCGGCCAGCAAGTCCGCACTCCCTGGGTGCTCTTGGACTGGAGATTTATTGAGAACCTGTGAAAATAAGCAGGTGAGAGAGAGACACAAGAGAAGACACCAAGTAAGCTTTATCAAGGTGTGTCTTTACTTGGGAAAACTGGGTTTATATAACAAAAGGCAGAATCGAAATCAAAAGGAAAAACCAAAACCAGAAATAATAAACACTCCTAACATAAACATGAGACCAGAGGAAGGAACTTTAAAGGCAATTCCAAAAGAGGTGAGATAGTTGTCAGCAGTCTTTGATCTAAGGCAGTCAGGAATTCGCTCCGCAGGTGGCATCCTTCATCCACAGTCCTGGGTCCATGGTCCTGTTTTGCTTTCGAAACTCTCCTGGCTAGGGGGCAGGAGTCCACACTAACCTAAAGAAAGAGATGACTATGAACATAAAAGAAGCCTACAGAACTCCAAATAGACTGGACCAGAAAGAAATTCTACTCACCACATAATAGTCAAAACAACAAATGCACAAAACAAAGAAAGAACACTAAAAACAGTAAGGGGAAAAGGTCATGTAACATATAAGGGCAGGCCTGCCAGAGTTACAAAAGACTTCTCACCAGAGACTATAAAAGCTAGAAGATCCTGGGCAAATGTCATACAGACCCTAAGAGAACACAAATGCCAGCCCAGACTACTATACCCAACAAAACTCTCAATCACCATAGATGGAGAAACCAAAGTATTCCATGACAAAACCAAATTCACAAAATATATTTCCACAAATCCAGCCCTTCAAAGGGTAAACACGCCAACACAAGGAGGGGAACTACATCCCTGAAAAAGCAAAAATGTATCTTCCAACAAAACTAAAAGAAGATTGCCACATGAATGGAATTCCAGCTCTAACAACAAAAATAATAGGAAGCAACAATTACTTTTCCTAAATATCTAATAATATCAATGGACTCAATTTCCCAATAAAAAGACATTTTGTTGCATACAAGAAAACCACCTCAGTGACAAAGACAGATATTACCTCAGAATAAAAGGGTAGAAAACAATTCTCCAAGCCAATGGTCCCAAGAAAAAAGCTGGAGTAGCCATTCTAATATCAAATAAAATCTACTTTCACCCTAAAATGATCAAAAAAGATAAGGAGGGACACTTCATATTCATCAAAGGTATGATCTACCAAGATGAATTCTCAATTCTGAATCTCTATGCTCCAAATGAAAGGGCATCTACATTCATAAAAGAAACTTTAGGGCTGGAGAGATGGCTCAGCCATTAAAGGCTAAGCTCACAACCAATAATATAAAAGAAATGTTACTAAAGCTCAAAGCACACATTACACCGCACACAATAGTAGAGGCAGATTTCAAAACCCCTCTATCTGCAATGGACAGATCATGGAAACAGAAACTAAACCAGGACACAGTGAGATTAACAGAAGTTATGAAACAGATGGATTTAACAGATATCTATAGAACCTTTTATCAAAAAAAAAAAAAAAGGATATACTTTCTTTTCAGCAACTCATGGTACCTTCTCCAAAATTGACCATATAATTGGTCACAAATCAGGCCTCAACAGACACAAGAAGATTGAAATAATTCCTTGCATCCTATCAGATCAACATGGACTAAGGCTGTTCCTCAATAACAACATAAACAATAGAATACCCACATACACATGGAAGCTTAACAACACTCTACTCAATGACAACTTAGTCAAGGAAGAAAGAAAGAAAGAAATTAAAGACTTTCTACATTTTAATGAAAATGAAGCCACAACATACCCAAATTTATGGGACACAATGAAACAATCCTAACAGGAAAACTCATAGCTTTAAGTGCCTACAAAAAGAAACTGGAGAGAGCATTTACCAGCAATTTGACAGCATACCTGAAAGTACTAGAATAAAAAGAACCAAATTCACTCAAGAGGAGTCAAAGGCAGGAAATAATCAAACTCATGGCTGAAATCAACCAAATAGAAACAAAAAGAACTATACAAAGAATCAACCAAACCAGGAGCTGGTTCTTTGAGAAAATCAACAAAATAAACCCTTAACCAGACTAAGCAGAGGGCATAGAGACAGTATCCTAATCAACAAGATCAGAAATGAAAAGGGAGACATAACAACAGACACTGAGGAAATCCAAAAAAATCATGAGATCCTACTACAAATGCCTATATTCGACAAAACTGGAAAACCTGGATGAAATGGACAATTTTCTAGACAGATACCAGGTACCAAAGTTAAATCAAGATCAGATCAACGATCTAAACAGTCCCATATCTGCTCATGAAATAGAAACAGTCTTTAATAGTCTTCCAACCATAAAAAGCCTAGGACCAGATGGGTTTAGTGCAGAGTTTTATCAGACCTCTAAAGAAGACCCAATACCAATACTCCTTAAATTATTTCACAAAATTGAAACTGAAGGCACTCTACCCAATTTGTTCTAAGAAGCCACAATTACTCTTATACCTAAACCACACAAAGACCTAAAGAAGAAAGAAAACTTCAGACCAATTTCCCTTACGAATATCGATGCAAAAATACTCAATTAAAATATTGCAAACCAATTCAAAGAACACATCAAAGCAATCATCCACCATGATCAAGTAGGCTTTATCCCAGGGATGCAGGGATGGTTCAATATACAGAAATCCATCAACGTAATTTACTACATAAACAAACTCAAAGAAAAAAAAACATATGATCACCTCATTAGATGCTGAGAAAGCATTTGACAAAAATCCAACATCCTTTCATGATAAAAGTCTTGGAAAGATCAGGAATTTAAGGCCCATTCTTAAACATAGTAAAAGAAGTATACAGCAAACCAGTAGCCAACATCACACTAAATGGAGAGAAACTTGGAGCAATTCCACTAAAATTAGGGACTAGACAAGGCTTCCCGTTCTCTCCCTACCTATTCAATATTGTACTTGAAGTCCTAGCCAGAGCAATTAGACGACAAAAGGAGATCAAAGCGATGAGAATTGGAAAGGAAGAAGTCAAACTATCACTATTTGCTGATGATATGATAGTATATTTAAATGACCCCAAAAATTCCACCAGAGAGCTCCTAAACCTGGTAAACAACTTCAGCAAACTAGCTGGATATAAAATTAACTCAAGCAAATCAGAGGCCTTTCTCTATACAAAGGATGAACAGGCGGAGAAAGAAATTAGGGAAACAACTCCCTTCACAATAGTTACAAATAATATAAAATACCTTAGTGTACCTCTAACTAAGCAAATAAAAGATCTGTTTGACAAGAACTTCAAGTCTCTGAAGAAGGATATTGAAGATCTCAGAAGATGAAAAGATCTCCCATGCTCCTGGATTGGCAGGATTAATATGGTAAAAATGGCCATTTTACCAAAGGCAATCTACAGATTCAATGCAATCTCCACCAAAATTCTAACTCAATTCTTCACCTACTTAGAAAGAGCAATTTGCAAATTCATCTGGAACAACAAAAAACCCAGGATAGCCAAAACTATTCTCAACAATAAAGGAACCTCTGGTGGAATCACAATCCTGGACCTTAAGCTGTACTATAGAGCAATTGTGATAAAAACTGCATGGTTTTGGTACAGTGACAGGCAGGTAGATCAATGGAACAGATCTCATTTATGGGAAGACCCATAAATGAACCCACACACCTATGGTCACTTGATCTTTGACAAAGGAGCTAAAAACATACAGTGGAAAAAAGGCAGCATTTTCAACAGATGGTGCTGGCTCAATTGGCAATTAGCATGTAGAAAAATGAAAATCGAACCATTCCTATCTCCAAGTGGATCAGGGACCTCCACATCAAACCAGATATATTGAAACTAATAAAAAAGAAAGTGGGGAAGAACCTCAAGCAAATAGGCACAGGGAAAAATTTCCTGAAGATGCTAATAGCTTATGCTTTAAGATCAAGAATTGACAAATGGGACCTCATAAAGTTGCAAAGCTTCTGTAAGGCAAAAGACACTGTCAATAGGACAAAACAGCAACCAACAAATTGGGAAAAGATCTTTACCAACCCTATATCTGATAGAGGGCTAATATCTAATGTATACAAAGAGCTCAATAAGTTAGACTCTAGAGAACCAAATATCCCTATTAAAAAATGGGGTACAGAGCTAAACAAAGAATTCTCAACTGATGAATACGGAATGGCTAAGAAGCACCTAAAGAAATGTTCAACATCCTTAGTCATCAGGGAAATGCAAATCAAAACAACTCTGAGATTCCACCTCACACCAATCAGAATGGCTAGGATAAAAAACTCAGGTGACAGCAGATGCTGGAGAGGTTGTGGAGAAAGAAGAACATTACTTCATTGCTGGTGGGATTGCAACCAGGTACAACCACTCTGGAAATCAGTTTGGCGATTCCCCCGGAAATTGGACATAGTTCTACTGGAGGACCCAGCTATACCACTCCTGGGCATATACCCAAAAGATCCTCCAACATGTAATAAGGACACATGCCCCACCATGTTCATAGCAGCTTTATTTATAATAGCCAGAAACTGGAAACAACCCAGATGTCCCTCAACAGAGGAATGAATACAGAAATTGTGGTACATCTACACAATGGAGTACAACTAAGCTATTTTAAAAATGAATTTATGAAATTCTTAGGGAAATGGGTGGATCTGGAGAATATTATCCTGAGTGAGGTAGCCCAGTCACAAAAGAACACACATGGTATGCACTCTCTGATAAATGGTTATTAGCCCAGAAGTTCAGAAAACAGGAAGAACAACCAACAAACCACAAGAAACTCAAAAAAAAAAAAAAATGGAAGACCAAAATGTGGACATTTAATTCCTTCTTTAAAGGGGGAACAAAATACCCATGGAAGGAGTTGCAGAGACTAACTATGGAGCAGAGACTGAAGGAAGGACAAGCCATCCTGATATAGCTATCTCCTGAGAGGATCTGACAGTTCCTGACTAATACAGGTGTAGAGGCCCACAGCCATCCATTGAACTGAGTATGCGGTTCCCAATGAAGGAGTTAGAGAAAGGACCAAACGATTTTACTTCCATCATAGTTAAGCTGAGAGTTGATAGTTCTGCTGCATCAAGAAATGAATTGTAGGCTCAATTTTTGGATTCAGACTTCCTGTTATGGTCAAAGCTATTTGACTTGAGTGAGTGACTTCATTCTCAGCCCACAGAGAACAGGTTACATTCATTTAAGAAATGGTGAGTGTATTAAGATGCTCTATCCATTAAGTCATTCACCAGCTGTTTCAATGAACAATAGTTCTGCTTGGAGGGTGGCACAGACATTAGGTGAGGGTAAGAATGTGGTTCATTAGCTGTGATAATTTTGAAAAGCATTCATCTCAGAGAAAGAGTAATTTATATAGTCCTCTTCTTCAAACTTGATACAAGAGTTACAAACTCAAGCAAAGCATTCAGTCTCACTCTTTGTTGTTCTCTTACAAGCAACCTCCCTAGTTAACATATGTCTATGTTTTTTTGGCGGTATATAAATACTTTTGATGGCGGTAACATCCTTTGGCGATGTGAGGGTCATTGAAGTACAGCCTTATTACAATGAAATCCAATGTCTAAAAGTTGTTCTTATTTTGGGCTTGTACCACAGTAAGAGCCAATATTTTAAACTCTGCTAAATACAAAACAAACAAAAAGACTTTATATATTTATGCTCATTTAAGAAAGTACTAGTAGTGATGTATTATTTTGAAGTATACAGTTAATATGTTTGGAATTATTTAAAATTTATATTGAGAAAAATGTATTTTCATTATTGCTGTAGACAAGCATCTACATAAGACTGTTAAATTGATTCTTGTGTTATATCAAACAACTTTTATAATACTCATTTTATTGTTATAATATTTTATAAATTTTAAAGAATATGACAAAAAAAGATATTGTAAGTATTGAAGGGGGTCTCTGGGAGGAGTGGTGGTACAAATGGGAGACAAGAATGTGATTTAATTCTATTTACTTAAAATATGTTCTTAAATGTTAACAAATTCAGATAAATTGAAATCATGTAACTTTTCTCATCATAATGCAATAAAAGTTTTTTTTAAAAAAAAAGGACTGAAAGAGCTGAAGGGTTTGCAGTCCCTTAGGACGAACAACAATATGAACTAACTAGTACCCTCAGAGCTCCCAGGGACTCAACCACTAACCAAGGAGTATAAATGGTGGGACTGATTGTTCTGGCAGCATGTGTTTAGCAGAGGATTGCAAAGTCGAGCATCAATGGGAGGAGTGGCCCTTGGCCCTGTGAAGGTTTGTGCCTCAGTGTAGGGGAATGCCAGGGCCAATAAGTGGGAGAGGGTGGGGTGGCAAGCAGGGGAAGAGGAGAGGCAACAGGGGTTTGTTCTCATTGTTTTTGTTTGTTTGTTTGTTTGTTTTTGGGAGGGGAAACTTGGAGAGGAGAAATCATATGACACGTAAATAAAGAAAATATATAATAAAAAAAGAAAGAAAAAAATAAAAGTGAAATTAATTTTAATTTATAACAGGTTAATTAAACATTTAAAAACTGTTAAAAAAGAATTGCATTTAAAATTAGTTTATTATGAACAAATTCTGAGTTTTGACATATATATATATAAATAGAGTATAAAAGTTTCTCTGGTGAAAAGTGTTCACAATGGTAAATTATCTGAGGACCCATATTACTAGGTATGATATTTGTCTAAGTTATCCAATAAGTACTTTCTAACTATGTTGTTTGATTCATTGCTTTCTAACTAAAACTAGAGTTATTTCATCATAATTATACCTTAGGAAATTCCAGGCATAGTTCAATTTTTACTAATTTTTACTTTCTCTTCATTTTGACGTTTAATTTTCTTAGCACTATAGTAGTCTCTGAAATATCATCTTTATAGTTTCATGTTAATGTGTTAGGTGGTTACTTCTGAGAACATAACACTTTTAGTTTTACTGGTATGCTCAAGGATCGGCACCCAATATCTTCCAAAGAAGCATGACTAGCTATCCAATACAACATAAAAAACAAAATTTTTAGGATGTCCTTAAGTTTTAGAATATTTTTCATAATTATCATTAAAAGATTTTTATGCAGTATATTCTAGTCCCAGTTTCAGTTGAGAGGGGGTTCCAACACTGAGAGGAGTAGGAGAAACTAATTCATATCCTAACTAAGAAACAATCACCAAATAACATCCTCTTGATAAGAAAATATTTTCAGAATATTTAATGATTATAAAACAATATATACTATAAAGCAATGATTTATACTTTGATTTTATGAATTAAAATTTAAAGAAATATTTGGTCAAAATTAATACTCTAGAAAAATTCAAGTTATATGTCATAAGAGCAAATTCTTCATTAATTAGGTTCCAGCATTCTTCAAGAAACAGCTCTCCAGATAGTAGTTCCATTTTAGCAACTTATATTTCGGTTCAGTTCCTAATATGGACATTATTATCCAGTTCTCTCACTAAGATTTTTTTCCTATTAAATTTTTCAGTAGTCCTGAACATATTAACATATTGAGTTTAATAATATATAATTTGGCACATTTTTAATATTGATAACTCAATGTATTTCTTATAAACATTATTGAATATGAACTAAACAAATAGATCTAGGTAAATGTTGCTAATATATGGTGTCGAAATCCCTAACTGCTATCTTGGATCTGCAATCCATGTCCCAGACCACAGCTCTGCCTGCCTCATGGGAATCCCACTCCCAAAAAGGACAACCACATGAGATATACACACCTCAATCTCCTATCTGCTATGTCCCAGATAAGCCAGCAGCCAGAGTTGTGCACCATCCTTTCTGAGCTCTATGTTCTAGTTCATACCTCTACCTACACTCGTGGATCTGTACTCCACTCCCTGGGACACAGCTCTGCCTACCTCCCTGGAGGCCTGCTGCTCCTGGGGACTACCAGGCCAGCCAACACCAGATGGCTAAACACAAGCACAAGAACACAATCAAGAACAACAAGAACAACAACAAAAACCACTGGAATTTGGCATCATCAGATCCCACCTTTCCTACTGAGGAAGCTCAAAATATCCTAGTATATCTGTACAGAAAGACTATGACTTTAAAATTAATCTTATGAAGATGATAAATGTCTTTAAAGCAGAAATACAAAAATATTTTAAAGAATTATGGGAAAATGCAGATAGAAACACTTAAAGCGTCAAATAAATCCCTTAAAGAAAAATAGGAAAGTACAATCAAACAGGTGAAGAAAATGAATAAAAATGCTCAAGACTAGAAAATAGAAATAGAATCAATAAAAATACAAACAAAGATAATCTTGCAGATAGAAAACCTTGGAAAGAAAACAGAAACTACAGAAACAAGCATCATCAACAGAACACAAGAAATGGAAGACAGAATATTAGGTGTGAAAGACACAATGGAAGAAATTGATACATTGCTCCAAGGGAATATCAAATATAAAATGTTTCTAACATAAAACATACAGGAAACTTGGGACACTATGAAAAGACTGGATGGAAAAATAATAGGAATGGAAGATGGGGAAGACTCCCAGCTAAAAGACCTGAAAAATGTCTTCAACCTAAAGAAAGAGATAACTATATCTCTGCATAGGAAGTTTACAGAACACCAAATAGATTTGAACAGAAAATAAAATCCACCCATTATATAATAATCAAAACAATAAATGTACAGAACAAAGAAAGAATATTCAAAGCTCCAAGGGACAAGGGACAAGTAACATATAAAGCCAGCCTTATCCAAATTAAACCTGACTTCTCAACAGAGACTCTAAAAGCTAGAAGGTCCTGGACCTTAGGTTCTTAGGTTCTTGTAGACCCTAAGAGACAGCACATATGAGCCCAAACTTCAATACTCGCCAAAACTTTCAATCACCATGGATGGAAGAAACACTATATTCTGTGGAAATCCAAATTTAACCAATATCCTTCTACTAATCCAGCACTACAGAGTAAGAAGCTAAACTAATGACTAGGGAACAGAATATCTCTGTCACCATTAGGAAAGATAAGCTAACGACATTGTGCAGACAACAATGGCATGCTTTCAACACCAACTGACCCATGCAGGAATCCTTTAACTGGGGATTGTCCCAAGGAATGTAAAAGGTTATTTTTAAAGCCAAACTTGGACACCTGGACCAAACATCTTATGTCATTAGGTCTGTCTATACTTCCTAGAGGACCTGCCCTCTTGTCTTAAAATTTTCTCTCTAGTCAACAGCCAAAAGTTTTGCCTTGGGTATCAAAAAGCCCAAGGATACAAAGTAACTAAGATACACAGGACCACCTGCATCCTTCTGCACCATTCCTCTAACTTGTCCTCCAAAGAAGATGTACCTTTCTACCCTTACCTTACTCAACACCTCATATAGACCAGCAGCCTCCATAGGCAGCTCAGCCACAGGTGGCTCCATAACAGGCACTGTGTGTGTGTGTGTGTGTGTGTGTGTGTGTGTGTGTGTGTGTCAGGGTGGGTATACCTGCTGCAGAGACCTGATGCTCCCAGGGGTTAACTCTAGAGCCTGAATCTGTCACTCTGCCCTTGTACCCAGTGGGGCTGATGGATGATGAAGGGAATCCACAACAATTGGCCCATTGCCAGTAGGGAATTTTAGAACTGGAGAACTCAGAACTCCCTTTTTACAATCACTTAGATTTAATTAGGCTCCTAGCGACAATTCTCTGCACCAACCCCTTGGCATGACTTCCAGAGGCTCTTTCAGGTTCTTTTCTCAACAGAAGAGAGGGGGAGAATTAAGACAGACACCAGGAAACTGGGCCCAGGCCTCACAGAGGAAATCACCAATAACCAAGATGCTATTTATTGATGAGGGATTTTTTTCAACCTACCCAGAGTGGGTCTTCAACACTGTTGAAGGTGAGGAGAGACTCTTGGCCTACCATTAGGCTCTGTTGATAGGTCTAAAGGCTGTTGTACAATGGCCCACTAATCTGGTAAAATGTATTGGTCAGGGAGACAGGGAGAGCCCCTCAGCTTTCTTAGATAGTTTCATGGAGACATTCCAATAATATACCCCCATGGAGCCTGAATCACCAGAAGCAAAATCAGCAATAGTTCTATTCTTTATTGTCCAGACAGTACCAGGTATCAAGGGAAAACTGCAGAGTTTGGGAACAAAAAGCCTGGGAGACTTAGTGATAGTGGCAGAGAAAGTATTTAATGGAAAAGAGAAGGAAGAAGAGAAGCAGCTGAAGGCAGAGAAACTGATGGTGTAAAGACAGGTGAAATTGCAGAGGGAACATGTGGCTACTGTAGAAGGAGATAGGGCAGTCCTAAGGATCGAGAACACCCTTGCTTGGAAAAGAACCAATGTGCTTATTGTAAGGAAGCAGGCCACAGCCAGGGAATGCTACAAGATAAAGAAGCCCATTCAAACAAACTATGTACTTAGAAGATGATAATCAAGATAAATAATAAAGGTAATAGGGTTTGGAACCCCTCCTCAAGCCCAGGGTTATCCTAAAAAATGGAGGGGAAACCAATTAGCTTCCTTGTAGATAATAGAGCTCAACATTCAGTCTTGCTAAAACATGACATTAAAGTCTCTTCAAGGAAGACCTAATGGCAACAGGAATTAAATAAGAAGAGTGGATTTGGGAGTAGGCAGGGTAACTCACTAGGCCACCCTCCTTTCTGATCCCCCTTACCCTGCTCCTATGAGGTGCTCCCCCACCCACCTACCCACTCCTGCCTTACCGCCCTAGCATTCCTCTACACTGGGCAATCAAGCCTTCAGAGGACCAAGGGACTGTCCTCCCATTGATGCCAGATAAAACCCCTTCAGCTCCTTAAATCCTTCCCCTATCTCCTCCATTGAGATCTCAGTGCTCAGTCCTATGACTGGTTGCGAGCATCCTCATCTGTGTTGGTCAGGATCTGGCAGAGCCTCTCAAAAGACAGCTGTATCAGGCTCCTGTGAACAAGCACTGGTTGGCATCAGCAATAGTGTCTGGGTTTGGTGTCTGCACGTGGAATGGATCCCCAGGTGCAGCAGTGTCTGGATGGCCTTTCCTTCAGTCTCTGCTCCACTCTTTGTCCCTGTATTTCCTTTAGAAAGGAGGAATTCTGGGTTAAATTTTTCAGAATGGGTGGATAGCCCCATCCCTCAAACAGGGGGCAATGCCTAACCTCTGGATATGGTATCAACAGGTTCTCCCTCCCATTTGTGGGGTACTTCAGCTAATGTTATTCCCGTGGTCTCCTGGGAGTCTCTTGCTTTCCTGGCATCTAGTACTCTCTGGTTGCCCAACCCTCAGTGCTACACACCTCTATTCAATTTCCTGACCGTCTGTACATCTCTTCCATCTCTTCCCACACTTAATTCTTTCCCTCTGTTCCTCTCCCTCTCTTTACTTCCTACAAAGCCCCTCCCACCCTCTACTTCCCTTGATTATTTTGTTCCTACTTTTAAGTAGGACAGAAGCATCTACTCTTCAGTCTTCCATCCTCCTAAGCTTCATGTGGTCCATGAGTTGTATTGTGGATATTGCATGTGCTTTGCCTAATATCCTCTTAGCAGTGAGTACATAACATATGTGTTCTCCTGTGAATGAGTTATCTCACTCAAAATGATATTTTTGAGATCCATCGATTTGCCTCCGAATTTCAGGAAGTCATTATTTTTAATAGCTGAGTTGTATTCTATTGTGTAAATGTACTACATTTTCTCTATTCAGTCATCTGTTGAGGGACAACTGGGTTGTTTCCAGCTTTTGACTATTATAATTATTCCTGCTATCAACGTAATGGAGCACATGCCCTTATTACATGTTGGAACATCTTCTGGATATAGGCCTAGGAGTGGTATAGCTGGGTCCACAGGTAGTACTATGTCCCATTTTCTGAGGAACCACCAGACTAATTTCCAGAGTGGTTGTACCAGCTTTCAATCCAACCATCAATGGAGGAGTATTCCTCTTTCTCCACATCCTCACCAGAATCTGCTGTCACCAGAGATTTTGATCTTAGAAATTCTGGCTAGGATGAGGTGGAATCTCAGGGTTGTTTTGATTTACATTTCCCTGATGACTAAGGATGTTGAACGTTACTTTAGATGCTTCTCAGCCATTTGATTATTCTCAGTTGTGAATTACCTGTTTAGCTCTGTTCTGCATATTTTAATAGGGTTATTTGGTTCTCTGGAGAATAACTTCTTGAGTTCTTTGTATATATTGGATATTAGTCCTTTATCAGATGAAGGACTGGAAAAGATCTTTTCCCAACCTATTGGTTGCTATTTTGTTCTATTGACAGTATCCCTTGCCTTACAAAAGCTTTGCAGTTTTATGAGGTCCCATTTGTTGATTTTTGATCTTAGAGCATAAGCTATTGTTCTGTTCAGGAAATTTTCCCCTGTGCCCATGTCTTTGAGGCTATTCCCACTTTTCATTCTATTAGATTCAATGAATCTGGTTTTATGTGGAGGTACTTGATACACTTGTACAGGAACATAAGATGGATCAATTTGCATTCTTCTAAACGTTGATCACCAGTTGAACCAGCACCATTTTTTAAAACTCCTGTCTTTTTTTCCACTGGACAGTTTTAGCTTCTTTTTAAGTGATCAAGTTACCATAGCTATGATGATTCATTTCTGGGTCTTCAATTCTGTTTCATTGATCTGCCTGCCTGTCACTATTCCAATACATTGTAGTTTTTATTACAACTGCTCTGTAGTACAGCTTGAGGTCAGGGATGGTGATTTCCACAGATGTTCATTTATTGTTGAGTATACTTTTCACTATCCTGGATTTTTTTGTTATTCCAAATGAATTTGAGAATTGGTCTCTCTAACTCTATGAAGAGTTGGAATTTTGATGGGGATTGCATTGAATTTGATTGTTGATATTGGCAAGATGACCATTTTTATTATATTAATCCACAGGCACAGGAGATCTTTCCAACTTCTGAGGTCCTCTTCAACTTGTTTTTTCAGAGACTTGAAATTCTAGTCATAGGGGATTGTTTTATTTTTATTTTCATTTTATCTTATTTTATTTTATTTTTGGAGAACCTGAGAAAGGAGATATTATAAATAAAGAAAACATCTAATAAAAAAAAAGAAATTCTAGTCACACAAATATTTCCCTTGTTTGGTTAGAGTCACACCAAGATATTTTATATTGATTGTGACTATTGTGAAGGGTGTCCTTTCCCTAATTTCTTTATCAGCCCAATTATCTTTTGAATGCAGTAAGGTTACTGATATCTATGAGTTAATTTTTTATCCAACCACTTTTTGGAAGTTATTTATCAGTTGTTGGAGTTCTCTAGTGGAATTTTTGGGGCTATTTAAGTATACTATTATATCAGCTGCACATAGTGATATTTTGACTTCTTAATTTCCAATTTGCATCCATTTGAACTTCTTTTGTTGTCAATCTCTCTAGCTAGAACTTCAGGAACTATATTGAATAGATAGCAAGAAAGTGGGCAACCTTGTCTATTCCCTGATTTTAGTTGGATTGCTTCAATTTGCTCAACACATAGTTTGATGTTGGCTACTGATTTGCTGTATATTGCTTTTACTGTGTTTGGGTATGGACCTTGAATTCCTGGTCTTCCCAAGACTTTTAACATGATGGGATGTTGAATTTGTCAAATGCATTTTCAGCATCTAAAGAAATGACCATAATTTTATTCATTGAGTTTATATGTATAGTGGATTACACTGATGGATTTCCATATATTGAAACAATCCTGCATCCCTCGGATGAAGCCTACTTGATAATGGTGAATGATCATTTTGATATGTTCTTGGATTTGGTTTGCAAGAATTTTATTGAGTATTTTTGCATAAATATTCATAAGAGAAATTGGTCTGAAGTTCTCTTTCATTGTTGGGGCTTGGTGTGGTTTAGGTATAAGCATAATTGGGGATTTATAGAACAAATTGGGTAGTGTTCCTTCTGTTTCTATTTTGTGAAATAGTTTGAAGAGTATTGGTATTAGGTCTTTGAAGGTCTGATAGAACTCTGCACTAAACCCATCTGATCCTGGGCTTTTTTTGGTGGGATTTTTTAAATGACTACTTCTATTTCTTTAGGGGTTTTGGAGACTGTTAAATGGTACCTGGTATCTGTCTAGAAAATCATCAATTTCATCTACATTTTCAAGTTTTGTAAAGTACAGGCTTTTGTAGTAGGATCTGATGATTTTTTTTTAATTTCCTAAGTTTCTCTTCTGATGATTTTTTTTTAATTTCCTAAGTTTCTCTTGTTATGTCTGCCTTTTAATTTGTTATTATATTTGGATACTGTCTCTGTACCCTCTGGTGTGTCTGGCTAAAGGTTTATCTATCTTGTTGATTTTCTCAAAGACCCAGCTCTTGCTTTTGTTTATTTTTTGTATAGTTCTTTTTGTTTGTATTTGTTTAATTTCACCCCTGAGTTTGATTATTTTCTGCCATCTACTCCTCTTTGGAGTATTTGCTTCCTTTTTGTTATAGAGCTTTGGGTTGCAGTTAAACTGCTAGTGTACGCTCTCTTCAGTTTCTTTTCAAAGGCACTCAGAGCTATAAGTTTTCCTCTTAGCCCTGCTTTCATTGTGTCACATAAGTTTGGGTATGTGGTGCCTTCATTTTTGGTGAATTCTAAAAAGGCTTTAATTTTGTTCTTTATTTCTTCCTTGACCAATTTATCAATGAGTAGAGCATTGTCAGCTTCCATGCATATGTGGGCTTTCTTTTTTTTTTTTTGTTATTGAAGTCAAGGCTTAGTCTGTGGTAATCTGATGTGGTGCATGAGATTATTTCAATCTTCTTAGATCTGTTGAGGTCTGTTTTATGACCAAAGATATAGTCAATTTTGGAGAAGGTAGCATGAGGTGCTGAGAAAAGGTGTATTCTATTGCCTTAGGATGAAATATCCTATAGATACACATTATGTCCATTTTGTTCATATCTTCTGTTAGTTTCACTGTGTCTCTGTTTAGTTTCATTTTCCATAATCTGTCCACTGCTGAGAGTGGAGTGTTGAAGTCTCCCACTACTATTGTGTGAGATGCAATGTGTCCTTTCTGCTTTAGTAAAGTTTCTTTTATGAATGAGGGTGCCCTCGAATTTGGAGCTTTGATATTCAGAATTTAGAGTTCATCTTGCTACATTTTTCCTTTGATATGTATGAAGTATCTTTTCTAATCTTTTTTTATAAAGTTTGCTTGAAAATTGATTTTATTCAACATTAGAATGGCTACTCCAGCTTGTTTTTTAGGACCATTTGCTTAGAAAAATTTTTCCATCCTTTTATGCTGAGGAAGTGTCTGTCTTTGTCACTGAGGTTTGTTTTCTGTATGCATCAAAATACTTGGTCCTTATTACCTATCCCGTTTGTTAGTCTGTGTCTTTTTATTGGGGAATGTGTCTGTTGATGTTAAGGGATATTAAGTAATAGTGATTGTTGTTTCCTGGTATTTTTGTTATTAGAAGTTGAATTATGTTTGTATAGCCAACTTCTTTTGGGTTTGTTCAAAGAAGATTACTTTCTTACATTTTCTAGTGTGCGGTTTCCCTCCTTGTGTTGGAGTTTTCTATCCATTGTCTTTTTCAGGACTGGATTTGTGGCAAGATATTGAGTAAATTTCATTTTGTCATGGAATATCTTGGTTTTTCCATCTATGCTAATTGAGAGTTTTGCTGGGATGGCATTTGTTTTATCTTAGGGTCCATATGACATCTGCCCAGGATCTTTCATGGTCACTGTTGAGAAGTCTGAAGTAATTCTGATATGTTTGCCTTCATATGTTACTTGACTTTTTTCTTTTGCTACATTTTATATTCTTCCTTTGTTTAGTGAATTTGGTGTTTTGATTATTATGTGACAAGAGGAATTTCTTTTCTAGTCCATTCTATTTGGAGTTCTGTAGGCTTCTTGTATATTCATGGGCATCTCTTTCTTTAAGTTAGGAAAGTTCTCTTCTATAATTTTGTTGAAGATATTTACTGGTCCTTTGAGTTGTAAGTCTTCACTCTCTTCTATACCTATTATCCTGAGGTTTGGTCATTGTGCCCTGGACTTCTCAGATGTTTTAAGTTAAGAGCTTTTTGCATTTTGCATTTTTCTTTGACTATTGTGTCAATGTTTTCTATGGTATCTTCAGGACCTGCTATTTTCTCTGTAATGTTCCTTATATTGTTGTTGATTCTCGCATCTATGACTTCTGATCTATTTGCTAGGTTTTCTAGCTCCAGAGTTGTCTCCCTTTGTCATTTCTTTATTATTCCTACCTCCATTTTTAGATCCTGGATGGCTTTGTTCCATTCTTTAACCTGTTTGGTTTTGTTTTCCTATAATTCTTTAAGGGATTTTTTTGTGTTTCCTCTTTAAGGGCTTCTACCTGTTTAGTTGTGTTCTCCTGTATTTCTTTAAGGGAGTTATTTATGTCATTCTTAACATCCTCTATCATCATAATGAGATTTTATTTTTAATCAGAGTCTTGCTTTTCCAATGTCTTGAGGTATCCAGGGCTTGCTGTGGTGGGAGAACTGGGTTCTGATGATGCCAAGTAGCCTTAGTTTCTGTTCCTAATGTTCTTGTGCCTTCCTCTTGCCATCTGGTTATCTCTGGTGTTCGCTTGTCCTGCTTTCTTTGTCTGTGTCTTGTCCCTCCTGGAAGCCTGTGTATCAGTACTCCTGGGATATGAGTTCTCTCAAAGAGGAATTTTACCTGGCATGGGGACAGCTCTGAGGCCAAGATGGAAACCAGGATTCTTTCCCAGCCTTTCCTTGGTTTCTGTGTCCTCACGGTTCTGAGAAGATACCCCTTGGGCCAGGAATTTGAGTAGAGGTGGTGGTCTTACCTGTGCCCTCAGGTATGTAAGCACTCTTGGTAACTGTGCTCTCTCCCAGTAGGATCTGGGTATGGAGAAGTGTGGCACAGTTTCAGCCCCAAGCACAGATGGAAAATAATGAAATCATTCCTAATGATATTCTGCTACACTCAACCATCAGTGCTTTGTCTCGTTGTCATCACAGAGACTTCCTCTGACAACAGGATGGAATAGAGACACACTGCAGAGAGAGTTTTAATTGTAGGTCTTCATTTGGTTTCTACTCTTGAGGATTGGAAACCCTGTGGAAGGACAAGAAAGATTATAAAAGTCAGAGGAGATGGTGCATAACAGGAGAACACAGTCTTAAGTCAACTAAGAAGTGTGCACATAGAGCCATAGAGACGGAGATGGCAGACACAGGACCTGCATGAATCTGCATTAGGTCCTTCATGTATAGGTTATAGATGTTAGCTCAGTGTTTTTACGATAATCATAACAGTGGGAGAAGGTATATCTCTGACTCTTTTGCCTGTTCCTGGGACTTTTCTTCTCCAGTTGAGCTTTTTCTGTGACTTATTGTATCTTGTTTTGTCCCTTTGGCTCCTGTCTTTCAGAGGGCTGCTCTCTTTTAAAGGAAAATGGATGGAAAGTGTGTCTGCTGGAGAGTGGTGGTAAATGGGAGGAAGGAGGAGTGGAGGGAGTAGGAATTATGGTTGGAATATATTGTGTAAGAGGATAATCTACTTCCAAAGAAAGAGAAAGAAAATATGTAGTAAATTTATAATATCTACACCTCACAAAAATACATTTTCTTGAGAATTATTTTTAATGTGATTCTTATTTTTTTACAGCTATAACTTTTGATAAAACATCAATATTTCCTAAGAAAAATAATAATTTAAAAATCCAAAAAAAACCTTGAGTTTGTTTCTTATTGGTCAAATACTGCTTTGTATGGGACCTGTTCTGTCCCTTCAGCAGAATAATAATGGTATTTGGTTTTTCTCTAGAGGGTCCCGACCTATCTAGTCTCACATATTTTGACCAGTTTAGCAGTGTCAGGAGTGAATTTTGTCTCATGGGATGGTCTAAATTTAAATCAAAAATTTAAAAGGTATTCTACAATCAAAATGTAAAGTGAATAATTAAATACATCAATAAAAAAAAACAACAAACCAAAAATAAAAGGTTATTTGCAAATTTTACAACATATTTGAGACACTTCCATCACTATGTCTTGCAGGCAAGTCATTCTATTAAGTAACAGACTTTGTTTGTGGATGGTATTTATGGTTGTTCTTTTCTTCTTGTATCATGTTAAGTATCCTTTAGTACCATGAATGCTTATCCATAGGAGTGAAGACTCTAGCTAAGTTTCAGCTCAACTTCTATGAAAGTGTTCCCTTCAGAAGAAAGAAATTAATACAACAGTAGGAAATTTCTACAGCAGTAAGGCTATAACCACAGCAGTGGAGCTGTAGTGAGCAAACAATAGTATTAGAAATAGACTGCTATGTTGGTAGATTACAGGATACCCATTTTGTCAACAAGACATAATCTCTTTCTTAAACTGAAGGTTATTATTATTATTTATTAATGTATTTACTTTACATTCCAAATGACACTTTCACTTTCACCTTTCCTCCAAGTCCTTCCTTCTCACCTTCACCCCCAAACCCTGCCTCCACTGTTCCTTCTTCCTCAGAGTATGGGATTCCTCCCTTGGGTATCAACTTGCCTTGCCTTGTAGTTTTGTAGGGTTATGCTCATATTGAGCTTAGACAAGACTGTCTAGTTAGGACAAAAGATCTAAAGACAGATAACAGAGTCAAAGAAAGCCCCAGCTTCAGTTGTTAGGATTCTGACATGAAGGGAAAACTGCATGACTGTTATATATGTATAGGGAATCTAGGTCCATGCCTTTGGTTGGTAGTTCAGTCCCTATGAGCCACTTTTGTCTCACATTAATTGATTCTGTACGTTTTCTTGTAGTGTCCTTGACCTCTGTGGTTCCTTTAGTCATTTCTCTACCTTGTCCACAAGATTTTCCAAGCTCTGACTTATGTTTGGCTGTGGGCCTCTGCATCTGCTGGGTGAAGCCTTTCAGCAGACAGGTATGCAATTTTTGCAAGTAGAAGAGAATATCATTACTAGTGGTTGCTATCATGATATGATTCTCAAGTTGGCCTAGTCCTTGTTTGGCCATTACTTCAATTTCTACTCCATCTTTATCTCTGTATATCTTTTAAGCAAGACAGATTGTGGGTGAAAGGTTTTGTGAATGGGTTGATGTTCCCCTTCCTCCATTGGAAGTCTTTCCTTGTTACAGGATATGGTTATTTCAGGTTCCATATTTCCTATTGGCAAGAGTCTCTGAAACAGTCACATTCATTTGTTCCTGGAAGTTTTGCATATCATAGTTTTCTAGTTTTTTTCAGAGGTGTACCCCTTCCACCAATACCAGTTCTCCTGCCTTCTGCTCTCCCCATATATGACATCTCCTATTCCCTTTTCCACATCTATTTCCACACAATTACCTTCCTCCATCTACACCCAATGTCTGTTTAATTTCTCTTTTTTAGTGGAATTCAAGAACCCTCCCTTATGCCCTAATTGTTACTTATCTCCTTTGTGTCTGTGAATTTTAATATGGTTATCCTGTACTTTATGGCCAATATCAACTGATAGGTCAGTAAATACCATCTGTGTCTTTTTTTTTTTTTTTTTTTTTTTTTTTTTTTTTTTTTTTTTTGGTTATTATTAAATATTTTCTTTATTTACATTTCAAATGTTATCCCCTTTCCTGCTTTCTCCTCCAAAAAGCCCCTATCCTATCCCCTCTCCCCTTGCTCATCAACTCACCCACAACCACTTCCCTGTTCTGGCATTCCCCTACACTGGAGCACTGAGCATTCATAGGACCAAAGGACTTTCCTACCATTGATGTCCAACAAGGCTATCCTCTGCTACATATGCAGCTGGAGCCCTGTGTCCCTTCATGTATATTCATTGGTTGGTAGTTTAATGGGAGCTCTGGGGGTATTGGTTGGTTCATATTGTTATTCCTCCTATGGGGCTGCAAGCTCATTCAACTCCTTTGGTCCTTTCTCTATCTCCTCCACTGGGGACCATGTGCTTAGTCCAATGGTTTTATCAGAGCATCCATCTCTGTATTTTTCAGGAACTGGCAGAGCCTCTCATGAGACAGTTGTATCAGGCTCCTGTCAACAAGCACTTGTTGGTATAAATAATATTGTCTGGGTTTGGAGGCTATATATGGAGTATATTCCTAGGTCTGGCAGTCTCTGGATGGTCTTTCCTTCAGTCTCTGCTCCACATTTTGTCTCTGTATCTTCTCCCATGTGTATTTTGTTTCCCCTTCTAAGAAGGACCGAAGTATCCATACTTTGGTCTTCCTTCTTCTTGAGCTTCATATGGTCTGTGAATTGTATCTTGGATATTCTAAGCTTCTGGGTAAATATCCACTTATCAGTGAGTGTATACCATGTGTGTTCTTTTGTGTTTGGGTTACGTCTCTCAGGATGATATTTTCTAGTTCCATCCATTTCCCTAAGAATTTCATGAATTCATTGTTTTTAATAGCTGAGTAGTATTCCATTGTGTAAATGTACCACATTTTTGATATCCATTCCTCTCTTGAGAGACATCTACATTATTTCCAGATTCTTGCTATTACCAATGTGGCTGCTATGAACATAATGGAACATGTTTCTTTATTACATGTTGGAGCATCTTCTGGGTGTATGTCCACTAGTGGTATATCTGGGTCCTCTGGTAGTACTATGTCCAGTTTTCTGAGGAACCACCAAACTGATTTTCTAGAGTGGTTGTACCAGCTTGCAATCCCACCTGGAGTGGAGGAGTGTTCCTCTTTCTCCACATCCTCATCATCATCTGCTGTCACCTGAGTTTTTTATTTTAGCCATTCTGACTGGTGTGAGGTGGAATCTCAAGGTTGTTTTGTTATGCATATCCCTGATGACTAAGGATGCTGAACATTTGTTTAGGTGCTTCTTAGCCATTTGAGATTCTTCTGTGTCTTTATGGACCTATGTTAACTCACTTAGGAAGGTTTTACTTATTATCATAAGATGTTAAGTTGGGGTAGTACCTTCACCATTATGTGGCCACTCCATTTACATTTCTTTCATAAAGCATATTCAACAAATGGTGCTGATCAAACTTGGGGGCTAAATGTATAAGAATAAAAATTGATCCATATTTATCCTCTTGAAAAACCTCAATGCCTAGTGGATCAAGAACCTTTCCATAAGGTTAAAAACCCTGAATATCATAGAAAAAAAGTGGAGAATAGGCTTTAACGCATTGACACAGTAAAACGCTTTCTAAACAAGAAAGTCATGTCACAGGTACTAAGATCAGCAGTTACTAAATAAAGAGTCACAAAGCTGCAAAACTTATGTAATACAAAAGCAATTCTACAGCACTTAGTTGATGTGGAAGAATCCAGGTAGAAAAGAGATTTCTCAATTATACATTTGACAAAGAATACAATTTGGAAATATATACATTTTCTATCTATCTATCTATCTATCTATCTATCTATCTATCTATCTGTTTATTCATATATATATATATACATATATATATATATATGTGTGTGTGTATATATATAAAAATCAAGAAAACAAACAAAAAAACCTAATTAAAAATGGAGCAGAGGATTAAGACAGAATTCTCAAAATATGAAATACAACTGGCTAAGAAACATTTAAGCAATTACATCAAGGAAATGTAAATTAAGATTACTTTGAGAATGCATTTTTACCCCAGTCAGAATAAGCATAAATAATAATAAAATGAATGATAGCTCATGATAGCAATATTTACTCATTGTTCAAGGATTTGCAAACTGATATATCCACTACAGAAATCAGTGTGGCAGTTCTCTGAGAAGCTGAGAATTGATCTATCTCAAGATCAAGTTATGCCACTCTTTGGTACATGCTCAACATATTCTACATCCTACTCCAGAGACATTTGTTCATCCATGTTCACTTAATCTCTATTCATCATACCCAGAAATTGGAAAGAGCTGAGATGTCCATCAACTTCTGAATGGATAATGAAATTGAGTTACATTTGAACAATAGAACAGTACTTAGCTTTAAGGAAAATGAATTTATAAAATTCAGCGGTAAACAGATGGAGCCAAAAAAATCATTCTGAGTGCATTAAACTAGACCCTAATAAAGACAAATAGTGCAGGTGTGTGGATACAGCTTTTAAGCTTTTGATTCAGGTTATATATGCAATAAACAATCAAGTGGGTGACCTCAAAAGGAAGCAGTAAAAGAACACAATTTTATGAAGAGATAAATAGGAAACTAGGACACAAAGATTATTAAATAGAGTGGGTAATGGAAGGGAGGGTAAAGGAAGAAATTTGGAGAGATACAAATAACATCATAGATTATTTGAAAACTATATAGAATTTGACTACTATAGAATTTTCTAAGAAATATGCATATGAAAGCTTTCCTCCTCTTCACCAATGTGTACATTGCTATTTAGCTTTTCCAATTTAGAAAATTAAATTTCCACAACTATTTGAATTATCTCTTTCAGTTCTATCATGTTTGCTTGCTCTAGATTGCCTTTAGTAATCACTTTCTTTTCATTATAGAGGAAAAATTGCATTGTTTGTATCTAGTATTTTGGAAATTCTTTTGGTAAGTATCATTAATAATAAAGTACTGCTTTATTTATGATTATCATAAAATTTTTGATCCTGGATGTACAATACAGTTAAATTGCTTAGAGCTAGGTTTTTGTATGTTTGTTTTTCCTCTTTGGGAGTTTTTTAAATGCTTATTTTTCAATGTTCCTGGAACACTGGTATATCCAGAAAACATTATTTCCCATTCCTGATCTTTCTATCTAAACTATTCCATGACCTTTGGATGATACCCCATTTTGTAAATGGTGATTAGCATATGTATTTGAGGACATCCTCCTGGAGAAATTTTTAAAAGACAGAGTGTAAAAAGAAACAATTTTCAAATACAGAAAATAGGAAAGCTTCTAGGCAACACAGTTGATTGTTGTAAAGCTTAGGAAAATCACAGAAAAGGGGTGGAAAGACTCTAAGAAGACAAGGATGTTGCTATTAGCTAATATCTTCTAGCTATGAGGAGGAAGTGTACTTATGATAGTAAAAAATATGGTCACGTATATGAGAACTGCATAATGAGAACAAAGGTTGGCATGCTAATGTGCATAAAAGAAGCCTCACAGTGCCCTAACCTAGAAGCAGGGCTACATGCCAATCAATGGTAAAAAGACAGGGCCAAACTTCTCCAGTGGAGCCAAAGATGGAGTTTTGTAATCCCAACTTGTCAGCTCTAAATCTAAGTACATAGGTACATTAAAACAGTGCAAATATATGCAGAAGAGACAAAGAATTCGAGAGGGAACTGGGGCACACTAGTTGTAAGAGAGAGAAAAGGGAGAGGTGAAAATGATTCACTTTTAAAATTCATAAACTTAAATTTTCTCTGTAATAAAGGAGATCATGGGAACTTCTCATCCCACCACTTTTAAAATGCACTCTGATATAATTTTGAATTAAGCTACCTGTTAAACTAATCATTTATGAGCCTAAATTTTTTCAATGCATAACTTGTACATTATTATCTAAATACAGTTTGAAATAATTCTGTGAGTTTAGTATTTTATAAATTGTAAAGCAGAGGATATATGATAAATTTTACATATCACCTGCATATGTTTTTTAAATCATTTAGATAAAAATGTTCTACTTGGGTTTGAAGGACTTGCCTAGAATGTGCAGGTCTCCAGAGTCAATCCTATATAACTGAAATGATGAGAGGAAACTTTGTCATGAGACACTAGATATTATCATCAAGAAAGGTCTGAAACTGAGAAGAATAACCAAATTCATGAAACACAGTATTTTGTTAAAGACACCTATTTAGGCATTTTTACAGAGACTTTAGAGTAAGTGTAAGCAAGACGGACTATGTCATCATAAATTTTTTGTGAATGGGAAGCATTAGTTCTAATGCCAATACTTTATACATTATGTAAGAAATTTAGCAGATATTATAAGGTGAAATCCACCACTCATTGAGGGATGTGATAATCTCTAGCTTCTCTGATCTCTGGTGTTTCCTCAGAGTCACAAGAAAAAGAATCAATTTTTGATAGAAATTAATATCAGTTATCAACTAGTAAACATCTACTCTCTTTATTTTTATTCTAGTAAGAAATCAATAATGTACAGACCCTTATTTGGTATAAGCTAATTTGGTAGCTCAGAGATAGTATCCTCTTGCAAATCTTTTAGAGAACCATTCCTGTTAAAACACTATCTTCATGTTTCTCAAGAAAACAAAGCAAGAAGTTCATAAGCAAATTTTCTCAAGCTCTGTTAAGTGTTCTATGAGCATATCCACCATATTTTCCAAACCTTAATGTATCTTAATGAGTATTTTTTCCCAATAAATTTCAATGAAATACATATTAAATTTATGTAGAACTTGTAACCTACATACATAGCAGTGATGCAATGTAAAATGTTCTTTCTTAGAGACTATAAATTTAGTTACTTAATGCAAGTCTTTGAAATTGACAAAATATAATATATGGTATCATATATTATAACCCATAAACTCAAATTGATATGTATTTATATCCAACATAAAATAAAAGCAAATAACTCAAGTACTCTGCTCACAAAATGGCATGTAATCAAATGATGTTGTATTTATTGAAAAGGATTCTAAACTTTAGTACTCATATAAAAAACAGAGAATAAACATCTTACTATCATGTTTCCCTACTCAATTTGAATTGAAATGCAGTAAGTAATTCAGTTTGTAATAAGTAACGTGATAGATATAATTAATACTAAGCTATAAATTAAATTTCATATTAGCTTTAAGAAATCAATTAATATTAAAGAAAATGATCCAATTTTATCTTTTAGCAACATATAGTCATGCCTGATATATATACATATAATTAACTGTATGTAAACTTTTCTCAAAATTTATTAGTTTTAAAAATTTACTACTGAATATTACATTCCATAATTACCAGTATAATACAATTATTGTATAATAATAATATTATCATTAACAAAAAATACACATGACTTAAGGTTGTGAGGAAGGGTGAAATTAAAAAGAAGAAATATGTTCTCCAAGTCACAGGAATTACTTGATATTCATTTTGCATAGCCAGAAAGTAAAGTTTTAGATTAGAAATGAAACATTCATTATTAAAGTATATTAAAGTGAAAATGAATTAACTTCAAACATTTTAATTTTAAAATAATTTTAAATATAAATCAGAAGAAATTGATGGACATTCTCCATCTCCTTAGGCTTTATGCTAGTTTTTTTCATATTTATTATGAATGGCATATCTTTTGATGTTTTATAATCATTATAATACAGTATAATAAACTTTTGTTCACCTGTGATATGGTTATTTATTTATATATTAATTCTATAAAGTATTCACTTTAAAATTTCTGAGTTATGTTAATGATCTTTCACCAATCAATGTTTGGAATTTCCTACAATAATAAATTTAACAGTGTCTTAATTTGACTTCTTATAACAAAATACCACAGGCTGAATGAATTAGGGAATAAATAATGATTCATTGTCTTTCTGAAGGCAGAGAAGTCTAATATCAAGGTGTCAGATTATCTCTCACAGATGTAGATTTTAGAATGGAATTGTTCTTGATAGATGAATCATTGGGGAAAGAATTAGATTCTGTTTGTTTTCATTGGTTTATTGTTAAGAAGAAAGGAAAGGAAAAGAATGAATGATGAAGAGACAAACTATGTACATAATTGGTCATTTCTTAGTTCAATCCTTGAAAGACATGAAATAGAATGGAAATGGTAGATTGATATATATCAATTCATATCAGGCTCCATCTTTCCCCATTTTATGCTCTTATTTTATAAGGTTGAAAGTAGATACTAATAAAAGTACCACTGAAAAATATGTGATATCTTTAATCTTTTATATCAAAAGTGCCACTGTGTTAGTACAAATTTATTTATCTGAAGGTCTATGTCTATTTTTTTTAATTTCTGTTTAATTTTATGAGACCTAATGCAGACATTTTCTCAAAGCATCAGTTCTCTATAGCTTTTAACTAAAATTTTCTGCAGAGTTTCTATATTTCAAGGGTATTTAAGACAAAAGTTAAATTTGATCATAGCATTATAAAAACTGTGATTACTATTCAAAGAAGATAAAGATGTGTGTGAAGTGAGTGGCAACTGGTGGTCAGGTCTGTTTACAGCAGACACATATTTCTTCATTATTATTATTATTATTGAATATTATTGAATATTATTGTATGGATTCAAGAATCTAAAAAAAAGGAGGTTTGCTATAGTATTCAGAATGCACAGTAATACAAATAGAAAACTTTTACTATCAAAAATTCTTTTCTCCAAGTCTTATTAGGTATACACCTGTTTCTCATATAGAATTGTCTTCTCATGGAAATAAGAGAATTAAAACTGTGTTATGAATAATCTTAGTGGGGAGCTGAGATGTCATTGACACTTTTTTTGTTGGCAAAGGGAATATTATAATCATAAAAACAGTTAACAAATTCTGGAACAAGACTTGTCAAACAAGGATGGAAAAGTAATTAACTTCACAGAACAAAGCCTGTAATCTGATAATTCTGTTTGAATAAGCAGGGAAGACATAATTTCTATAAAAATGATTTTAAATGTTTTTACCTTAACATCATTTTTCTTTATTGCTTATTTTATTTATTTGCATTCAAATGCTTTCCCCTCTGCAAAGCCCCTATCCTACCTATCTAATCTCCTTCCTTGGTTCTCTGACAAGCTCCCCTTCCCAAACAACCACTACTAGCTCATAGCCCTAGCATTGCCCTTAATTGAAGAATTGAGTCTCCACAAAACCAAGGACCTTCCCTCCCATTGATGCCAGATAAGGCCATCCTCTGCTACATATGCAGCTGGATCTATGGGTCCCTCCATGTGTACTCTTTTCATTGATGATGATGATGATGATGATGATGATGATGATGATGATGATAATGATGATGGGAGCTCTGGGAGGTCTGGTTAGTTGTTTCTCATCCTATGGCATTGCAAACCCTTTCAGCTGCTTCAGTCCTTCCCCTAAGTCCTCCATTGGGGTCCCAGTGCTCAGTCCAATGGTTGACTGCAAGCATCTGCATCTGTATTAGTCAGGCTCTGGCAGAGCCTCTCAAGGGACAGCCATAACAGGCTCCTGCCAGCAATATGTGTATAATATAATATTGTCAATAAATAGTACTTAAAAAATCTTAGTAGGCTTATAAATTATAGTATTCACAAGTGAACATTTAATTCAAACTCTACAAGTGTGAAAAGTGTTTAAAACATCTGCCTTCTTGTGTATATAGAAGTATTAATGCAAATAATATGTAAACAGAATATTGTCATTCCTTTTTATTTCTCCTTTCTTTTTGACCCCATTTTAACTTTTACCCTATATAATTTCGTAGCTATTGTAAGCATTCTCTGAAGGAACTATATTATTAAAAATATTTTAATAAGGACTTTAATAACTCAAATGTTTGTAATGGAATATTTGATAGAAAGTATTCATCCCTAGAATTAGAAGAAAAAAATCTATTTAACTATGTTTTCTAATCATATAAAATAATCTTACTAGTATTCATTTCCCTTTATTTATTATTAATATGAATACATTTGGTAGAATTAACAATCTAATAGAAACTGCGTTCTTTCAAGATGTGAAAAGAAATTTTATCACTACTTAAAAATTATATCTTTCGCTGGGTGGTGGTGGCCCAGGCCTTTAATCCCAGCACTTGGGAGGCAGAAGCAGGCAGATTTCTGAATTCGAAGCCAGCCTAGTCTACAGAGTGAGTTCAAGGACAGCCAAGGCTATACAGAGAAACCCTGTCTTGAAAATAAACAAACAAACAGATATATATATATATATATATATATATATATATATCTTTCTCAAAGAAATGTCAAAGTATTGCTTTAGGGGATGACAGCCAATTAAATTTCATTTTATACTAATTATGCAAAATAAATATTTATAAACAGCACAGAAAATAAAAATTCCTTAGCCATTAAACTCAATTTACTCATGAATTGCTTACATAATTTGTACAAAATGTTCTTAAAGATTTAACAGAAGCCAAATATAATGAATAATGAAAACATTTTCACATTCCTAGAGATGTTTCATTTATACTTCATTGAAAAACATTCATAAATTTACTGGAATTGTCTTGTTATGTACTACCAAATAGACACACAGTGCTGAAAATATATAAAAGTTTCTGGTATAGTGGGGAATAAGAGTGCTGAAATGTGTAGCAAAGTGCTAGATGACTTCTTGATAGTTGGACTTCCCCAGGAATTGAATGGCTATTTCACCAAAAGTCTTCAGATTTACTTACTACTAGCTCTTTTAAAATGTTGCTACTCCATTGTTTAAATGTTCCACATTTTTTTTTACCCATTCTTCTGTTGAGGGACATCTGTGTTGTTTCTAGCTTCTGGATGTTATTAATAAAGCTGCTATAAACATAGTGAAGCACATGTCCTTGTTATATGTTGGAGATCTTTTGGGTATAGTTGGTTCTTCAGGTAGAACTATTTTCAATTATCTGAGGATCTGCCAGATTGATTTCCAAAGTGGTTTTAGCAGCTTGCAGTCCCCCAGCAAAGGAGGAGAATTCCTTTTCTCCACATCCTCACAACCATCTGCTGTCACCTTAGACTTTGATCTTAGCCATTCTGATTGGTGGGAGGTGGAATATCAGGGTCATTTTGATTTGCATTTCTCTCATGACTAAGGATGTTGAACACTTCTGTTAGTGCTTCTCAGCTATTTGAGATTCAGAACAGAATTCTTTGTTTAGATCTATAACCAATATTTTTTCTTTTTTTTTTAAATTGGAAATTTTCTTTGTTTACATTTCAAATGTTTTCCCCTTTCTAGGGCTCCCCTTGGGAAACCCCTTAGCCCATACCCTGCTCCTGCCTCTGTGAGGGTACTAATCCACCCACCCACTCCCATCGTCCCTTCCCGGCATTCCCCTACACTAGGGGGCATCAAACACCCTCAGGCCTAAGGGTCTCTCCTCATACTGCTGTCCAACAAGGCCATCCTCTGCCAATATGCAGCCAGAGCCATGGGTCCCTCCATGTGTATGCTTTGGTTGGTGCTCCAGTCTCTGGGAGCTCAGTGGGGTCTGGTCAGTTGACACTGTTGCTCCCTCCATGGGGCTGCAAAACCTTCAGATCCTTCAGTCCCTTCTCCAACTACTATATCTGGACCCCTCACTCAGTCCAATGGTTGGCTGCCAGCATCCACCTCTGTATTTGTCAGGTTCTGGCAGAGCCTATCAGGAAAGAACCATATCAGACTTCCATCAACAAACACTTCATGGTATCCACAATAGCTTGCAGGTTTGATGGCTGTGTGCAAGATGGATCACCATGTGGGACCGTCTCTGGATAGCCTTTCCTTTAGTCTCTGCTCCACACACTGTCTCCATATTTCCTCCTGTGAGTATTTTGTTACTCCTTTTAAGAAGCACTGAAGTATCCACATTTTGGTCTTCCTTCTTCTTGGGCTTCACATGGTCTGTGAATTGAATCTTGGATATTCTGAACTTGAAGTTTAATATCCACTTCTCAGTGAAAACATACCATATGTGTTCTTTTGTGACTGAATTACTTCACTCAAAATGATATTTTCAACTTCTGCTCATTTGACTGCGAATTTTGTGAAGTCATTGTTTTTAATAGCTAAGTAGTATTCCATTATGTAAATGTACCACATTTTCTGTATCCATTCCTCTGTTAAGGGACATCTGGGTTGTTTCCGGCTAATGGCAATTATAAATAAGGCAGCTATGAACTTTATTGAGCATGTGTTTTTATTACATGTTGGAGCATCTTCTGGGTATATGCCCAGGAGTGGTATTGCTGTGTTCTGGGGTAGAACTATGTCCAATTTTCTGAGAAACTGCCAGACTGGTTTCCAGAGTGGTTGTACCAGCTTGCAATCCCACCAGCAATGGAGGACTGTTCCTCTTTCTCCACATCCTAGCCAGTATCTACTGTCACCTGAGTTTTTGATCTTAGCCATTTAGACTGGTGTGAAGTGGAATCTCAGGGATATTTTGATTTGCATTTACCTGATAATTTATTTTTTACCAACCTTATATCTGATCGAGCACTAATATCCAAATTATATAAATAACTCAAGAAGATATACTCCACAGAATCAAATAACCCCATTAAAATTTGGGGTACAAAGCTAAGCAAAGAATTTTCAACTGAAGACATTTGAAAGCCTGAGAAGCACCTAAAGAAATATTCAGCATCCTTAGTCATCAGGAAAAGGCAAATAAAAACAACCCTGAGATTCCACCTCACATCAGTCAGAATGGCTAAGATCAAAAACTGTAACCAATTTTTAATAGGGTTATTTGGTTCTCTGTAGTCTAACTTCTTGAGTTCTTCTTATATTTTGAATATTTAACCCCTATATCGAATATAGAATTGGTCAAAAACATTTTCCCAATCTAAGGTAGCTGTCTTGTCCTTCTTGATATTGTCCTTTGCCTTACAGAAGCTTTGCAGTTTTATGAGGTATCATTTGTCGAGTGTTGATCTTAGAGCATGAGCCATTGGTGTTCTGTTTAGGAAATGTTCCCTGTGGCAATGTGTTTGAGGTTCTTTTCCATTTTCTCTTCTATTAGATTCAGTGTATTTGGTTTTATGTGGAGGTCCTTGGTTCACTTGGACATGAACTTCATACAAGGAGATAAAATGCATGCTTCTGCATGCTGACTGCCAATTAAACCAGAACCATTTGTTAAAAATGCTGTCTTTTTTTCCACTGGATGTTTTTGGCATCTTTGTCAAGCATCAAGTAACCATAGCTTTGTGGTTTATTTGTGGTCTTCAATTCTATTCCATTGACATACCTGCCTGTCTCTGTAATATATACATGTATTTTTTTTTTAACTATTGCTCTGTAGTACAGCTTGAGGTCAGGAATGGTAATTCCTTCTGAAGTTCTTTTATTATCAAATGTGATTTTTGTT
>NW_022196895.1:15039460-15083429 GCF_008632895.1 Mastomys coucha
CTTTCTATATCTGTGAAAAATTGAGTTGAAATTTTGATGGGGATTAAATTGAATCTGTAGGTAGCTTTTGGTAAGATGGCCAGTTTTACTATGTTAGTCCTGCTCATCCATGAGTATGGGAGATCTTTCTGTCTTCTTTTGATTTCTTTCGAGATTTGAATTTCTTTCATAAAGATCTTTCACTTGCTTGGTTAGAATCATATCAAGATACTTTATATTATTTGTGGATATTGTGAAGGGTGTTTCGCTGATTTTTTTCTCAACCCATTTATCCTTTGGTTAGAGGAAGGCTACTGACTTGCTTGAGTTAATACTATATCCAGCTACTATGCTAAAGCTTTTTGTTGTTGTTCTTGTTGTTGTTTTGTTCAGCTATAGTTCTCTGGTGGAATTTTTGGGGTCACTTAAGTATACTATCATATCATCCACAAATAATATCTTGACTTCCTACTCTCCAATTTGTATCTTTTTTATCTCCTTTTGTTGCCTTATTGCTCTCGTGAGAACTTTTAGATAGTACAATATTGAATAAAAAGAGAAAATGTGTGCAGCCTTGTCTTATTTTACTGGGGTTGCTCTAAGTTTCTCTCAATTTAGTTTGATGCTAGCTATTCATTTGCTATATGTTGCTTTTACTATGTTTATGTATGGACCTTCAATTCTTGGTATCACCAATACTTTTAACATTAAGGATGTTTCTTTTTCTCAAATTTTTTTTTTCAGCATCTAATGAGATATCCATGTAAGATTTTTTCTTTTTTGAGTTTGTTTATATAGTAAATTACATTGATGGATTTCCATGTGTTGAGCCATCCCTGCCTTCCTGGGATGAAGCCAACTTGATCCTGATGAATGATCATTTTGATGTAGTTTTTTTTTTTTTTTAATTTGGTTTGCAAGAAATTTATTGGGTGTTTCTATATTGATATTCATGAAGGAAATTGGTCTGAAGTTCTCTTTCTTTGTTGAGTCTTTCTGTTGTTTAAGTATCAGTGTAACTGTGGCTTCATAGAATGAATTGGGTAGTGTTCTTTCTGTTTCTATTTTATGGAATAGCTTGAGAAGAATTGGTATTAGGTATTCTTTGAAGGTCCCCTAAAACTTTCTAGCCCTGAGCTTTTTTGTTGTTGTTGGGAGACTTTTAATGACTGCTTCTATTTTCTTAGTGTCTATGGGATTGTTTAGAACATTTGTTATTATGGGAACAACCCAATTCTCCTTATATAGATACTTAGGGTGGAGGATGAGGTGGAATAGAGTTATTTAATTTATAATTAGGAAAACTTATTAAATCAATGATTAGTTTTAATAAAATAAATATTTTCCTTACCTTAATTAAGTTTTCATTGTATTTGTATTTATAATATAATAATTATCATCACAGCTGTTTATAATATGCACTCGTCATTTGTCTCCAAAGATTATAATATAAACCTTCTAAGAGAAAAAATCCTTCCCCAACATATGAAAATCATATGATTATTGTCAACACTATTTGAGTCATATAAAGACAAATTCATGGGGTACTTATGATTCAGGGTAAATTCCATAAGAATATGTGTTTTCTCCATCATAGTCAGCATTTATATTTTTCAATATCTCTTGCCTCTTTTTCTCTGTTGGTGTACTTTTTTCTTAGATCAACCTGATTAATAAATTGTTGATGATGACCTCTCTTAAATAAAATGCTTTAATTTGAATTTCTGTTTTTTGCTATTGAGATAAAAACTTTAAAGTCAGTGTTCTGCTGGTCGGATTTCTGTAGGATCATCATGTCTTCAATGACTTGAGTCAAGAATACCTGATCAAGAGATAAAAATCTTACAAGCCCAAGACTCAAGTGAAACATGAAAACCAGCTTATATTTTGTTTACCAAAATGGTTGCATTCATTCAAATTATTATTCATCATGAATGTAACCATTTTGTTTGTGAGTCAAAACCACAGTAGTCATTTCTTTTGCTAAACTGTGTCCTTTGTGACTGCATTCTGCACAAAAGCATTTTGTCCTTAGAGTTTGGAACCACTGGCATAGACCATCAGTGAGAAAGAAACAGGTTGAAGGCAGTAGAAGGGTACAAGTAATTATCTACAAGGGGTTGAACATTTTTATTTCCTTCTCCTGACAGAACAGGAAAGAGCATTTCTCTGGAAATAAACAAAAGAAGAGGAAATTTTCTAATAATATATGAGTGTGTGTGTGTGTGTGTGTGTGTGTGTGTGTGTGTGTGTATTTCATTTCATGATTCCCAAAAGAAAATATTCACTTTCTCTCAGATCAATTGCTTTATTTAGAGCTTGGAAGACTTTGAGTTTTGCAATATTGACTTTTGTTCTCAGAGTTATTAAGTGGAGCCTATGTTTGTTTTATTTTATTTATCATACATTAAAAAATTGTAGTTAAATTTTTCTGATCCAGAAAAATATAAAATATTTATATTTTATTCTATCTGTATTTTTCCATAGATTGGAGGGAGCACTAGAGTTATCCTGGTGTGAATATGCATGTGTGTGCAACACACACACAAAGAAACACACACACATACACATATTCTAACAGCACATCAGTCAGGGCTGGTGTTAATACTCTAATTACATGCTATAGTAATTCATAGCTAGTAATTAAGCCATAATAATCTCTTTGAATTTGAATGATCAAATTTATCTTGAAACTCAGCATTAGTTAGATGTAGCTTCATGTATTAAACCTCCAGTGTTATGTTTCAGGATTTGCTTATTTCCTAATTCTTCCTTTATATATTTAGCTCCCTCTATCTTCTCTGAACTAATTTCAGAAACAAAAACCCATTAGAGAAGAAGAGCAACATAATTATAGAAATGCAAAAAATGGCTTTGTAAAATAATACAAGATTGCAAGAACAAAAAGTTAGATAGACCGATTAAGAATCATAAAATAAATTTCTCTCATTTATAAATTAAATTCTACCTCCAAAAATAAGATAGTAATAAAAATATATATCCGACAATGAGTATAAAAATATTGTTATAAAAGAGATAAAGTGTAAGCTAAATTTAATATTCTACCATTTATACTCAAGGTCATATGTGGAAGACATAATAGGCTCCTTAAGAGCAAAACGACTTAAATTAGCAGTGCTGTTAATTACTTTGGTGAAGGTAAGTTAAAAAATAATTGGGAATTGTTATTGATTATCTTTCTGTGTTAAAAAGAAAGAAGAATTGTTATGTATTCATGAAAGAAAATTACTTTCTTCAGTATCTGAAATAAAAGCAAACAAACAAACATTGGTACTATACAGGAGAAGCTCCCTTTTCTCTGGTTGTGTGGGAGAGATGGTTACTGAGGCTCTCTGTGTTCATTCTCTAACAGTCTTCAAGTATGAATAGGTAGTGCATAGGCTGGCCAAGTTTACGTAGTACCTCTGCCTTCCATTAATATGTCACTAAGTTATGGACAAACTTTATAATTTAATTAAAAGCTTCACATTCTTAATTCAAAGTATTTTAATATAACTTGGTTCTCTCCTTTACTATTAGATTTAAGACATTAAGCTATTTATGATTCTATTAGATTTGAAATATTTTTAGGAAGCTCAAGGTTTTGTTTCAGATAATCCTGTGCCATTTCATATGTGTCCTGAAAGGCTGTCGATATTCCAAAGAGGTAAAAAAAAAAAAAATAGTGTAAAGTGAAAATTATAGTTGACAAAGCCCTGAGAGCACAGTAAATCATGACACTGTATTTAAAACAAAAATACATGTGATTTATCCATTATGTTCATGCAAACTTTTCTGCAGTTTGATTCAGAATTGTTTCTTATGTTTCTGTTAATTAAATACACTACTAGAATTTCACATTTTAAAACTTAAGTATTTATACTTATACATGCTTGTGCTTATATTTCCAAATGGAGCCAACACTAACACTCTTCTATCCAGCCTCCATAAAGAAGGAGAAAGAATTTTTTTTTCTTTTTTACTTAGTAAGCTTTACTTTGCCTTCAGAACTACCTGAGTGACAAGGTCATGGAATCCTCTCTGTACCTTGTACTTTCATAGTGATATTTATAGGAATTTAGTTTTCTGATATTTTATAGATATTATATAGATATCTCTGTTAATGTCCTATTTGTCACTGGATGGGTGAGTGGTAGCAAGGCTTGATGTTACATGTTTTCAGATGGGGTCAGATGACACTGTTTTCTCTTGTAGCCTCACAATGAATATCTTTCTCTCAAGCTGTATCTATCCATGGAGTCATCTATTATCATTAACACAATGAGGTATTGTGAGCAAGGACACAGCGAAAAGAGTTGCTGTTCAAACCCTTTCTATAGCAGCATTTCAGTCCACTCTGTACCTGAACACAAATACGGCTGTTAGTGAGAGCAAATTACCACAGAATAGATTCTTTATTTTAGCCCACATTGTCCAAGAAGTAAAAACAGACTTTAATGTGAACTTACATTATGTGCATGTACTTTTTTCTGCAGAATAGGAGACTTGGTAAAGTGAAATGTTATGATGTGAACCCAACTGTGTCTAGATTAGTGGATTTGAGGCCTTTGCCTTACACACACATTCATTTTCCAGTTAAACCTGTCACATATTAGTTAACACTATTTTCTTGTTAGTTTTCCTAAATATGAACTATCTTCTCCATTTTCCGACCTAGGTAACGTGGTCATACACCATGCTACCTTTGTACGTTGCACTTAAAGTCAAACTAGTAGTCCACACTGTTACAGATCTGTATTTAAATCAACTTCATATTAAAGTCTTATTTTTATTTTTCTTATTCCTTGACAGTTTTGTTTATACTTTATTTGTAAAATACAAAGTAAATAAAATATGTAAATTCTTTCCTCATAATTTGTTTCAATTCTTTTTTTTCTTAAGAATTGCATATGGAGGATACAACCAACCATCAAACTGAGCACAGGGACCCCAATGAAAGACTGAAGGAACTGAAGGGGCCTTATCTAACATCAATGGGAATGAGTCTCTTGGTCCTGTGAAGGCTTGATGCCCCAGTGTAGAGGAATGTTAGGGTAGTGGGGTGGGAGTAGATAGGTGGGTAAGGGAACACCTTCAGAGAATTAGGGTAAGGAGGAATGACATAGGAGTGTTGCAGAGGGGAAACCAGAAAAGGGATAACATTTGAAATTTAAATAAATAAAATTAAAATAAATAAAATAGATAAAATTAAAATAAATAAAAAGAATTATATATACTTCATACTCATCAAAGGTATGATCTACCAAGATAAACTCTCAATTCTGAACATCTATGCTCCAAATGTATATGCTACATTCATAAAGAGAAACTTTACAAAAGATCAGAGAACACATGGCACTACACACAATAATAGTGGGAGATTTCAACACCCCACTCTCTGCAATGGACAGTTCATAGAAACAGAAACTAAGCAAAGATACAGTGAGACTAACAGAAGTTAGGAAACATATGGATTTAACAGATATCTATAGAACTTTTTATCCTAAAACAAAAGGATATACATTCTTCTCAGCACCTCATGATACCTTCTCCAAAATTGACCATATGATTGGTCACAAATCAGGCCCAACAGATACAAGATAATTGAAATAATTCCTTGCATCCTATTAAATCACCATGGTCTAATACTTCTCCTCAACAACAACATAAACAATAGAAAGCCCACATACACATGGAAGCTTAACAACACTCTACTCAATGTTAACATGGTCAAGGAAGAAATGAAGAAAGAAATTAAAGACTTTTTAGAGTTTAATGAAAATGAAGCCACAACATACCCAAACTTATAGGACACAATGAAAGCAGTCCTAAGAGGAAAACTCATAGCTCTAAGTGCCTTCAAAAAGAAACTGGAGAGAGCATACACCAACAATTTGACAGCACATCTGAAAGCTCTAGAACAAAAAGAAGCAAATTCACCCAAGAGGAGTCAAAGGCCACAAATAATCAAACACAGGGCTGAAATCAACCAAACCAGGAGCTGGTTCTTTGAGAAAATCAACAAAATGGATAAACCCTTAGCAAGAGTAACTATAGTGCACAGAGACAGTATCCTAATGAACAAGATCAGAAATTAAAAAGGAGACATAACAACAGACACTGGGGAAATCCAAAAAATCATGATATCCTACTACAAAAGCCTATACTCACCAAAACTAGAAAACCTGGAAGAAACGCACAATTTTCTAGACAGATACCAGATATCAAAGTTAAATCAAGATCAGATCAATGATCTAATGAGTCCCACATTTGCTAATGAAATTGAAACAGTCAATAATAGTCTTCCAACCAAAAAAAAGCCCAAGACCAGACGGGTTTAGTGCAGAGTTTTATCAGACTTTCAAAAAAGACCTAATACTAATACTCCTCAAACTACTCCACAAAATAGCAACAGAACGTACTCTACCCAATTAGTTCTATGAAGCCACAATTACTCTGATAAGTAAACTGCACAAAGACTTAACGAAGAAAGAAAACTTCAGACCAGTTTCCCTTGTGAATATTGATGCAAAAATACTCAATAAAATTCTTGCAAACCAAATCCAAGAACACATCAAAACAATTATCCATCATGATCAAGTTGGCTTCATGCTAGAGACACAGGGATGGTTCAATATACAGAAATCCATCAGTGTAACTCATTATATAAATAAACTCAAAGTAAAAAACCATATGATCATCCCATTAGATGCTGAGAAAGCATTTGACAAAATCCAATGCCCCTTCATGATAAAAGTCTTGGAAATATCAGGAATTCAAGGTCTATACTTGAACATAGTAAAAGCAATATACAGCAAACCAGTAAAAGCATATATAAAGGCATATATAAAAGCATAGTAAAAGCAATATACAGACAACATCAACTTAAATGGAGAGAAACTTGAAGCAATCCCACTAAAATGAGGGACCAGACTAGGCTGCCCACTCTCTCCCTACCTATTCAATATCATACTTGAAGTCCTAGCCAGAGCAATTAGACAACAAATGGAGGTAAAAGGGATACAAATTGGAAAGGAAGAAGTCAAATTATCACTATTTGCTGATGATATGATAGTATACTTAAGTGAACCTAAATATTCCACCAGAGAGCTCCTAAACCTGAAAAGGAACTTCAGAAAAGTAGCTTCATATAAAATTAACTCAAGCAAATCAATGACCTTCCTCTACACAAAAGATAAACAGGCTGAGAAAGAAATTAGGGAAACAACACCCTTCACAATAGTCACAAATAATGTAAAATACTTTGATGTGACTCCAACTAAGCAAGTAAAATATCTGTATGACAAGAACTTCAAGTCTCTGAAGAAGGAAATTGAAGAAGATCTCAGAAGATATAACGATCTCCCATGCTCATGGATTTTCAGGATTAATATAGTAAAAATGGTCATCATGCCTAAAGCAATCTTCAGATTCAGTGCAATCCCTGTCCAAATTCCAAATCAACTCTTCACAGACTTACAAAGAGCAATTTGCAAATTCATCTGGAATAACAAAACACCTAGGATAGAAAAAACTATTCTCAACAATAAAAGAACCTCTGGTAGAATCGCCAGGATAGAAAAACTATTCTCAACAATAAAAGAACCTCTGGTAGAATCGCCATCCCGGACCTTAAGCTGTACTATAGAGCAATTGTGATAAAAACTGCATGGTATTGGTACAGTGACAGGCAGGAGGCCAATGGAATAGAATTGAAGATCCAGAAATGAACTCACACACTTATGGTCACTTGATCTTTGACAAAGGAACTAAAATAATCCAGTGGAAATAAGACAGCATTTTTGACAAATAGTGCTAGCTCAACTGTGGTTAGCATGTAGAAGAATGCAAATCTATCCATTCATATCTCGTTGTAGAAAGCTCAAGTCCAAGTGGATCAAGGACCTCCACATAAAACTAGATACACTGAAACTAATAGAAAAGAAAGTAGGGAGGAGCTTTGATCACATGATCACAGGGAAAATTTTCCTGAACAGAACACCAATAGCTCATGCTCTAAGATCAGAAATTGACAAATGGGACCTCATAAAATTGCAAAGGTTCTGTAAGGCAAAAGACATTGTCAATAGGACAAAATGGCAACCAACAAATTGGGAAAAGAAAAGAAAGGGCGGTAGATGGGCACACATGTACATAAATAATATTATAAAAATGTTTTAAAAGTTCATGATGGTCCGTGTAATAACCCAGTGACTAAGACCACATTTACTCTTCCAGAACTCACGTGGCACCTTACAACTGTTTGTAACTCTAGTGCCAGGGCTTCTGATGCCATCTTCTGGCTTCTTTTGGTACCAGGGATGCATGTAGTATCAAGACATACTTGAATACATGAAGTCAAAAGACAACGACGATGATGATGATGATAATGAAGATGAGAATGATGGCAACAATGATGAGGATGATGATAACGAAAAAGAAAAAAAACTTAATTTTGGAGCTAGAGAGATGGCTCAGTGGTTAAAAGCACTTGTGTTTACAGAGGACCATTGCTCGATTCTCATTAGTCACATGGTCTCATTAGTCATATACAACTCCAGTTCCGGAAGATCAGTTGCTCTCTTCTGAACTTCTGACCTTTGCTGGCACCACACAAGCATATGCACATGGTACATACAAATATATGCTGGCAAAAGACTAACACATATAATAATATTTATAAATAATAAAAATACAAAATGGTGAACACTTCTGTCATGTTCATTTCATTAGATAGTTTTCCAGGACAAAGCAATATTGTTTTATATGAGCAGACACTGAAAATTTGATGAATATAATTAATATCAGTAAATTCTTTTGAACTTCAAGATAATGACAAAATTCCATTTTAGCAACAATACATTTTGTTTGGTCTCATTTATTATGTTAAATCCAACCTAATATTTAGTAAACAATATATCATTGACAAATAAACTAGTTGTTCTGAATTGTATTTGTATTAATGTATAATTTAGAAAAAATTAATAGGATCTATGGTTACCTTTTATATTAGGAATTATTTATTATTTTGTGTGTATGAATATTGCCTGCATACATATATGTGTGTACCACATTCATTCCTGGTACCATGGACCTCTTGAAACTGGAGTTATAGGCAGTTGTAAGCCTCTGTGTAGGTGCTGGGAATTGAACCCTGGACCTCTAAAGGAACATCCAGTGCTCCTAACTGCTAAGCCATTTCTCTAGCCCTATATTAGGAATTATAAAACACAGTCTTAATAGTATTTTAAACATCAAGCTAAAAAGGACTTCTTTCTCTGCATATAAAAATTCATGCATGCAGGGCATTTGTTTAAAATAGAATTTGTTTTAAGCAAGAAGAAAAAACAACTGAGAAGGAAATACAATAAGGCTTACTACTTCGGCAATATTAAAGCTCAGGCAACCATCACATCAAGATAATTCATAATGGCTATAATATTTTTTAAAACACTAATATTACAGCCTTAATTTTTAAGTGGTTGGATATCTTAATTTTAAAGAGTTTTTCTCCTTCTATGTTAATAGGAAGTTGCTTCTTCTGAAACTATGTCATTCTCTATTAAAAACAGAGGTTAAATTAAGACATATTTAATTTTTTCCTCGTTCATAAGAAAAAATTGCAAACATAAAGGTTAACTGTAAGTCGAACATTAGCAAGAAAGATCCCTTCTAAACAAAAAGGCTTCGGTCTTGATATAAATGAGCACCTGAAACCTTAAATTGGTGCTTTTCAGAGAGGTACTGAAAAATAAACTGTGATGAAATTGTCAGCAGCTGCCAAGCAGAGAACTGATTCTGTAATTTAGTGAGAAACTAAAAAGATCAAAATCACATTTCTGGCTTTTAACGGGCCTTTGGCTGTTGCACAGAACCTGCTAATAGCATCGTAGAAGCGAAGGAGGAAGTAGAGGTCATAGACTCACATCCCTGGGAAAATGGATGTGCTTGTTCTTAGGCAGCTCTGAATCCCAGGAACAAAAGACATAAAAATGTGCTGGCTTTGCTAGGAGAGAATTAACCAGACTACTTCAAAAGAAAGATCTTGATTTGTAAAGAACCATTAATGTCACTCCTAATAATTACGATATAACCAGCTTAAATAATTTTTTTATCATGAGACACAAAACAACATACATTTGCAGGGTTACTCTTGGAAGTATATCCAGAAGAGTAATATCCATTCAGGAGTTGTTTTTGTCTTTGTTTTCATATTAGTCTATGAGAGCAATATGTGCCTCCACCTACTGCATACTCTATGGTAATCTCTTTTGTAATCCCATGCTGTCCAGAGAATTGGCTGTTTGAGGACAGAAGTGTGTGTGTGTGTGTGTGTGTGTGTGTGTGTGTGAGTGTGTGTGTGTGTGTGTTTACATGTTTATGTGTGTGAATGACTGTTTAGATTGAGGGAAATATTTCCCCATATGCAAAGAATTTAAAAGCATTCTACTCTGTGCTTTAGAGAGCTACACGAGAATGGATTTTTTTTCCATACTTCTCTTGGCTTTGTAAAGGAGTTATTAAACTTAAAAATGTAAACCACAAGTGCTGAAGAAAAACAGCTTACCAAATTTATTCAAGAGGGAAGATATTGTGGATGAATACACAGCATGGACATATTCCTCAAAGAGTTAACACTTTGTGATTAGTTATTAGTTTGCTAAAAGAAATAAATAGTCATTGAACTAAGACATAGTAGCCTGTGTATCTATAGAGAGAAAGGATGAATTCCTTAACTCCATAATCTCAATGTAACCTAAATTATATTCCATATGGGACTGCAAGTGAGGGTGATTATATTTTGTTTGAATTACTAATAGTTTTGTTTAATTTGACAATACATCCCTCCATATTATACTTACTGTTCAATATAGCAGACTTCTTTAGTTTCTCATTCCTTTACTATGTTTTTTTCTTGAATTTGCAGCTTACTCTGAATTTCTAATAATAAATACAGTTCGGTATTATCTTAAAAACAGAACAGTAAAGTTTTCTATTGCTCCATAATTTAATTTCCCCAGATATCAATTAATCATATAGGGCATGAAGTATAACTCACAGGAAACAAGGCAGTGAATGAAAAATTGAGAAAAAATGTTGCTCAGAAGAAATAGGTATAATATTATTTTACAAATAAAAGTTTATTGAAGTGATAAAATTATAATTTGCAGTATATCATTGAGTTATTCAGATAACTGCTGGACATATAATGTTTATAAAAGTTGCTGTTAAGTAAAGACCTTCAAAATGCGGAAGTAAAGTGCTTCAAAATGCTGGGCACATACCAAATCTTTTTCCCATTTGGACATATTATAAAAGGGAACATATGATTTATAAAGAGTATTTTATCACTTCTATTTTGAAAGTAAAAATGTAATTTACTATCTTTTATGAAGATAGGTTTTTGCATACATATTTATTGACATTGCCCATTGTTATTTTCTTTTCAGTCTTTTATTAACTTACAAATAGCATGAGTTCATTACAGCACTTTTCAAGAATATTTGTTTTGCTTCTCCTCCTATCTTATTCCCAGCCTGCTTCCTCCTTTCACCCTGCTAACCTTCCTTCACTTTACATGTCACATGTAATCATTTTCTCCCTGTCTTCCCCAGTATCTGTAATTCCTTTCTCCTACTCTTCTACCTAATTAGGTGCACTTTACCAATTCTCACAAACATTATTTTAATTCATACAAGGTAAGGTCCACATATTGAAAAGAAAAACAATTTTTGTCTTTCGGAACTGAGATAGCTCACGTAATACTTCCTCAAGTTCTCCTTAATCTCATAATTTCATTTATAACATCTAAGTAAATATATAAATATGCATATGTATATGTGTATATAATATAAACACATAGACACATACATATACATACCGATAAGCACAAATACATATATTCACATGTACACATATACACATACATGTTGCAATCATTATCCATTACTTGACTGTGATTTGGCTTTACCTGTGCTACATTATGCTGTAGTGAATAGTAACATAATAACACTGACCTGGTAGCAGAGTGAATACTAGTTTGAATATATTCTAAAGTTTCTGTAAGGCAAAGGATATGGTCAGCAACTTACACATTGGGAAAAACATCTTCACTAACCCCACATCTGACAGAGGGCTAACATCTAAAATATAGAAAGAACTCAAGATGCTAACCACCAAAACAACCAAAGAACTCAATCAGAAAATGGGGTATATAACTAAACCAAGAAATCACAAAAGAGGAATTACAAATGGCTGAGAAACACCTAGAGAATGTTCTAAGTCCTTAGTGACCAGGGAAATGCAAATCAAAGCGTCCCTGAGAATCTACCTTACACCAATCAGAATGGCTAAGTTCAAAACCTCAAGTGACAACACATGTTGGCAAGGATGTGGATGAAGAGGAAGACTCCTCCATTGTTGGTGGGATTGCAAACTGGTACAAACATTCTGGAAATCAATCTGGAGGTTCCTCAGAAAACTGGAAATAGATCTACCTGAAGACCCAGCTATACCACTCTTCAGAGTATACCCAAAAGATGCCCCATCGTGCCACAGAGGCACGTGTTCCCCAGTGTTCTTAGTGGCCTTGTTTGTGATAGCCAGAAGGTAGAAAAAAACAGATGTCTTACAACAGAAGAATGGATTCAGAAAATGTGGTTCATTTACACAATGGAATATTAGTCAGCTATTAAGAAGGAGGACATCCTGAGTTTTGCAAGAAAATGGATAGAACTAGGAAATATCATCCTGAGTCAGGTAACTCAGAACCAAAAGGATATGCATGGGATGGACTCACTAATAAGTGGATATTTGAAAGAAAAAAGAGCACAGAATACCAAGATACAGTCCAGTCCACAGATCTCAAAAAGGTCTAGAAGCTGAAAGGTTCAAGTGAGGATGCCTCAAAGCCACATGGAAAGGAGAATAAAGCAATCAAGGGGAAAGTTAAGTACCTGGGAGGGAAAGTGGGCAGGGCAGTGGGAAGAGAGGAACCTCCTCTGGTGTTGGATCAGTGAAATGGACTGAAGCCCTGAGGGCCAGCAAAAAGAATAGAAACAGGCAATCTCAGAAGATAGGAGGTTGGGAGAACCCTCCAGAATGCACCAGAAACCTGAGAAGGTGAGTGTGCAGAGACTTAACAAGGAATCTCAATTACTGCCACATAGGTGTTGCTACATTCTACAAGAGTCTCTCAGATCTTACCCAACCAAGTAAAGGCACATATTCACCATTATATTGTAGTAATTATGAAAAGAGAAATATACTTTTAAAAGTACTCCAAATAAAACCATTATTTTAAATCCAAGAATTTAGAGGTATGCTCCAAAAAATGTACTCTAATATTTAAACTTCCTTCTGTGAATTCCATCTAATAGTGATTTAAGTGTATGTATCTCTTCTTAAAAACCTCAAGGTATATGTGATCTTTGTTTAATAAAATATACCTCACTGACTTTCATTGCCATTGTTCTGAATATATCACATATCTTTTACTATAATCAATTTTGTCAAAATAAATGAGATATATACACACCACATAAGCAACTCTTACAATACTAAGGCTCTAGATTTTTTGCTCATATCACAACCACAAACTTTGTTACATGCAGTTTATTAGTGAAAGGGAAAACATTTGACCCATCATTAATTAAACTCAGTATAAAATTGTAGATTACTCTGTATAACACACATAATGAGACACACACACACACAGAAAGAGAGAGAGAGAGAGAGAGAGAATGAATCATGACCATCTATCACCAAAAAAGATATTTAGATGTTTTCTTTTTTAAATTATATTGCAAATTCATAACAAGTTCAAATATTCTTGACAGAGATGATAATGGTTTACATTACTCTTTAGTGGTAAAATTCCAGAGTGTTCTACATATTAATGTAAAAAACTTAGAAATAGGGCTACGTGAATGGACAGCCTGAGTGTAACACACAATATATATAAACGTAAGCATATGTCTTATCATACTTCAGGAACCAACCCTTAACATTAAGTTAATTTGTTATTACTAGGGAATAGGTTATTGATGTCCTTTCCATAAAATAAGAACAGAAATTGTGCTCTTTGCTTCCTAGTTGATCTTTAAAATCTCCCACACTGTGTTCCATGCTGTGTCTGCTTATTCTTATGGATATAGAGAATGCATGAGGAGACTCTACAAACCATTTATTTCTGGGATGAGAGAAGAGATATGAACCTGGGTTATATTAGAATTAATTTTAAGAATTCAATTATTGTCATTATTGTTATCACTTTCAGCAAATCATATAATCAATTTTTTGAAAAACTATATTTCTTGTTACAAGAGAGAGGTAGGTTCATCTTTATCACTAGGGTATTGTATCCTTTTATTTTTATTTTATTTGAACATATTTTCCTTATGTGTTTATGTATTTGTGTGTATCTGTCTTTCTGTCTGTCTGCCCATATGTATAGAAGAATGATTATACTGTGCATGTTTAAATAATTCTGTGTGTATGTACATATGTGTGTCTATGCACATTTGTATGTGCATATGTAGACAACTGAGGTCATTGTCTGTCTCTTACTCTCAAGCTTTTCCTCTTACTTTTTTGAGACAAGATTTCCCTAAGTATGTAGCTCAATTTGCTAGCAAGACTAAATGACCAACAAAGCCTAGCAAACTTATTTTCTTTTCCTTGCCAGTGCTAGGATTATATTTATGTAATGATTGGAATATGAACTTGGTTCCTCCTGTCTGCTCCACATATACTTCACATAGTGAGTTATCACCCCAGTTCTATTTAAAATTTGTTACTTTCTCTGTTTCTCTGTGAGTCAGAAGTTCAATATAAGCACTTTCCTCAACTGTAGCCATTTCCTTTGGATTGGACCATTCCTTCCTACAAACAAGAGGGAAGCTCATGGCACTCACTTATAAGGTTTAGGCATGTACCCCACAAAAATTAATAAAAATAAAATCCTAATGATATTTTGGTATAAAGATTGGTGCCTACCCTAATTGTCATCAGAGAAACTTCATCAAACAACTGATAGAAACTGATGCAGAGACCCACAACCAAACAGATGGAGCGCTGGTAATTCTGTGGAAGTACAGGAGGAAGAATTGTAGGAGTTGGAAGGGTCAAGGACAGTACCAAAAAAAAAAATCAATTAAACTATGCTCATGGTTAAACTATGCTCATGGGCATCACAGACACTGAACTGAGAATGGGGAAGCCTGCATGTGTCTAAACTATGCCCTCTGCATATATGTTAAAGTTATGTAGATTGGTCTTCTTGTGGCACCCTGAGATCAGGGGCTATCTCTGACTCTTTTGCCTGCCTTCCATACCTTTTTTCCCCATACTTGGCTGACTTGTCTTTAATGTATGAGGATGTGCCTAGACATACTGTAACTTGGTATGCCATACTTGGTTGAAATCCATGGAAGGCCTTCACTTTTCTGGAAAGAAAGCATCCTGAATTACTATCAGCAATTATTGCTTCGAGGCCTATTCTCCTAATGGATCTGCTTGCAATGGGCCATTGATCTTCACGAATGTAGATTCTATGAGTCATCAGCCTGCTGATGTGAGCTTTATGGTGATGCAGATACTTCTGAGTCAACCATGCACGTGTAAGTACCGCCTCACTCCTGCTCTTATATGTAAGTGTAGTAAAGTGATCACTTTGTTAAGCTGGATTGGAGTAGAATCATTTCACATATTGGCTATGCTCTCAATCCGGAGTGAATAAAGACTTTCTCTTGCCTCCTCAGGACAAGTTAGGTAATATGGACGTAGGCTTCTTCCCATGTTTGCAAGTTTCCTTTGTATTGATTTTGTGGTTGTGAATATACTTCCTTAAATTTCTGTGTGTTATTAAAATCAAATGAATTAATTTATGTTAATGATAAAAGCTTATTGTAACCTCATTAATAGCTTTTTATAATTCAGGAAACTGGTGATGAACATAGACTTCAGATATATATGGCTGCACAGGGCAGATTGACCAAGATGAACTTTGAATAACAGGAAATGAATAGTTTAAGAGAAGTAAGGTCAGAAATTTTGGCTTACGTGACAACCATGAGCATTTTCAGGTGTAGTGAACGCTATCCATTAGATTTATTGGTATTGACATATGTTTAATTCTACAACAATATTTTTGTAAGACAAACTATTAATTTGATGAATGTATATCAATTAAAATCTGCAGAGAACTTAGTGATTGGCTTTCTTCATTGATCTATATGAATGAACTAAATGTAATGATCATTTATTATTCATAGTATTGATGTGCAAAATACCACTGGTATGTAATTTCTAAGTAGGTACTCTCTAAAAGACTTTAATTTAAAATAGTTTGCTACAGATATAGAAAGCTAATAGGAATTCCTGTGCAGACTTTGGTTTCTAGATTGAATTTTCTACACTATTCATTTTCAATATCAAAGAAATGCTGCAGCCAATCATGTTCAAATTTATTATTTAAAATTCTTCAAAAACTGGACTTTATAGCAACAATATTCAAATAAAAGCATCACTAAGTTAGGAATTAGGTATTGTTAGATGATGTGGCTTCTAGCTCATATATATTTTAGAGTTTGCATTTTCATCACTTGTCTTGTTATCTAGGAATCTTCAGTGGATCTTGGAAAATATTAAAAAATTCACCTGAGTGCTTTTTAGGAACATAGAAACATATCTTAATACTTCTTGATTTCATTATAGTCATTACTACTCATTAATGAAATAGCTCAGTAATTCAAAATACCTATCATCTGATTAGTTTCTAATGTAGCTTAATATAAGCAGCTCTGTTTTTCATAAGAATTCCATTGGATGGTACAAAATATTTATGGCATGATATCAGTCTGTATCAGACAGGAACAGGAGTTCTGTGCTATAAGCAAAATTACATCTATATCCATAATTATAGTCCTGATATCAACCCCATCATTTCGCCATTTTGGCTATAGTAGCACTTTTATTGGCTAGTGTTTTCAAGTTGTTACAATGTCAGAAATCCATTCACAAAAGATTATTCCAGAATTATTGTCTAACTTAGTTGATATATATCTATATATACAGCATCTTATATAAAGCACTTAATATAAAACGGTAGTGATTACTCATTTTCTTAATTTCACTTCTTAATTTCATTTTATAACTTCCACATTTGCCTCAGGACCTCAATTAACAAAGAATAAGGAAACAAAAAATTACTTAAATGTTCATTTGACCTAAATAGTTTCATATTTGCATGTAAGATATATTAGCAGTTGTCAGAGAAGAGGCCCTTAACCGTAGAGAAGGCTGATCCAATACTTATCTATATTAATCTTTCAGGTTTTCTTTTTGTTTGTTTTTTTTTGTTTTGTTTTGTTTTTCAAGACAAGGTTTATCTGTGTAGCCTTGGCTGTCCTGGAACTCACTCTGTAGACCAGGCTGTCCTCGAACTCAGAAATCTGCCTGCCTCTGCCTCTCAAGTGCTGGGATTATATGCATGTGCCATCACTGCCCGGCAAATTTTCAGTTTCATTGTCCACAGCAGACTGAACATAAGATGGTTTACAATGTCAAAACAAAAACTCAAAACATTTGTATAGAGCAAATTTACAGAAAAGAGTGTTCTAAGTGATCTTTCTATTAATGCTGTTGTTTAATTGATTTGAGTATGTAATAATCATGGAAAAAGTAGTGGGGATTCCTAAATACATCTTTTCAATGTAAGGACATAATTTATATATTTTTTAAAATGTTAAAGAACAATGTTAATTAAAAGGCATTAATACTACAATGTCCACATTTAAGTAAAGGAATAAAATCTACACTGTACAACACTACCACTAACCCAATAAGTCTGGTTAACATCCTAGTTTCTGTTTTACAATAACTCAAAAGGTCCAATGTCTCTGTGCACAGATTCCATTCTTATGTGAGTGTAGCATTTGCCATATCTCATAATTTAAGAACTGAAAAGCATTGCAACACTATCCAAATGAGCAAAATCAGAAATTAAAAGGGAGACATAATAACAGACACTGAGGAAATTCACAGAATCATTAGGTCTTAATTTAAAAGCCTATGCTCTAAAAAGTTGGGAAATATAAATAAAATAGGTGGTTTTATAGATACATAGCAATTACCAAAATTACTCAGGATCAGGTAAACTATCTATATTGTCGTATAACTACTAAGGAAATAGAAGCATTGTTAAAACACTCTTAACCAAAAAAGCAGAGAGTCAGATGATTTTAGGCAGAATTCTACCAGACATTCAAAGAAGATCTAACACCAGTATTCTTAAATTTTTGCCCAAAATAGAAACAGAAGAAACCCTCATTGTATGATTCCATAATAACCTTGATTCCTAAACCTTCAAAGACTCAACAAAGAAAGAGAATTTCAGACCAATTTCTTTTATGGACATGGATGCAAAAATACTCAATAAAATACTTGTAAACCAAATCCAGGGACATATCAAAGATATCATTCAACATGATCACATAGGCTTCATGACAGTGATGCAAGGATGGTTCAACACACAAAATCAATCTATGTATATACCATAAAAACAAACTAAAAAAAATCACATAATCATCTCATTAGATACTGTAAAAGCCTTTTGAAAAAATCTAATAACCTTTTATGTTAAAAGCCTTCAATTAACTATAGAAGGTACATATCTAAACATAATAAAAGCAAAGAAGAACAAGTCAATAGACAACATCAAAGTAAATGGAGAGAAACTTAAAGCAATTCCACTAAAATCAGGGACAATTCAAAGTTGCCTGCTTTCTCTTCATTTAATACATATTGTACTTGAATTTCCAGCTACAGTAATAAGACAACCAAAGGGATTAAAAATTGGAAAGGAAGAAGTCAAATTATCACTATTTGCAGATGACATGATAGTGTACATGAGTGATATCAAAAGTTCTGCCACATAACTCCTATTGCTGATAAGCACCTTCAGCAAAGTGGCTGACCACAAAATTAACTAAAACTAAAATTTAGTAGACTTCTTTTATATAAACAAAAGATGAACTAATTTAAAAAATAGGGAAACAATACCCTTTACAATAGCCACAAATAATATATAATAACTTGGTGTAACTCTAACTAAGAAAAAGAAAGGCCTGACAAGAACTTTGAGTCTCTGAAGGAAGAAATTGAGGAAAACATCAGAAGGTGGAAAGATTTCCCATCATCATGGATAGGGAGGATTAACACAGTGAAAGTGGCTGTTGTGCCATAAGCAATCTACAGATTTAAGGTAATTCCCTTATGAAGATCTACTGGAGATGATATATTTCAACTATGATCATATTTTAACTAGCTTACTCTTGTGAAAATCTTTTGTAGGTACCATCATTATTCTGAATTTATGAGTTCAGTGAAATTTTCATGTTCACTAGTAATGATTTCACAGATTCACTCATCCTCTGATAAATTATTTCTACTTTTTCTTATATGTTATGGGAAAAACAATCCACTTTTCCCTGGATTTAAGTTTAATTTATGAGATATAATCCTTATTTGACACTGATAAAAGGGCCAATGACCTGACAGTAAATAGGTCAGGGGCATTAGAGGAAAACTTAATAATATTGTTTTTTCAAAGGAAAATAGTAATAATCTAACTTCTAATGGCATATTGCTACATCTATATGTATAGGTCAGTATATTATTCAACTGTTATTAGTGAAACTTCTTATTTCAGTGGAAGATAATTAACACAGACTCCCAAAAGGACAATGTGCAAAGACAAGAGACTTTGAAAAGCTCATTTCTAGATGTGATGTCATGATCACACCCCTACCCTAAGGCTCAGAAAGCCAGACAGAAAAGGAAGTATAAAGATTGTAAGAACCATAGGTTGTGTGTGACTACAAAGGAAAACAGAACATGATACAAGAGAACTAACTATATGTATATGCATATATACACACACATATATAAAGCATATCTACATATATACATATACACATATGCATATGCATATATTCATATACTAATATAACATAATGCATAATATAGAATTTGGAACCATGAACAAAACATACACAGGTTCAAACAACTTAGTAATAGCACTGAGAAAAGGAGCACGCCAAGTACTATGTTTTAACAAGGAACTATTACAATTCATTGCTGCAGGAAAGGGTATGCAGTTTTCTACAGTGTAGTATCATTGGATATGTAAATTCCAGGATGGCCCAAGCCCATGAATAGCAATGCAAAAGAGACTCATTTTTTTTCATTTGTTTTTTTAATAGTACATGTTTATTATGTAAAACAATTTTAAAGTTAAATATATTTTCTCATTTCCCAACGGCTTCCAAGTACTCTCCCTCTCCTACCAATCTAATTTCAATTTCTTTTCCAAAATGCATATAAAAACTACAAAAACAGACTACAACATCAAAAACTCCCATGCAAATGGAGGAGGAAAAGAAAGAAAAAGGAAAAGGATAAAACAACAAACTATAACCAACTAAGGACACACCCAAATTTGTGGTGTCCAGGTCAACCGGGTCAACCACTCCTGAACATGAGACATGTCCTGGAACGGTTGATAAACCCAGTGTCACACTGGAGAAAAGTGAGTTTCCCTTTCCCAACTGGTATAAAGGGACATTTGAGTTGGTAACCTTTACCCTAGCTGTTAGGTTTTTACTCATTAAGTCAACATTCATTCATTTGTTTATTTTAATATTATAAAACAAAACAAAATCTATCATTTCAGAAATCTATAAGCAAACAGAAGAAAGAGAGCCCAAGAGGAAGCATAGATTCCATTTTTTTTAATTGGACATTTTATTTATTTACACTTCAAATGTTATCACCTTTCCCGGTTTGCCCATATCCAATCCCTCCACCCCCTGCTTCTATGAAGGTGCTCCCCAATCCACCCACCTACTCCCACCTGACCATCCTGGCATTCCCCTACACTGGTGCCTAGAGCCTTCACGGAATGAAGGACCTCTCCTTGAACTGATGCTCGCCAAGGCCATCCTTTGCTACATATACTGCTAGGTCCCTCTGTACACACTCTTTGGTTGGTAGTTTAGTCTTTGGAAACTCTGAGGGGGTCTTGCTGGTTGATATTGTTGTTCTTCTTGTGTGGTTGCAAACCCCTTCAGCTCCTTCATCCTTTCTCTAACTCCTCCATTAGGGCGCCTGTGCTTAGTCCAGTGGTTGGCTGAGAGATTTTTGTTTCCATTTGATTTGCTTTGATTTTTTTTTATCATATTGATTTCTTTGTTTGTTTGTTGTCTTGTTTTATTGAAAACATTAAAATAAAAAAATATTTGAAATGAGTATTTTGTGTCCAAATGGAAATAACGTGATTTAATTTCTGGGACAATGTTAGTTCATTTAACTTTTTTTTTTTTTTTTAGTTATAGGCATTATCTAAAATCATGATTTTGTTTACGTTGAACTGCTTAAATTCCATTATTTTTATGTGCCACACTGTATTTTTCTTTCATCTGTTGATGGACATCTAAATTGATTTTATTTCTTGGCTGTTTTGAATAGGGCCTGCATATATGTACATGTGTCTCTTAAATGACACATGAATTTTTGAGGTAAAAGAGGTGTAATATAGCTGGGCCATGTCATAATTCTATTTCCAGGTTCTTTGACAAATCCTCAGACTGACTTACAGAATGGGCATAAAAAACTTATAAATTTATGAGGTTAGCACAGGGAGCAGAATTTCAAGTCGAAATCACAAGAGGCCCAAACAGAAACCAGTTGGACATTAAAATTTCTGTCTCTAGTGACATAATTCTGTCTCTAGATATATTAGTCAGTCTTCATCCCATTAGAATTCTGTAGCCTTCCAAATAGGTGAAACATCCCAGTGACCGCATGCTTAAATTACCAGCCCCCAGTATTGCATTTCATGTTCAAACCTCAACAAATGCAATAATTAAAAGTCAGTGGACATTTTAGAACTAATTTAATTTTCAGTTTCCGTGATGACGTGCTCCCTCCTGCACGCTATCATTTCTTCCCTTTGCTATGACTTTGTGTCTCTATATTTCATAAGTGTTACACGAAATGTTTGTTTAAGTTCACATTATATATCTTTATTCATGCTATAATATATATTGAGGAGAGTAAGGGCTGTCTAATTTGTATAAGATAGAAATTGTATTACATGAGTTTGATGAAACCAACTCCAGTCATGGTCAAGTAACAAACTCTGAAAATCACTATTTTGTATATTTTAAACTAAAAGAACATAGGCAGATGATCAGACTTTCTTATACTCTCAAAATTGATCAAATTTGACGATGTAGTATCTACTAAAGGATAACTTTTGAATCTGGAAAGTCATCTAACCTAATTCTATTTAGCACCATGGGATCCTCAAAAACAAACAGGCTCCTAACTACCAAAGCTGTCAGAACCATCAGTGTAAGGAAAGGAGGAAAAATACATTTGAAGCTACCCCAAGCTTCATCCCCAGAGAGCTGGTATCACTTAATATGTGTCAACAGCTCTGGTAAGCTCCAAGTCCAGGTCTTGTCTTTATTTGGCAAATTTACTCTTGTGGAAACAGAATTCCTCAAGGGAATTTGTCAAAATTAGTGGCATACTTTTTTAAACATAGCAATTGTCTATGACAGTAATACAAGTAGGTCTAAAAAGAGGATAGGGAAAAACCACAAAGTATAAAACTAAATAAGACAAAATAGACAAATGAGAAACCCATAGGAGAATTCAGAAAACTATAAAATAATAGTTGGAATTTTTCTAAAGCAATCTATATTCAGAACTGTGTGTAAGCTAGGTCTATAAGACAAGAAAAGTCTCACAGACTCTTTCATACTCTATACTAGATACATCTGTAAAGAAATTTTGAGTCTAATCAAGAGTTGGTATATGTCAGTCAAATCAAAGTGAGCTGCTTAACACATGAGGAATTTAGATAAAGCTGAAGAAAATATTATAGTATTAGAAAGACATCGTGGTCCTTAGCTGTACACTGAGATAAGTAAAAGAAAGCTGGTACTTTCTCATGAATATTAATGTTGACACTATATAGTTAGATAAATGACTAATGAGGAAAATATTAACAACAAATGATCATAAAACAGAAAACAATCTTCAGTGAAAGAGGGAATAAAATTCTAAAATTACATAATAAAACTTATTTTTTAAAATTTTCTAAGATAAAAATTAAATGGGGACATATATAAGAAAAGAAAGACAAACAAAGAAAAACCACTATATATAAACACTACTGAGAGTATCTTAATATAACTTTAAGCAATTAAATGATATGGAATGATAGTTATTATACACAGGTATCTAATATATGTGAGAAACACAGCGAGTAACCAACCCTCATTTTAAGAAGTAGTAAAAATATACAAAGATATTTAAAACAAGTATTAATTACTTAACTAATTCATAATAGAACATAGGGGATATAAACTAAATAGGAAGTATAAAAATGAAGAAAATAAAAATATGCAATGCCTACATGTTTAATTCATTTACAAAACTAAATAATATATTTAGGTAGTTCAATCAAGAATTACAAAAGTATTCAAATTGATAAGACTGGAATACATGAGATAGTATTAGCTAACATAATTCTTAATATTTAGAGAACATAGTACAAATAATTCATAGTTGATTACAAAGTTAAGAAATATATATATATAGAACATACCAAACTGATTTCAGGCAAGGCTACATTGGGCACGAACTCTGCAGCCAGTCCTACAGCACCCAGAGGAGGCTCAAATCACAGCTGCTCTAACACACTGAGGATCAAATGACCACAGGATCACAGGATCCCTGTAGCTTGGTCACAACAGGTACTCATGTTCAAAGAGGCAGCTTGACTCCTAGGAACTCTGACACACCCAGAATCTCAGGATCATAGGATCCCAGAATCACAGGATCACAAAGACAGCTGGACTCTGAGGGGTTCTGACACAATAAGGATTACAGGAAGGAAAGGCTCCAGACAGATATAGTGAAAGCAGGTAGCACTAGAGATAATCAGATGTTGGGAAGCAAGCATAAGAACATAAGCAACAGAAACCAAGGATACATGGCACCATCAGAACCCAATTCTCCCAACAGAGCAAGTCCTAGTTACACCATCACACAAGAAAAGCAAGACTTGAATCTAGAATCATGTCTCATGACAATGATAGAGAACTTCAAGAAGCACATAAATAACCAACTAAAAGAAATACAGAAGAACACAGATAAGCAGGTAGAAGACCTTAAGGAGGAAACACAAAAATCCCTTAAAGAATAACATAAAACACAATCAAACAGGCAAAGGAAATGAACAAAACCATTCAAGATTTAAAAATGGAAATACAAACAATCAATAAATCACAAAGGGAGACAACCTTGGAGTAAGAAAACCTAGGAAAGAGATCAGGAGTCATAGATGCAAACATGAGCAACAAAATACAAGAGATATAAAAGAGAATCTCAGGGGCAGAAGATACCATGGAAAACATTGACACAACAGTCAAAGAAAATGCAAAATGCAAAAAGCTCCTAAGCCAAACATCCAAGAAATCCAGGACACAATGAGAAGACCAAACCTAAGAATAATAGGTATAGAATGGAGTTAAGTTTCCTATCTTAAGGAGCCAGTAAATTTCTTAAACAAAATTATAGAAGAAAACTTCCTTAACCTACAGAACAAGATATCCATGAACATATAAGAAGCCTACAGAATTTCAAATAGATTGGACTAGAAAAGAAATTCATCCTATCACATAATAATCAAAACACCAAATGCATTAAATAAAGAAAGAATATTAAAAAGCAGTAAGGGAAAAAGGTCAAGTATGATATAAAGGCAGACATATGAGAATTACACTGAACTTCTCACCAGAGCTATGAACACTAAAAGATCCTGGGAAAATGTCATATAGAAATTAAGAGAATATAAATGCCAGCCCACAATACTATATTCAGCAAAACTCTCAATTACCATGAACAATGAAAAGAAGATATTCCATGAAAAAAACCAAATTTACAATATCTTTCCACAAATCCAGCATTACAAAGGATAATAGATGGAAAACACTAACACAAGGAGGGAAACTACATCCTAGAAAAAGCAGGAAAGTGATCTTTCAATAAACCTAAAAGAAGATAGCCACACAAATATAATTCTACCTATAACAACAAAAATAATAGGAAATAACAATCAATTTCCTTTAGTAGCTCTTAACATCAATGAACTAAATTCCGTAATAAAAAGACATAGACTAACAGACTGGATACATAAACAGGACCTAGCATTTTACTGCATACAGGAAGCATACTACAGTGACAAAGACAGACACTACCTCATAATAAAGGCTGGAAAACAATTTTCCAAGCAAATGGTCCTAAGAAACAGGCTGGAGTAGCCATTCTAAAATCGAATAAAATCAACTTTCAATGAAAGAATAAGAATCAAAAAGAATAAGGAAAGGTACTTCATACCAATCAAAGGAAAAATCTACCAAGATGAACTCTCAATTCTGAACATCTATGCTCCAAATGCAAGGGCACCCATCGATAAAAGAAACTTTACTAAAGCTCAAAGCACACATCATATACCACACAATAAGAGTGGGAGACTTCAACACTCCACTCTCAGCAATCAGATCATAGAAACAGAAACTAAACAGAGACACAGTGAAACTAACAAAAGTTATGAACCAAATGGATAAAACACATATTTATAGAACATTTCATCTTAAGGCAAAAGAATATAACTTTTTCTCAGCACCTCATGGTATCTTCTCCAAAACTGACCATATAATTAGTCACAAAACCAGCCTCAACACATACAGGAAGATTGAAATAATTTCATATGTCCTATCAGATCACCTTGGACTAAGACTGGTACTCAAAGTTCTAGCTAGAGCAATTAGACAACAAAAGGAGGTCAAAATGATAAAAATTAGAAATGAAGAAGTCAAAATATCACTATTTGCAGATGATATGATAGTATAGTTAAGTGATCCCAAATAATCCACCAGAGAATTCCTAACGCTGATAAACAACTTCCTCAAAGTAGCTGGATATAAAATTAATTCAAACAAATCTGTAGCCTTCTTCTAATCAAAGGATAAACAGGGTGAGAAAGAAATTAGGGAAATGACACCCTTCACAATAATCAGCAATAATATTATATACCTTGGTGTGACTCTACACAAGCAAGTGAAAGATATATATGACAAAAACATCAAGTCTATGAAGAAAGAAACTGAGATTTAAGAAGATGGAAAGATCTCCCATGCTCATAGATTATCAGGATTAACATAGTAAAAATGGCCATGTTGCCAAAAGCAATCTGCAGAGTCAATGCAATCCATATCAAAATTCCAAATCAATTCTTTATGGAGTTAGAAAGAGAAATTTGCAAATTCATTTGGAATACCAAAAAAACCCAGGATAACTAAAACTATTCTCAAAAGAAATTCTCAGGAAACACCATCCATGACCACAAGCTATATTACAGAGCAATGGTGATAAAAACTGTGTGGTATTGGTATAGAGACAGACAGGAGAATCAATGGAATAGAATCGAAGGCCCAGAAATAAACCCACATATATATGATCACTTGATATTTGGCAAAGGAGCTAAAACCATCCAGTGAAAAAAAGACAGCATTTTAAAGAAATGGTGCTGGTTCAACTAGTCATCAGCATGTAGAAAAATGCAAACTGACCATTCTTATCTTCTTGTACAAAGCTCAAGTCCAAGTGGATCAATCACCTCCACATAAAACCAGATACACTAAAACTTATAGAGAAGAAAGTGGGGAAGAGCTTTGAACACATGGGCACAGGGGAAAAATTCTTGAACAGACCACCAATGGCTCATGATCTAAGATAAAGAATTGACAAATGGAGCCTCGCAACATTGCAAAGCTTCTGTAAAGCAAAGGACACTGTCAATAGGACAAAATGAAAACCAACAGATTGGGAAAAGATCTTCACCAATCCTATATCCGAAGGAGGGCTAATATCCAATATATACAAAGAACTCAAGAAGTTAGACTCCAGAGAACCAAATAACCCTATTAAAATGGGGTACAGGGCTAAACAAATAATTTTCAACTGAGGAATATCGAATGGCCAAGAAACACCTAAAGAAATGTTTAATATTTTTAGTCATCAGGGAAATGAAAGTCAAAAACAACACTGATATTCTACTTCACACAAGTCAGAATGGCTAAAATAAAAAACTCAGGTGACAGCAGATGCTGGCAAGGATGTTAGTGGGATTGCAAGGTGATACAACCACTCTGTAAATCAGTTTATAAGTTCCTCAGAAAATTGAACACAGCTATAGCATTCCTGGGCATAAATTCAGCAAATGCTCCAACATGTAATAAGCACATATGCTCCACTATGTTCATAGCAGCCTAATTTATAATAACCAGGAACTGGAAATAACCCAGATGACCTTCATCAGAGGAATGGATACAGAAAATGTGGTACATTTACACAATGGTGTGCTACTCAGCTATTAAAAATGATGAATTCATAAAACTTAAGAGTTTTATGGATGGAACTAGAAAATATCATCCTGAGATAGGTAACCCAATCACAAAAAAACATGCATGGTATGCACTCACTACTAATTGGATATTAGCCCAGAAGCTCGGAATTTCCAAGATACAATTCACAGACCACATGAAACTCAAGAAGAAGGAAGACCAATGTGTGAATATGTTGGTCCTTCTTAGAAGAGGGAGCAAAATACCATGGGAGGAGTTACAGAGACAAAGTATGGAGCAGAGACTGAAGGAAAGGCCATCAAGAGACTGCCCCACCTAGGGATCCATCATATATACAGTAACCAAACCCAGACACTATTATTGATGCTAACAAGTCTTGCTGACATGAGACTGGTATAGCTGTCTCCTGACTGGTTCTACTATTGCCTGGCAAATACAGAGGTGGAAGCTCGCATCTAACCATTGGACTGAGCTGAGCACCGGGTCCCCAATGGAGGAACAAGAAAAAGGACTGAAGGAGCTGAAGGATTTTGCAGCCCCACAGGGGGAACAACAATATGAACCAACCAGTAACCCAGAGCTCCCAGGGACTAAACCACCAACCAAAGAGTACACATGGAGAAGCCCATGTCTACAACTGCATATGTAGCAGAGGATGGCTTTGTTGGTCATCAGGGGAGGAGAGGCCATTTGTCCTATGACTGCTATATGTCCCAGTGTAGGGAAACGCCAGGGCCAGGGAGCAGGAGTGGATAGGTTGGTGAGCAGGGGGAGTTGGGGAGGTAAGAGGGGGTTTTTGGAGGGAAAACTAGGACAGGGAATAACATTTGAAACGTAAGTAAAGAAAAAATAAAATAAAATCTAATAAAAATATAAAATATGATTTACTAATACCTAAAAAACAAACATAAAAAATGTAAATAAAGAAAATTTCCAATAAAAAAATAAAATAAAAATTTAAGTGTCTTGTCTAAACATATGGAGTTCTGCATGCCATATGATATCTCAGCATGTTAATTGCACTTTCAATACCAAAAGTCACACCAACTAAAAAGTTATGTTTGAAATGCTCTTAAGGTCCTAGGTATGTTATTCTAAACTAGCTTTTAGAATTAAATGAATTTACCGATAAGGATCAGTCTAGCCTTCCTTTGTATGACTTAGTAGGTTGTGATTGATCAAATTCTCTCTTTACTAATAGTAAGGGTAAGAGTGATGAGGCAGTTTTGAAAAAGAAGAAAAGAAAAGAAGATGACTCCAACAGAAATTAATTATAAATTTATTATATAATAAAAAATTTCTGCAAGACATACCTAAAAAAAAAACACATAACCTGTTAGTGTAGTAAATGATTAAAAATACTCTAATGATTTATCTCCAATCTTTTAAAAACTATTCAATAAGTAGCAATAAAAACTACGTGGTGGTTCAGTCTGACATTTCCAGCACTCTGGAGCTTGAGGCAGGAGTATCTTGACCACAAATACAGTGTGAGCAATATGGTGAGTTCTGTACTAAAATGGGAAGCAGCGTCACATGAAATAGAGTAACCATAGACTCCAGGCTAATCCAGGTTTCTTCTCCTGTTAGTGTGGCAAAGTGTCCTTACTAAAGGAATTTGTGGAGATCACAGGCAGTCAAGGAGGCAGGTTCCTTGGAGTAACGGGTGCCATCACATCACCTAGCAGTGATGGTGTGGGATGTAAGCACACTAGTTTTCATTTCTATATTTTATTCAGTTTCAAATTAAAAGTCTAAGGTATGTTCATACACACCATTAAGATACATGTATCCACATGAATTAATACCTGTCTTTCATGTGATTTCATATTTTTTCAAGTTAATAATTAACACTATCACATCTCTTTATATATACTTACGGGGTTGAACGCCCTAATTCCATCCAGATAATAGCACATATCAGATAGGTTTCAAGAGTAAAGTATCTCCCAGGGACTGGACCACCAACCAAAGAATACACATGGAGGGACCCATGGGACTTAGTAAATATATGGCAGAGGATGGCCTTGTTGGACATAATTGGGAGGAGAAGCCCTAGGGACTGAGGGTGTTCGATGCCCCAGAGTAGGAAAGTTCCAGGGTATGAAGACAGGAGTGGGTGGGTGTGTGAGTGGGTGAGCACCGTCATAGAGGCAGGAGGAGGGGGAATTGGATAGGGGGTTTCCAGGGTGGGGAACAGGGAAAGGGGAAAACATTTGAAATGTAAATAAAGAAAATATCTAATTAAAAAAAAAGAGTAAAGAATCTCAATTTGATGTAAAAGAATAAACTAAAAACCAAAAAAAAAAAAACTACACCCTACTTAATATAAAGATTAAATGTTTCTCTCTGATCCCAAAAGATAAGAGAAGAATGAGAATAAATTCCAAGTCTATCAACATTTATTGGAGGTTTCATTCAGAAGAGTTCGGGAGAAACCTAGTTAAAATCATTCAGAATGGAAAGGTAGAAGCAAAAATTGTTCTATTCTTAGAAGACATCATCTTCTATTTTTAAAATAACATATAGTGAAAATGAAAGTAAATGTCATTAACATATTTAGCATAGTGGTAGTTTCAGAGGCAATGTGCAAAAAAATCCTTCATCATATATATAATCAAGAAGAGGAAATCCGTTTACAAAAGGTTCAAATTACATATCTTGTAAGTAAATTTAGCACAATACCTTTTAGACTAAACACAATTATACATAGAAAATGATGAAAAAGAATCCAAATAAATGGACTGATTTTCTAAAGTTGTGGTTTACATATCAACCAACAACTTTTAATACAACTTTGAACTACGTAGAACTCCTAACTGAAGTTTATATTGTTGGTTTTGTTTGATTTTTTAAAATAAAAATAAGCTACTTGAGCCGTTAAAAAGTATAAATGAGACAGAACAAATAAACATGATAATAATAAGAAAGGAGGACTAGCATTGTGAAATTTCAGTGGTACAGCAATAAGTTTTATCTCATTAGGAAACATGAAGTAGTAGGGCCTCACGAATTTAATTGTTAATGAGTACATGAAAGTGCAAAAAATAAATTAAAATAAACACGTGGGGAAAAACAATTGTAGAAGTAACATTCATTATAATTTATTTAGAAGAAAATGTGTTTACAATTAATATATTAATATATTATAATGAAAGACTGATCTGTTGCCATTAGAGAGTACTGAGTCTAAGATAATATACAGTATTACAGAATTTATTCTTTTTGCATCCCAAGTTTTTTAAAGTATATTATATATTAGAAAATGACAGAATGAGTTTATTATGATGGATACTATGTAAATATTATTAACTCTTAAAGTTGATTAAGACTACCAGAGTAGGCTATGGATTTGTAGCACATATACTTTCTGACTGAAAATTTTTAACCTCAGCTACTGGTCAAGAAACAATGCAGAATGCATTATTTACATCATTCCAAAAAACCCTGTCCCCTGAATGCTTTCTGTGTTTGCAAAATATAAATTTGTTTCTTCATTTCAGCCAGTAAAATATATGCAAAATACCTAGGATGTTCCCTGCTCACATATGACTGTGAGAAATAGGAGACCTTCTGTTTCCTTCAATTGATGCAATGCAAATCCATCAGATTTACTGTGTATTGATGTTTAATGGTGTGATAATATCATGAAAGGAATGATCACAAAGTAATTATACAAAAATCAGAATAGCAGCTTCTTGGAGAGTGGAAGGCTACATAATGACAGATTGTCGTCAATAAGCTTTCTTTATGGTTCATTGGGTTCAGTTTAGATGTTGATAATCGTTACTAAGGGTACAGCTTATTATATTCTTTTCATAGTTTATATATCTATATTTTATTGTAAAATATAGTACTAAAATATAAGATAGACATGTTTCTGAACTACTCAAGTAAAGATGCATAATTATTGTTCAATGAACTTTGAGAAATTCAAACAGGAAACTGGACTAAGAGATGTTTTTACGAATGTGAAATCATAGAAAAATTGGAAAATACAAATACAGATATAACATTGAGACAGTCAGCGAAAGGAGAAAAACTGAAGAAAATGCTACATCTGTTGATTCTTGTGACCTCTTCACTAACTAGTTATTGTTACAACCTATGTCACAGGACAGAACTTTCTGAACTGGTTCTCATTATCAGCTAAGAATACACCACTGAAAATCAGAGGCACATATCAACTGTCTGCCTGTTTTCCAGGAGACAAAATATTCTTGCACAGAACACTCTTATGAAATGTCAAATTTCTACAGAAAAAAAATGTAATACAGGTCTTCGTTTTGTTTAGCTTGTCAAACTAAGTAGTTTGGTAGAGATTTTATGACATTCCCGTATCCAGTTTCGTGATACATGCTAAGCTTTTGTCCTATGAATCTATATAAGTAAGGTGAGAGTGGAAATAAAAGGTGTGTAGTTTTTATTTATGTTTTAATACCTAAAAAAAATGACTTTAAAATTATTTTTATTTTCTTGCTTCTTATGTTTAAAATATATTAGTTTAGTATATTTTTTGTCCTTGATACTAATTCCAACACATTGTTTTAAGTTAGCATCTAATTTAATCTTTATATAAATTATATTATGAAAATTTAAAGTGTTTTTCTAAGATCAAACTATTAATTGCTATAATAAGATGCTAATATAGTCTTAAATATAGTTTTTATTTGTTAGATATAGATATTTGTTAGACCTCCTGAATATATTTACAAAATTGTACAGGACGTGAGGGAAGGCTATAAAGTGCTTGCATTGTATGCATGAAATTTACAAATGAATTGATGGAGCCAAAAATATATACATAGTGAGATAGCCTGTGTGTAGACACTAAAATATGACATATCCTATCACACATATGGATCTTAAAGCTTAATCTTAAGATTTTTATGTTTAACATTTAGTACCTGTAGATAGAAAAAAATGTAAAGTGACCAGTGAAGAGGGAGATGCCTTAAGGGAGAGAATGGCAGAACATAAGTGGCATGAAAGCAGAGAGAAGTAAAACTGGAGGTAAAGAGGTTCAATATAGGAAAAGATGGGGAGACAGGAAAGGTGAACAGAATGGGATGTAATGAGGCAAACTATAATGAGAGCGTGTGTTTAAGTCAAGGTTCACTAGAGTCACAGAATTTATGGACTGTCTCTATATATTAAGGTAATTTATTGGAATGACTCAGAAGTCTGTAGTCCAGCTAATACAACAATGTGCAGCTGTAAATGGGAAGTCCAAGAATCTAGCAGTTTCTCAGTCCTATGAGACTGAGTATTTCAACTGGTCTTCTGTATAAACTGGAATGCTGAAGAAGTAGACTCCAATAGATGTGCTGACAAGTAAGTGCAAGCAGGTGAAGAAGAAAGCCTTCTTTCTTATCTAAGCATAGAAGGAGACCTCTACAACCCATGATAAAATGATACACTTCCTGCAATTTGGCGACACCTCCTTACAGCATTGCTGTCTGTGGACTAAACATTTTCAAACTACCACATTCTACTCCCTGGCCTTCATAGGGTTGTTCAAACACATGAGTCTATGGGGGCAATACCTAGCCATAGCATATTGCAAAATACATTTCATCCAACTTCAAAATTCCCCATAGTCTATTACAGTCTCAACAATGTTAAAAGTTCAAAGTTGCTGCTGAGATTCATGAAATTTCTTAATTGTAATGCCCTATAAAATCAAAGAACAGATACATACTTCTAACATATCATGACATGGGATATATATTCCAATTCCAAACCGTCATAGCAAGGAAATACTGGACAAAAGCAAGACTAAAAACAAGCAGTCATACTCGAAACTCCTCCTCTCCACATGTCAAAATATTCTTTAGAAAATCAAATCCTTTCACCCTTGTTGACTGCTGTTGGCAGATCTGGGATTCAGCAGCAACAAACTTCAGTCTCTTGGGCTGCTTCAATTCCAGGTTAGCATCTTTCCTTGACAAAATCCCACAGCTCTGACACCTCTAACATCTTGGGGTATTCAAGGAAACTTCAACGTTTTATCTTCTTGTTGCAGTATTTAGGGTTCACACATCATGTTTTGGGCTCCGTCAAGTCGCTTGGATCACTTCTCCAGCTCTGCTATCTTGTAGCACTCTAGGCTGTAGTTGACTCAACTTCACTGCTGATGCTTCTCTTAGGGCTCATATTACAATACTGGCATTTCTAATTTGCTGTAGTCTTCAGCTGGAATTAGGCTTTGACAATGGCCTTTCACAGGTTGCCTTCATGGTTCCAAGCCTCAACTTCTTTGCATGACTCCTTTCATCCTGGCCTGTCAACTACAACTGAGGCTACATCTTCACCAATGACCTTCCCATGGACTTAGCTGCTTTCCCTGACCCTTTTACACCTTTAAAACAAAGTAGTTCTTGGATGATTCTTACACATTAACCAAGTCCATCTGCAGCATGAAATACAACCTTAGCTATCTCTGGAATACAGCTTCTTTGTGCTCTCAGAAAACACTCCCCAGAAGATTTCACCTCAGTGATGCTTTTCTGAATGATTGCTAATTTCTTAACTCCAGCTAACCAGCATTGAATGGTGGTGTGGTCCCTTCTGTCATCGACTCTAACGCTGGATTCACATGGAGAAGCTGCTATGTTATAGTGCTTGCTGGAGTTGGAACGTGGCCCCCTTCTTCCATTATAATATCTCTAGCACTCTGTTTTCCAACTCCTTCACAGTCTATGCTTGGCTGTTCTGGAGCTCACTCTGTAGACTGACCTTGAACTCAGAGATCTGCATGGTTCTGCCTTTTGAATGCTAAGATTAAATTCCTACACTACCATGCCTGGACATAAGCTTTTTTTTTTTTTCAAACCTAGAACTTGTTCTGTGCCAAGCTGGCCTCAAACTCAGAAATCTGTTTGACTCTGTCACCTGGGATTAAAGTCATGTACCACCTTGCCATGACCTATGAGTTTTATGGCCACTATGCCTCAAGGTTTGTATCAAAAGTATGTGTCATCCCATGTCAAAAATCCATGTCAAAAGCCTGTGCCTATCAGCTTCAAGATCTCAATTACAGGTGTGGCCTCCATTTCTGGAATATAGTTTATTCCAGATATAGTCAAGTTGACAGCTGGGAATAGCCATCATAGTATGTAATACCCTGTGGAAACCTACTACCTTGTACGTAAGCTAAAATAAATGATATATGTTCTAAAGAATACTGAATAGAAAGCTACTTTCACTGGCTGAAAACAAAAATTCTTATTAGAATATATTAAATAAAATTCAAAGGAAATTATGAAATATATCTTTTAAGATATTGGTCAAAGAGACTACAGAAGTTTCCAAGACAATACAGGCTCTTGTTATTTTTCTAGGTTCTCTAGCAGAATTAATAGATAATACTCTCTTCCAGGAGTTATCATATAATATGGTTACAGGATATAGTGAGATGAAGCTGGGGCTAAGCTATAGAAAGAATGTCTTGTGCAATGGACGGAAACATCACCCATCAATAAAAAGCTGATGGCTTATGAGCTGAGACAGAAAACATGAGATCTGAGTTCTAGCAGGGAGAGAGAGATTCTGGGATAGAGTTAGGAAGAAGATTCACCTCAAACACTGATAGAGATATACTCATGAACCTGAGGAGAGGTAACTAACCACATGGCAGGATTTAGAATATAATAAACAGGATAATTGAGTTACAAGCTAGTTGGGGGATGAGAAAAAGCTTATGGCCTAAGGTTTTATTCATAATTAATAAAAGTCTCAGAATTAGTATTTAGGGAACTGTCCATGAGTATACTGAGTTGAAGGTTTCATCCCTGGTGGCTAACTTTCATGGTGGCAGGTGACATGCAAGTTATTAGGGGGGAGTGTTAAAGGGAGTATTTACTGTGAATACTATGAATTAACAATATCAGCTTCTCAGTCTATACTGGCTACTGATGTAATGGTATGGGCATGACCCATAAAAGACTGAGAGACTCTTCTGCATTAGGGTTTAGGAAGACTTTATGACCTTTGCTTTACCAGATTGACATGACACCAAAGTAACATGAGATATGTGTATGTTTATACCCAAAGATGAATGCTAATTTCATCTTTAATCAGAAACTTTCTCTTTGCTCTGTACTTTTGTGAATATACAGACTCACAGATGCATAATCTAGTGAAAATAAGTTCCAGTTGAGAACTTACCACGTTTATACTCCCATTCGAAGACAGGGGATGCACATTGAAAGAATGGGCCATAGGAATGTAGTCATGGGAGATGTGTTATGAAACACTATCTTCAGAATATGGCACAGCCATTGAAGTCATGATCTCACAACAGTTATTATTACTTCTAAGTATGCATAACATTTGGTCTATGGGCAATTAGTAGTGAGTAGGAACTCAAAGATTATAGTCTTCTCTGCTAAACTATTGAATATTCTTTGAAACTGAAGGAGGACAATTTTTGTCCTCAGGTGTGTAACCACTTGTAAGCCCAACAATGTCCAGTGGGAGAATAACAAACCTGTGGTTATACAGATGGGACTGGTAAAAGATGGTCACAACAAAAAGAAATCAAAGCAAAAAGAAAAATAACACAAAAGAATAAGGATAAAAAACAAACTTCTAAGGAAAAACAAAAGTTGACAAAGTGACAGAATAAGGGGAAAGTTGTGGCTAGAATAATCAGAATACATTGTTACTTGTTATAATTATGTATAAATTTTCAAAGATCAAATATGTGAAAATAATATTATTATAGGAACATTCAGATGTAAACACTTGTTTAAGATGTCTCAATTTTTAATTGGATTTAGAACTCAGAATTCTCAAACACCAATTCAGAGCTTCCCACAGTGTGGTGTTTACCTTCGAAGAAGATTCTATACTCTGAAATAGGTGGCTTTGTAGTACTAATATAGTACTTTTTATTGTCGTAATGTCATAATAGTTTCCCCTGGTAAAATATGGCCAAAAGCCCCTGAGATCAATGCAATTTCCTAATTTCTTTCAATTTGTACAAAAATTATTCATTCATCCAATAAGCAGTTTTATGTTTGTATTTTCTGAGTATATAATCGTCAGTCTCAGGTTATAAATATAGAGAAAATTTTTGTTCCATAAAATATTTCCTTGTCTCACTATAATGCTGAAATTCTCATAGTACAGAAAAAAAACATATTTAACATTCTTCTGTCATTCACTTTTTTCCTTCAAACTGGCATTTCACCCAGGCAATGCTGGAGCTGCTAAATCATAAGCGGAATCACGTATGTATCTTCTTAGCATAAATGTGTACAGCTCTTGTGGAACTTTCAAACTCTTCTTTTCTTGAATATAAAAGAAACATATACTTGGTCACCCCATGACCATTTAGTCTCCATGAATAGAAGATTGTTTTTTTCTTCTAAGTTGCTGTTATTTTAAGTTTTGCTTGTTATAACAAATAAGCAAACTATTTTGAGAAGCATATATGTCTAAATGGAGTCACTATCTTAACTAGGAGCCATGACATATTCACATAGGACTGAGGAAATGCTTAAGAATGAAAATTAGTCTGTTAGAAAAGATGAGCAATGATGGTGGAGTAGATGAGTACCAAAATCCTATTGCATGATTCGCAGACTTGGGCATTAACCATCAAAGAACTTCAGGCAGCTAAGTGTTTGTGAGAAATATTCTTCTACTGGGACGAATATACCAAGTCATCACACAAAACCAAATAGTCATTCCTGAAAACATACACAGACATTTTACACTATATAAACTGAACCGGATGTATGCATGTATTTAGGAACACATGAACACACAGAGACAAATATACACACACATACACACACACACACACACACACACAACTTTCATACAATAGCAATTAAAGGAAGAGAGGCTAAGGGATTAGGTATATGGTACAATTTTGAGGGAGGAAAGAGAAAGGAGAATGGATATACTATAATTTTAAATGCTTATAAATATTTTTAAAATACCAATGTTTAACTCACAATTCTACCTATCTCCACTAAGAAGATTGAGACATTTTACATAATAATCTATATGTATATTTTACCCTTTATATCACTGAACATAGTTGTCAGCCAACTTGTATAAATTATACACTTATGTATTCATATATATATATATATATATATATATATGAACACTCATAGTGTCATTCTGAATGAAAGCTTGCTGTTATTTCTTAAAAGACAATGAAAAGTGGTGGTTGATTTCTATGTAAATAAGGTTCGCTGGATATAAATTTTGTCACATGTTTCTGTGGGAAGTGATTTATGGGACAGCCTCATGTTCTGCCACCTCTTGCTTAACAAGGTTCTGAAGAGTTGAACATCAATGGAAGGTGTAGAAAAAAATATGTAGTTCATAGAGCTGGAAGGAAGAGGGATCTGAAGGATAGTTAGAGAACATTTAACAACACCACAAATATCAGCTTATGTACAGGTAATTAGAGAAAGTAGAATATAACTGAAAGTCAAGAAAGTGTGAAAGAACACATTTAGAAATAGCTCTTGGGTCTTGTAATCTGATAGAAAATATCTTTTTATATGTGATTTTCAGAATGAGAACAATATCTTTTAATCATGTTGAAGATTTTGAAGACATAATCTGGAGACTCCTGAAGTGCCCAGAACAATATACATTATTATATAAAGTATTTTCTGTTTATCTTTAAGACCAATAGTTATTTCTAAAATATTTAAGATTATAGGACTGTTTATAACTTCAAATACAAAATGAATATAAATTATAATACTTTGAATTAATTGAATGTTTATAATATGCTAATTTCTATTCTGAGTTTAAGCATCCCATAATACAGGTACCAATCAAATCCCGGCAGCAGGCAAGGCAGTTATCTCAGTAGGGAAAAGTCAAATGACAGAACCTTTATCCCAAAGTTCTATGGTTAAAGGAGAATAAAGATTCTTAGATGTTGTGTCTGATATTCACAACTGTATTATCGCACATATGAGCCAACCTAATGCACATTCATTCTACAAACAACCCCACACACAAACACTCTTGTGCATGTGCACTCAAACACACACACACACACACACACATAGACACATGAACATATACATATAAACATACATTAAGGTTAATAAAATATTTTAATATCTAAATTCTACAAGTCAATTTTGAATCTGAATGTGATTGTAATAGATCATAAAAAAGCAAATAATGGATTGATGGATCTGAAGCCATATCTATATCTATATCTTTCAGTATATAGATGAACATGAGTACAAGGCTAATAAAGAGCATTTCCACAAGCTAAATAAAAAAATAATACTGGAGTTCTAAGATTACATATTGTGATGATAGAGTTGAACAGGGTGGGGAGATATGACTGCAATTCATTATGTAGCTGTATGAAATTCTCAAAATAAATGAAAAACAAATCATTAAAATAAATAAATAAAATAAAAAAACATATTGATAGCAAAGAGGATTAACCTTCCCCTATGTGATTTTTAACTGAAAACAAATTAATCTCAAAACTAAATTGCAGTCTTATCTTTCAAATAATTAACATGTTTACTAAGAAAAAAAATCTAAGATTTCCACCGATTATGTAGACTCACAGATGATAATAACTGGACTATATGTGTGTGTGTGTGTGTGTGTGTGTGTGTGTGTATAGTTATATATGTATATAGTTATATATAGCTATATGTATAAGACAAAAAGAATTTTATGTTAAGTATATTGTCTTTATGAAATTGAGTTAAGTAGTAAAAAGGAAAACAGAAGAACTGAAAAGTTTGGATTTATTTTGATTATTCAATTATAAAGCACAGGCACAAAATAATGGGCCCTTGTGATAGCTGGCTTAATAGACCCATGTTATTTGAATATTTTCAAGCTATTTAAAGAAACAGTGACAGCGTGCCTTCCACATGATTTCCCTAATTTTGTAGGACAAGCCTATTTTTATCTTCAACATTAAATGCTTAATTATTTCTTATCTTCCTCTAAGGTGATCTTAGATAATTTTGGCTATAATAAAATTTAGATGTGCTGTTAATGAACAATTTAAACAGTCTTATTTTAACTAGCATATTTTCTCTCTCTCCTTTTTCTCCAGGTTTTAGCACACAGTTATTTATGTAAATCTTCCAAAAGATTTTTTCTGTGACCTTAAAATGTTAATGCTACACTTTTAATGTAGTATTCCATTTGCTGTTCATATATTAAAGTTAAAAGTGTGCTTCAAATAGATATCACTTTGAGATGAACTACATTAAACTAAATCTAAATTTATCTATGTACATATCGATTAAACTGACATACTCATTTAAATGGACAGCACTTATTAGAGACCTAGCTATGTTACCTTCTTATAAAGTATAAAATTAAAAGCCATGGAAAGTATTTGCATTGTTATATGTAAAAATTTGTGACATATTAAAGGCAATAATAATGAGGATGAATAACTTAAGATTTTGTTGTTATTCCTCTGTATAAATGCAATTATATATGTAAATCAGTAATTTGACTAGATTTTTATTGCTCCATAATGAAACGTTGACATTGTTTGGCTTTATGTAATTTTATTGGATCATCTTATAGCAGAATTCACTAGTTTTTTTTCTTTTATATTAAGCCATACAGAAGAAACACAGGTGGACACAGGAATGCCTACTACTTAATCTTGTAAGTAACAGAGCTATGGTCCATGTTTTACTAGAGATAAAAGTAAATACTAGAAAATGCCTGAGGTGATGAATCTGAATCTAAATTCCCAATACTATCTCCAACAGTATTGGAGACAACTTTTAAGCAGGTCATTATAATACAAATTCATGACATAAAACAAATATGAAATACAGACAAATAGTCTAAATCAATTAAAAACAGTAGTTAGGGAGTAGAAATATGATTTTCCAATAAATAGTGTTTGTAGTTGCACCACAGTATGGTCACCTGCACCAATGTTGTTCAGTTCATAAGGTCCTATTACTCCAGATCCAAGGATGATGAAGAAGAATGACAAACATCAATTCTTGGACTTGGACACACACACACACACACATACTTTTTTTTTTTAACAAAAAAAATCTTTTTATAAAAGAAGCAAGACTTAAAATATTATTCTCAGAAACATAACTTCAAATGTAAATTATCAAAAAAGCCCAAAAGCTCAGAATACCCACACTAAAACTCATAGACCATGTGAGGGAAGATCAAAGTATGGAGGCTTCAATCCTATTCAGAAGAGGGAATAAAATAATCACATGGGATAGAGAGAGGAAGGGATGTGGGAGAGAGAGAGGAAGGAAAGTGTAAAATGGGGGCAGGATCAGGTATGGGAAGAGGCAGAAGTCCAGAGGGTCAGGAAAATGAACAAATATAACAGTGGGGGTTGAGAAATGGGAACCACTAGAAATTCCCAGAAGCCAGGTAATCAAGAGGTTCCCAGAACACGATGGGAATGACATTATCAGAAACACACACAGCCACCGCGTGGGGATAGAACCTGAAGAAACCACCTCTAGTAGATAGCATGGCCCCACGTAAGGGATGGGGCTACCCACCCATCTCAAATATTTTAACACCAAATTGTTTCTGTCTAAAGGAAATGCAGGGACAAAAAATAGAGCAGAGACCGAAGTAAAGGCCATAGAGAGACTGCCCCTCCTTGGGATACATCCCATGTACACGCGCCAAACCCTGAAATTATTGCTGATGCCAAGAAGTGCTTGCAGACTTGCATACTAGGCTTGTAGCCTACTATGGCTGTCCTCTGAAAGGCTCCTCCAGCATCTGACTAAAGCAGATGTAGATAGTCACAGCCAAACATCGGACTAAACCTGGAGACCCCAATGGACTTGTTAGGAGAATGGCTGAAGAGTTGAAGGGGATTGCAACCCCATAGGAAGAACAACAGTATCAACTAACCGGACATCCCAGAGCTCCCAGGGACTAATTCACCAACCAAAGAGTATGCATGGATGGGTCAATGGCTCTAGCTACATGTGTAGCAGAGGATTACCTCATCTGGCATCAATGGAAGGAGAGGTCCTTGGTCCTGTGAATGATTGTTGTCCCAGCATAGGGGAATGTTAGAGGGGAGGCAGAAGGGGGAGCTTTGGTGTGGGATCACCCTTTTGGAGGCAAAAGGGAGGTGTTTGAAATGGAAGGTTTGTGAAGAGAGACCAGGAAAGGGAGCAACATTTGAAATGTAAATAAGTAAAATAACCAATTAATGCTAAATCCATAAATAAATACCTTGAATAGAAACACATTTCTGAAAGAGAATCTAGCAAATTCCTCAGCAGGGGATGAAAAAATAATTTTACAACAACTTTTTTTATTCCAATATATCTGTAAAATGAACTACACTATTCAAATGGTAGTTTAAAATTTAATGTATTAAGTTTTTCCCTCCTTTGGGCATCAATTCATATTGATGGGTTCTTAATTAATTCAAACAATAGACAGGCTTTTGCAACCTTTTTTATGTAGGGTGTTGTTACAATGGCTTTGCTAGCCCTGAATGTTGCAGCTCTCAGGAACCAGTCCCTGATTAAAGGTCCGTGCCACCTACCTGACCATTTTTATCACATGTTTAAGTCCATGGATAATTTTGATCTTGCCTCTTTGTTTATAAATAGTAAGATAATGAATATCTTATATAAAATTTTGTGTGTTTACATATACTCAATACTGTCAGATAGATTCCAGGAGGGTGTAATTGTTAGTTAAGCCCACAATTAACTGTTCCTGGAACACACTCTGTAGACCAGGCTGGCCTCAAACTTAGAAATCTGCCTGCCTCTGCCTCCCAAGGGCTGGAATTAAAGGCATGTGCCACCATTGCCCATAATTAACATTTTTAAGGCTTTATTTTTGAAAAGAGACTGTAACACTGTATATTCACATTTATAATAAATACCTTCTTTGAAATTGTCATATTTGTTGGAAGAATAAAAACATACCTCAGTTTTTTATGTTGATTTTGTGTTATGCTTTGGATCTTGGATGTCCCCCAAATATTTTCAGTTTTCAGTCCCCAAAATATTTGGCTCTCAGCTGGTTGTGCTTGAGAATTGGTAGAAAAGTTAGGATGATTTCTTAGACTTTCTATTGCTAGAATAAAACACTATGACGAAATACAACTTAGGTAGGAAAAAAGTTTATTTCCTCTTAGAGTTTCTAATGCATTATCCAGGTAAATCAGGAATTCAAGGCAGGGAAAACATGGTTGTAAGTAATTGAAGCAGAGGCCATGAAGCAACGTTCCTGACTCCTTGCTTTTCTTGGCTCGTTCAGCCTGTTTTAGGGAGCAATCTAGGAAGGGTTGGAAGAAGGAAAGGCAAGTAATTGTCATTTTGGAGACTTAACCTTTCTAGCCTTTGATAAATTCTGGCTGGCTGGTTCATCTAAGCTGCTGTTCTGCCTCAAACTCATGTCCAAGCTGATTGATTTAATCTGGCTTCCCTCAGCTTCTTACTGATTTGCTCTGCTTGACCATAAACAAACTCTGGAAATTTTTTCTTGTCTTCTGGCTTCTTTGCATTGTCTGCCTTTAACTGCCTCTGCTCCAACTATACTTCACTATCTCCTGTGCCGATTTACTGAACTGAATTCAACTGATTGAACAGAATTCAGAGATTTTCATGCCTTTGTTTCCTGAGTGCTTGGATTAAAGACATATATTATCACACATGGACCTAAGCATTTCCTTATCTGAAATTTGCTCCATACCAAGCTGTTCTTGAATCTCAGAGATCTAAATACCTATGTCTCCTGGGATTAAAGGTACATAGAACATCTGGCATTCCCTCACTAGAGCAGCCATATTGCTGGATTAAAACACATCTCTACACATTTTATGAGAACGGAGGTCATACAGAGACAATACAGTTTCAAATTTCAGTGTTTACCTTTAGAGATTTCTTAGGAATATTTGGTTATGTTATGCCTTCATTTTTATTAAATTCTAAAATGTTTTTAATTTCTTTCTTTATTTCTTCCCTGACCAAATTATTGAGTAAGGAGTTGTTCAGTTTTAATGAGTATGTGGGATTTCTGTTGTTTATGTTGATATTGAAGACCAGCTTTAGTGCATGGTAATCTGATAGAATGCATGGGATTATTTCAATCTTGTATTGGTTGAGACTTATTTTGTGTCAGATTATATGGTAAGTCTTGGAAAAGGTACCATGAGGTCCTGAGAAGAAGGTATTTTCATTTGTTTTAGGGTGAAATGTTCTATAGATATCTGTTAAATTCATTTGGTTCATGACTTCTATTAGTTTCATTGAGTCTCTGTTTAGTTTCTGTCTGTCCATTGGTGAGAGTGGGGTGTTCAAGTTTCCCAATACCATTGTGTGAGGTTCAATGTGTGTTTTTAATATTAAAATGTCTCTTTTACAGATGTGGTGCCCTTGCATTTGGGGCATAGATGTTCAGAATTGAAAGTTGAATTTGATAGGTTTTTTTCCCTTTGATGACTATGAAGGGTCTGTCCTCATCTTTTTTTTTTTTTTTTT
>NW_022196895.1:15083439-15099537 GCF_008632895.1 Mastomys coucha
TTTTTTTTTTTTTTTTGATAACTTTTGGTTGAACATCAATTTTATTAGATATTAGAATGGATACTCCAGCTACTTTGTTAGGACCTTTGGCTTGGAAAATTTTTCCATCCTTTTACTCTGAAGTTGTGTCTGTCTTTGTCACTGAAGTGTGTTTCTTTATGCAGCAAAATTCTGGATCCTGCTTAAATATCCAGTCTGTTAGCATTTGCTTTTTTATTGGGAAATTGCATCCATTGTTGTTGAGAGAAATTTGAATCTTGATTTTTAGTTCCTGTTGTTTTGTTGGTGGAGTTGTTATTATTTGTGTTTGATTCTCTTCTTTTAGGTTTGTTGTAATCTGACTAGGTTCTTTTGTTTTCTTGGGTATAGTTACCCTCTTTGTGGTGGAGATTTCATTTCAGTGTCTTCTGTAGGGCCACATTAGTAGAAAGATATTGCTTAAATTTGGTTTTGTCATGGAATATCTTGGTTTCTCTATCTATGATAATTGAGAGTTTTGTTTGGTATAGTATCCTGTCATCTCTTAGGGTATGGATGACGTATTTCCAGGATCTTCTTGCTGTAAAGTCTCTGTTGAGAAGTTTTGTGATTTTCTAATAGTTCTGCCTTTATGTTATTTGGTGTTTTTCATTTACAGCTTTTAATAGCCTTTCTTTGCTCTCTGCATTTAGTATTTTATTATTATTTGACAAGAGGACTTTCTTTCTTTTTTTTGTCCAAACATTTTGGTGTTCTGTAGGCTTATTGTACATTTATGGACATCTCTTTCTTTAGGCTAGGGAAGTTTTCTTCTATGATTTTGTTGAAGACTTTTCTGTCCCTTTGAGCTGGGATTCCTCATCCTCTTCTCTTATTATTCTTAGATTTGATCTTTTCTTATGTCCTGTATTTCCTTTGAGTTATCAGATTTTTATACTTTGTATTTTCATTGACTGATGTGTCAATGTTTTCTATGATATCTTCTACTCATGAGATTCTCATTCCTATCTCTTGTATTCTTTTAGTGATTCTTGCATCTGTAGTTTGTGATCTCTTTCATAAGATGTCTATCTCCAGGGTTGCCCCCCTTTTTGCTTTCTTTATTGTTTTTATTTCCCTTTTTAGTTCTTGGATTGCTTTATTCAATTCCTTCTCCTGCTTCATTGTATTTTCTTGTATTAGTCTGAGGGATTTGTTTCTTCTTTAATGGCTTTCCACTTGTTTGCCTTTTTCCTCCCTAAACTTCCTCATAGCATTCTTTATATCTTCCTTAATGGCTTCTATCACCTCCATGACATGGGACGTTAAGTCCTTATGCTTTTTATCCATGTTAGAGTAGCCAGGGCTTGCTATGTTGGGAGAACTGGGTTCTGATGGTGTCAAATTGCATTTGTTCTCTAGTTTATGATCTTGTGCATAACTTTGACAGTCTGCTTCTCTCTGATATTAACTGGCCTAGATATCTCTGACTGAAACTGGCTTCCTCAGAGGTGGGTATAGCTCTGTGATCCAAGTTAAGGCTGGTTACCTTGGAAGTTAGCAGTGTTGTTTCTGGTTAGGATGGGCTTTTTGTGTATCTGGTTAGAAGAGATCTCCTATGCTTGTGGTTACTGTGGACTTCTGTGCCCTTGGTGACTTTGCACATGCTAGCAGACTATTGAGCTCTAGAGCTTGGGTGGGTATCAGCTCAGTGGTCTGGCCTAGGTGGGAAATGGACCAGAAGGAAAGTAGAGGGAAGGTAGGTTCTGAGTCAGCTGGTCTGTGTGTGTATCTCAGCTGACATGGGTGTTTGGGTAAAATTCTCACTGGTGTCTTTGCTCTCTGTGGGCCTTCTTGGAAGCTACAATTGAGAATATTTTTAATAATCAAAATTATAAAATAGCTGTTTCCATCTGTACCCAGGAGTTGAACCTGTGCTACAATCCCCTACACCCCAATCTTACCCAGAGAAAACTTGTCCCACAGGAGTATGGACACACCCAACATCATAGATGGGACCACAGATGAGGCCCCATACCTGGCTCTAGTGGGAGCTCCCTGGGACCCAGTGAACACAGAAACCACAGCTCATCCAAGGACAGGATCCTTCTGGTTTCCATCTACTCCTGGGAGCTGACACTGTGCCACAGCCCTCTGCACCCCAACACTTCCCAGAAAAAACTTGTCCCCCAGAAGTGTTGACAAACCCAAGCTCACAGGCTCACAGGTGGGATAAGCTCCAATCACAGACAGCAAGGCCAACTAACACCAGAGACAGCCAGATGGAGAGAGGCAAACACTAGAATGTAAGCAACAGAAACCAATGTTACTTGGCATTATTAGAACCCAGTTCTTCTAACCATAGCAAGCAGTCGATACCCCAACACACCTGAAGAGCAAGATTCTGATCTAAACCCACATCTCATGTTGATGAAAGAAGACATTAAGAAAGACATAAATAACTCCTTTAAAGAAATACAAGAAAACACAGATAAACAAGTAGAATACAAGGCCTAAAATAAAAGTGGAAAACAAGCCTTAAAATGGAAACACATAAATCCTTTAAAGAAATCCAGAAAAAAAACAACCAAATAAATGAAGGAATTGAACAAAACCATCTAGGATATAAAAATAGAAGTAGAAACAATAAAGAAATCACAAAGGGAGACAACCCTGGAGATAGAAAACCTTTGAAAGTGATCAGGAGTTATAGATGCAAGCATCACCAACAGACTATAAGAGATAGAAAAGAGAATCTCAGGGGCAGAAGACACCATAGAAAACATTGACACAACAACAGTCAAAGAAAACGAAAAATGCAAAGAGCTCCTAACCCAAAACATCCAAGAAATCCAGAACACAATGAGTAGACCAATCCTGTGGATAGTAGGTATAGAGGAGAGCAACGATTCACAACTTAAAGGGCCAATAAACATCTTCAACAAAATTATAGAAGAAAACTTTCCTAACACAAAGAAAGGGATGTCTATAACCATACAAGAAGCATATAGAATGCCAAATTGATTTGACCAGAAAAGAAGTTCCTCCTGTCACATAATAATCAAAATACCAAATGCACAGAACAAAGAAAGAATATGGAAAAAGATCAAGTAACATAAATGCAGACCTAACAGAATCACACCAGTTTTCTCAACAGAGACTCTAAAAGCCAGATGATCCTGGGCAAATGTCATGCAGACTGTAAGAGCACAAAAATGCCAGAGCAGGCTACTATACCCAACAAGATTATCAATTACCATAGATGTAAAAACCAAGAAATTCCATGAAAAAAAATAAATTTAAACAATATTTTCCCACAAAGTCAGCCCTACAAAGGAAAATGTATAGAAAACACCAACACATCTAGGGAAACTACACCCAAGAAAAAGCAAGAAATTAACCTTCTTAAAACAATACCAAAAGAAGAGAAGCATAAAACATAATTCTATTTCTAACAAAAAAAAAACAGGAATCAATAATCATTGGTCTTTTAACATCAATGGACTCAAATCCCCAATAAAAAATTATAGATTGACAGACTAGATATGTAAACAGAACTCAGCATTTTGCTGCATATAGGCAACACACCTCAGTGACATAGACAGATACTACCTCAAGTAAACGCCTGAACAAAAAATTTTCCAAGCAAAGGGTCCCAAGAAGGAACTCTTAGTTTCACTGTGATTCACTTCAGTTTCTTTTTCCAGGATTTCTCTATTGGTGAGAGTAGGATATTGAAGTCTCCCACTAATATTATGTGAGGTTCAGGGTATGGTTTGAGTTTTACTAGTGTTTCTTTTACAAATGTGGGTGCCTTTGCATTTGGGACATAGATGTTCAGATTTGAGAGTTTATCTTGATAGATTTTTCCCTTGATGACTATGAAGGGTTCTTCCTCATCTTTTTTTGATAACTTTTGGTTAAAAGTTGATTTTATTAGATAGTAGAATGGTTTCTCCAGCTTGTTTCTTGGGAGACTTGGAAGGGGCCAAGACTAGAATTTAAATAAATAAAATAATTTAAATTAAAAATATTGATTGTTTAATATATGAATATATATTTTCAAATTACCTTCTTTTTATTAGACTGAAGTAGCTAATTAAACTACATGTGATTTTTTTTTGCATGCACACACATACCATGACAAACATTGTAGAGGTCTGAGGACAAATTATGTGAGGAGTTCTTTTCTTCTACCATGTGTGTTCTAAGAAGCAAACTGAGGTTGCTAGGCTTGGTGGTAAGCACGTTCACCAGCTGTACAGCTCTCTAGCCCTTGAGTTTTCTTTCAGTTGTGTGAATCTCTAACGGTGCCAACATTTTATTCCTACAAATGTGTACATATAGATATAGATATATGTAAATATAGCTATGTATCACTTTAAACTTTTTTTGGATTTACATTATATTTTCTCTATTTGAACTGTTTCAGTTTCATCTTTATTAGTTACTTTATTATGCTGCCACTGTGCTTCCTCATAGAACACCTTGAGGAAGGAAATTAGCATACTAATTGAGAACTTTCCTCATCTGAAATGTCAGCATTCACATCTATAACTTACTCCATCAGCAGTGTTGAGCTGTGTCCTGCATATTTCTACTCTTACATTTGCTAGTCTGTTCAACTCTCTATAATTTGTATTTTAAAATCTTTCAGAAGCTGGAGGGTGGCTCATTAGTTAAGACTATTAATTAATCTCACATAGCATCTAAATTTGGTTCTTAGCATCCATGTTAGGTAATGTACAAGCTCAGGCTTCTACACTCACATATTCTCTTTCTCTCTCTGTTTCTCTCCCTCTTTCTCTGACATATACAAGTATACACATGCACATACATGGATTCAAAAATGAAATAAATATTTCAAAATATTTCACATTGACTCATATATTGCTTTGAATGGCTTTTTATATGCTTTTATACATATTTCTATTATTATACTTATTTCTACTTGACAACCAAAGTCAGATCACATTTGCCAAGTACTAGTCTGGGCTTGGAGGGGAGTTCCTAGAGAAGGGGTATCTGGGAGCAGCAAATCAAATGACTTGAAGTCAAATCATGGCTTAAAAGCTGAAGGTCTATTTTCTGCTCCAGACAGGTTTTCAAATTGCTCTCTCTCTCTCTCTGTTGAGTTCAAGACAGTTTCTCAGACAGATCAGTTTGTTCTGCTGGAGACAGAATTATTCGTTATTCTAAAATCTCTCTTTTTTAATTGGATATTTTATGTATTTACATTTCAAATGTCCTCCCCTTTCCTGGTATCACCCCCAGAATCCCCCTCTACCATCCTCCCTCCCCCTGCATCTATGAAAATGCTCCCCCTCAAACCTACCCATTCCCACCTCACTGCCCTGGCTTTCCCCTACTGATTTCCAGAGTAGTTCTTTAGGTGCTTCTCAACTGTTTGATCTTCCTCAGTTGAGAATTCTTTGTTTAGCTCTGTACCTCATTTTTAATAAGGTTATTTGGTTCTCTGGGTGTAACTACTTGAGTTCTTTGTATATATTGAATATTAGCCCTCTATAAGATAGAGGGTTGGTAAGATCTTTTCCCAATCTGTTGGTTGCCATTTTCTCCTATTGACAGTGTCCTTTGCCTTACAGAAGCTTTTCAATTTTATGAGGTCCCATTTGTCTATTGTTGACCTTAGAGCATAGGCCATTGGTGTTTTGTTCAGGAAATTTTTCCCTGTTCCCATGTGTTCAAGGCTCTTCCCCACTTTCTCTTCTATTAGTTTCAGTATATGTGGATTTAAGTGGATGTCCTTGATTGACTTGGACTTGACCTTTGTACAAGGAAATAAGAATGAATTGATGTGCATTCTTCTATGTGCTGACTGCCAGTTGAACCAGCACCATTTGTTGAAAATGCTGTCTTTTTTTCCAGTGGATAGTTTTAGCTCTAATATCACTCTAGATATCTCCTTTCTTGCAAATAAAGAGCCCATTTTTTAATTTATATATCAATTCAGCCATTATTCCAGGTTCCCTTTTGATTGTTCTATGAATTAGCATTCTATGACCCCAGCCTCTTGACTCTTAGAAAGAGACAGCAATCATAGGCATAGACAATAAGGTAGCTACATAGGACCCTGCTCTAAAATGACCATTCCTACCATGCCTAGTCCTAGACCTAAATTCCCTATGTCCCATGGTAACTTGAACTCAGTAATCTACCTGCCTTTGTAAGTGTAAACAAACCAACTTAGTTATATGGGATCTTGTCTTGAGATCACCAGTCCCTAAACCTTCTTTAGTATCTTTCTGAAGAGCTAGCCTATAGTGAAGTTCCTCTCCTTTTTTTTTCTTTAATTTGTGAAGCTCCTTCTACAATTCATTTTATCTCCTTATATTTTGCAAAGCTGAGAAATTATATATTTTTTAACATATATTTTCTGCTTTATTTCCCACAGCCTTAAGAAATATCTTAAAGGTCACATCATTCTACTATTTTTCTGAGACATTAGAAACATCCCTGTCTCCAAGACTCCAGCTCTGTCTGATTATCATGGAGGCATTAACACTGGGAGAGAATACAGTCTTCAAAGGAGGAACATAAAAATATGTATATTATTACACAAACAAGCCTTACACCCACACCAACCATCAACACATGTAAAGGCCCATACCCTACTGCTTCTGTTCCAGGGGTTGGAAACTGTCATTCAGTCCCTTACATGACTGATTAGGACTCAGAAAACTTTCAATGCAAGATAATGTGAGGTTCCATGGTTTCAAATATAATTTATCTTGGTTAAAGTCATAGCTCATAAATAACATATAGCTAAATATAAAATTTTATAGTTTTGTATGTATGTATATATATATATGTATATACATAAATACATATATATGTATGTGAGTTTATCTTTGCAGATATCTCTTTTGTGTAGCTATTGATATATTATATGTATCATATATATATATTAGTTGATATTTTCAGAATTATGATTTACTGTTAACCACCAATTGAGCCAGCACCATCTGCTAAATATGCTGTCTTTTTTCCACTGTATGGTTTTAGCTCCTTTGTCAAAGATCAAGTGACCATAGGTGTGTGGGTACATTTCTGGGTCTTCAATTCTATTCCATTGATCAACCTGCCTGTCACTGTACTAATACCATGCACTTTTTAAAAAAGTGTCTCCATTTCTTCCTAAGACTCCAACTAGCAGGCTGGGAATTAGAGCTGTGGCAGTTAGTATGTAGAAAAATGCAAATCAATCCATTTCTATCTCCTTGTACAAAGCTCAAGTCCAAGTGGATCAGGGACCTCCACATTAAACCAGATACATTGAAACTAATAGAAAAGAAAGTGGGGAAGAACCTTGAACAAATAGGCACAGGGGAAAATTTCCTAAGGAAAACACCACTAGTGTATGCTCTAAGATCAAGAATTGACAAATGGGACCTTATAAAGTTGCAAAGCTTCTGTAAGGCAAAAGACACTGTCAACAGGACAAAATGGCAACCAAAAAATTGGGAAAAGATCTTTACCAATCCTATATCTGATAGAGGGCTAATATACAATGTATACAAGAACTCAAGAAGTTAGACTCCAGAGAACCAAATAACCCTATTAAAAAATGGGGTACAGAGCTAAACAAAGAATTCTCAACTGATTAATACTGAATGGTTGAGAAGCACCTAAAGAAATGTTCAACATCTTTAGTCATCAGGGAAATGCAAATCAAAACAACTCTGAGGTTCCACCTCACACAAGTCAGATTGGCTGGGATAAAATACTCAGGTGACAGCAGATGCTGGAGAGGTGTGGAGATAGAGTAACACTACTTCATTGCTGGTGGGATTGCAAGCTGGTACAACCACTCTGGAAATCAATATGGCAGTTCCTCCGGAAATTAGGCATAGTTCTACCAGAGGACCCAGCTATACCACTCCTGGGCATATACCCAAAAGATGCTCTAACATGTAATAAGGACACATGCTCCATCATGTTCATAGCAGCCTTATTTATAATAGCCAGAACCTGGAAACAACCCAGATGTCCCTCAACAGAGTAATGGATACAGAAATTGTGGTACAACTCATATTCCAGGAGCTATCAAGAAGAAGCTAAAAATTAACATATGACTGTTTTGAAATGGTTCAGCCATGTACTGTAAATCTATGACCATTTGCTTCTTTAGGCAAAGCCCAGAAGATTTCCTTTTAGGAAAGATTCCTGCTATTAATACACTTTTTCTGTCATTACCGAATACATATAGCAATCACCCCTTTTGAGCAGAACAATGAAGATTACTGTCTTGTAGTGATACATAGACAAAGAGATGATTTTTTATTTCCTAGTGATTATTCTATAAAATTCCTAAAATCATATTAAGAAATAGGGTTTTTAATAATAGGACTAGAATTAGAGCACATTCTAAGAGGTTGTAAAGCTAGTAAACAAAGGTCATAAAAAGGAAACTAATGACTTACTCTAGATTCAAGGACAGAAGATAAAATATTGACTGGGTTTATCTGTACAAAACTTAAATGATAACTTAGTTATGGTTTTTAACTCTCCACAAACCTGTTGAGCTTGTTACAGATAATGTTAGCCAGATAATTACTCTTAATGGATATACATGAAACATCCTCTGTCATAAACTTTTGCTTCAATATATGATGTAAATTTTATCTTTGAACTTCTAGTAAACTTTTTAAAAAGGGATGCTTGGATTACAGGACATGGGGGGGAAGGCATTGGCAGTATGGACATCTTTATTGTTACATCAGAGCAGTTAGAGAACAAGATTAGGAGAATAGAGCAGAGATAAATTTTTACAGCAAACTTTCTTAGAGAATTTTTTGAGATGTTGTTGTTGTTGTTGTTTTTGAGACAGAGTTTCTCTGTGTAGCCCTGGGTGTCCTGGAACTTACTCTTGTAGACCAGGCTGACCCTGAACTTAGAAATCCCCTTGCCTCTGCCTCCCAAGTGCTGGGATTAAAGGCATGCACCACCACTGCCTGGCTTTTGAGATCTTTTATGAGAGAATTTTTAGAGAACTTTTTCAGAGAAATTTGTAGATAGAGAAATTAGAAATAAAGATAAAAATCATACTTTATTAGATATTTTCTTTATTTACATGTCATATTATTTTTCTTTTCCCAGTTTCCCCTCCCAGGAACAAACAAACAAACAAAAACAACAAGAACAAACCCCTGTTGACTCCCCCCTCCCATGCTTGCCATCCTACCCTCTCCCGCTTATTGGCCCTGGCATTCCCCTACACTGGGGCACAGAACCTTCACAGGACCAAGGACCTCTCTTCCCATTGATGATCGACTTTGCAATCCTATACTATACTCATGCTGCCAGAACAATCAGTCCTACCATGTATACTCCTTGGTTGGTGGTTGAGTCCCTAGGAGCTCTGAGGGTACTAGTTACTTCATATTGTTGTTCGTCTTAGAGGTCTGCAAACCCTTCAGCTCCATTGGTCCTTTCTCTAACTCCTTCATTGGGGACCCTGTACTCAGTTCAATGGATGGCTGTGAGCCTCTACATATGTATTAGTCAGGTATTGTTAGAGCCTCTCAGGAGATAGCTATATCAGGCTTGCTTGTCCTTCCTTCAGTCTCTACTCCATAGTTAATCTCTGCAACTCCTTCTGTGGGTACTTTGTTCCCCCTTTTAAGATATGTCTTGTGTTATAATTTGACAAGCTAAATTTTCTATATGAATGCATTTTAAAGTTATAAAAGACCTAAAGGTTCCATCTCCCTTCTAAAGATTTTTTTATTCTTTAATATTTTATATAGTAATAATTGATTATAAGCAATTTAGAAATAAATATTCCTTAGCCTCCCTTTCAGCAGAATAATCACAGATTTGAATCTGTTCCCAGAGTGCAGTGGATAGTTAATTAAGGTATTTTATGCCAAAGTTTTAGATTACACAGTAAAGACTTCTTATTTTCAAATGTCGATAGAAGTGTTAGTATTTTCCCATTCTTCCCTTTCATTTTTCCTACTGTAAACCTGAATTTTTGACCAGATATTTAAGTTGACAAATCATTTTTATTTAGTACTTGCATCCTTGGAACAGAAAATAATTCTTTAGGCTCCTGTTGTTATAAAATCAAAAAATCGTGATTAGGGTAATTCTAATGTATGTAAAAATAAAATTTCACTGGAGTAATCAAGTAAAAGCATAGACTTGGTTTATATTTTGTCAAAATCACCTCACACTATACACTGACTATGAAGAAAATGTAGTAAATCCAAGGCAAATTAATATTCACCTTCCGCAGAGGAGCTCTGTTGAGATCCCGCCACCTCTACATGTGGTGTGAAAATATTATGGTTAGTGCCTGTTACATGCTTGTCCGTATGGCTCATATAATTGCACAGATGGATCTGCTTCAAAGAACCTCCTTTTAATTTGATTGTAATTATTACCATTAAGAAAATGTGTAATAGTTTTAGTTATATTTCTACTTTCCTTCTGTTCTTGAGACCTCAACCTTATAGAATGCCATGCTTTAAGTTAAAGAATTCTGGTGACTGCTAAAGCTTTTGTCTGTAAATTAGTATAAATATTTATATAGATGATAATTTAATAAGTTAATTTTATTTAAGCTTCAATTATATCTGTAAGATATGTTTTTCCATTTAAGGTAACAAAGTCTCAGTATTGAATACTGTCATTATTTTGGCAGTGGAGGGTTGTCAAATTAATATGTAACCCAAACAATCAAAGATTTTGTTTACTTCAAATGTTTTAAGTATTAAAATGTCAAGTGCTTATAGATTCTCTTCCTTACTTCCTTATAGCAATTTATTGTCTAATTAATCATGATATGCTTTATTTTTCAAAAAAGTAATCATTCATATTTGTACTTAGTGACCAATATCTGATTGGGATTTCGAGACAGGGTATCTCTGTGTAGCCCTGGCTGTCCTGGAACTCACTCTGTAGTCCAGGCTGGCCTCGAACTCAGAAATCCACCTGCTTCTGCCTCCCAAACCCCTCCATGTGCAGTCCTTGGTTGGTGGTTGAGACCCTGGGAGCTCTGAGGGTGCTAGTTAGTTCATATTGTTGTTCATCCTAAGGGGCTGCAAACCCCTCAGCTCCATTGGTCCTTTCTCTAACTCCTTCACTGGGGACCCTGTACTCAGATCAATAGATGTCTGTGAGCCTCTACATCTATTAATCATGTCTATTTCTATAGTAAAATTTGGATTGTGTCTGCAATATTGTGATAATTATATATCAGAAATATTAAGGCTGTCTTCAGATTTTGCAAATATATTACATATCACTTAAAATAACACAAATATATTTTTAAAATTTTGTTTTTCTTTGTTTTGTTTTTGTTTGTTTCTTTTTGTTTTTTGAGACAGAATCTGTGTAGCCCTAGCTGTCCTGGAACTCACTCTATAAACGAGGTTGGCCTCGAACTCAGAAATCTGCCTGCTTCTGCTTCCCAAGTGCTGGGATTAAATAGATGTGCCACCACTGCCCGGCAAATATATATTTTAATTATTTTTATAATATAGCCCCAGTACTTTGGGCCTACAATTTATATATTCAGGTTTATGAGTGTATGTGTGTGTGAAAGAGAGAGAAACAGAGAGAGAGAGAGAGACAGAGACAGAGAGAGACAGAGAGACAGAGAGAGAGAAACGTAGAAAGAGACAAAGAAACAGAGAGAGTCAGGGGCAGAAACAGACAAACAGAGAGATACATGTCAGTGTACAAGTGTATGCTCTTAATTGTGAAAGCCAGAGAAATTTCCCAATTATCCAGTATCCTTTCTATATGATTTGACTGAGGACCTTCCCCCATCTGAATCACTCACTGATTTATCAGCCTTCGATTTCACCATAGGGGGTGCTGGAATTACAGGTAGATTCTCTGTCCTGCTTTGACATGAGTTCAGGGGAATCTGGCCATTCCCAAACCCAATCATCAAGTTCTTTCTTTAAGAGCTCGTACCCACTGGATCATCTCTCCAGCCTCTTTACAATTTTTGTAATACTCATTAGCTTTTATTATTTATTTAATAAATATAAGCTTCAGAATGTAGGAAGACAGCCACATAGTTGGAGTTTTATTGTGATCTTCAGTACTCTTTGATTCTCCATTATGATTATATTACATGAATGATAACTAGGTGATATAAGCAATGGTATCTATCCTATAAGTTTAATCCACTAAACAAATTTATTGCTGTATTAATAATACCTATGATAACCAAAAAATATGTCATGTTTTGTAATGGCAAGAAAAATAAGTATTTTCAACCAATATTTTAGTTAAGAAATCAAGAAGGATCATAATCTCTCCTCTAAATGAGAGAGAAAGTATGAGTCTTTGTCAGAACAAAGGCTACCGTCATTTGACTTATTTTCCTCTCTAATACATTTGGATAGATTTTTTTAAAAAATTATCTTTGTTTTTGCAGTACAATCATTATCCCCTTCTGGGTCTGCCTTCTGACAGTTCCTCATCCCATTCTTCCTTACCGCCCACCCACACACACCCTGCCAGGCCTCTCCATTTCTTGGCCCTCAAGACTTGAGGGTTAAATGTATCTTCTCTCACTGAGGCCAGACCAGGCAGTCCTCTGCTTTGTATTTGTCATAGATCTTGGATCAGCTAGTGTGTGCTGCCCTGTTGGAGGCTCAGTGTCTGAGAGATCTCGGGGGTCCAGGTTAATTGAGACTACTGGCCTTCCTATGGGGTTGCACTCCTATACAACTTCTTCCAGCCTTTCCCTATTTGAACCACAGTGATCCTCAGTTTCTGTCCATTGGATTGGTATAAGAATAGGCATAGTGTCAGGTCTTGGAGCCTCCCCTTGAGATTGTTCTCAATTTGGGCCAGTTACTGAACTTCCTTTTCTGTAGTCTCTTCTCCAATTTTGTGCCTGCAGTTCTTTCATTCAGGAACAATTCTGGGTCAGAGTATTTGACTGTGGGATGTCAACCCAATCCCTCTACTTGATGCCCCATTTGTCTACTGGAGGTGGACTCTACAAATCCCCTGTCACCACTGTTGGACATTTCATCTAAGGTCCCTCTCTTTGAGTCCTGAGAGTCTCTCTCCTCCCAGGTCTCTGGTACATTTTAGAGGGTGCTCCCACCTCCTACCTCCCGAGGTTGCCTATTTTCATTCATTCTATTGGCCCCCAGGGCTTCACTCCTGTTTTCTCCTTCCCCCAATACCTTACCATGTTCCTCTTTTCCTGCCGGGAGTCATGGCTTTAACCATGGACTTGTGGAAATTTACTAGCTTACACATACAGCTCTGAGAGAATTTGTGCAATCTAACAGTAAGAATATTTGTGGGTGTGGAGGACACTGTGACCTCTGGTTCCAGAGACTGAGGATTGCCACCTGGCCTTCTGAAAGCCCCCGGGGCTCTTTCCCCCTTCCTTGAAGCCTCCTCTTGTTTATGCTTATATTGCTATCCCTGAAGTAAAGTTTTCAGAGCTTGATCAGACACCTGTCTTACTCTCATTCTTCGTGTCTCTTGTCCTGCCTCAGTCTCTCTCCTCTGCCCTATGTCCCTGCTGAACACCCTGCGGGTCGGGGAATTTTTCCCTCCTGGTTCCCTCTCCCACCCACATCCCTCAGTTCCTCTGTGCCTCATGGTTGCTTTCTGCTCCCTGCTAAGTGGGATTGAAGCATCCTCACTTGGGTCCTGAGGCTTACTAACCTTCTTGAGTTTGGTGGATTTTATCCTGGGTATTCAGTACTTTTGACAATATCCACTTATTAATGAATACATACTATGCATATCATTTTGTGTCTGAGTTTCTTTACACAAGATAATATTTTCTAGTTCCATCCATTTGTCTGCAAAACTCATGATATCCTTATTCTTAATAGCAGAATAGTATTCCATTATGTAAATTAACCACATTTTCTGTATTCATTCTTTGGTTGTGGGACGTCTGGGCTGTTTTCAGCTTCTGGGTATCACAAATAAGATCTCTATGAACATAGTGGAACACGTGCCCCTGTGGCATCACGCAGCATCTTTTGGTTATATGCCCAAGAATAGTATAGTTGGATCTTCAGGTAGATCTGTCTCCTCTTTTCTGAGAAACCTCCAGATTAATTTCCAGAATGGTTTTACCAGTTTTCTATCCCAGCAGCAATTGGAGGTGTGTTCCCATTTCTCCACATTTTCACCAGCATGTGCTGACACCTGAGTTTCTTTTTTTTTAGACATTCTGATTGGTATATGGTGGAAACTCAGGGTCATTTTGATGTGCATTTTCCTGATGACTAGGATTTTGAATACTTCTTTAAGGGTTTCTTGGCCATTCGAGATTCCTCTGTTATGAATTTTCTATTGATGTTTACATTCCCTACCATTTTGAAGTATTTAAGCACTGTAAGTCTTGCCTTTTTAGTAAATATATACACTGATGTATAACAAGATTTCCTGTGTCTCTAGGATCTTACAGCATACTACATTCACTGTCCTCATTAGGGTGAACATTAACAGATTTGTGCATGTAGCTGCCACTGCTGTACTCAAGGCACAGGACATTCTCACCACCCTCACATGTGTTAGATAACTTGTAGATTGCACTATGATCTTCAAAAAAAACTAAGGTAAGATAGAAAAGAAAGTTAAACTCATTTAATCAGTGGTTCTCAACCTTCTTAATGCTACAACCCTTTAATACATTTCTTCATATTGGGTGACCCATAATCATAAAATTACTTTCATTGCTACTTTATAACTATTTTTTTCTAATGTTATAAATTATATTGTAAATATCTAATATACAGGATATTTATGAAAGGGTCATTTGCCCCCCAAAGTTTTGAACCCACAAGTTAGGAACCACTGCTTTTAAAGGAACCTAAAACTTTCAAATGTCAGTCATCTCTTTTTTATTAATTTATATAATTTGTTTTCTCATTTTTTATGTTATTTTCTATATATTATAAAGTATACAGTTGTTTTCTATAACTTTAAAAATATATCCTTTTTGATGTTTTGTAATGTTATATAGGTATTTTTTAAAGCTTTTGAAATCTGTTTTCAGGGTTGTTTGGCATTGGCCAGCCAATCAGAACACTCTTCTTTTCCCAGGTTTGCCTAAGTAGGGGTGAAGGATTTGGGGCTTTCTTCTGTTTAGTTTAACATGCCCATTTTTGTCATGCTTGCTCAGTTCATGTTGGTTTAAGTTATAGATTGAGCTTCTGATATTAAAAGGACACATAATACCTCAGCAAACTTAACTATATTGCTTTAGAATACAATCCAAAATAATAGCCATATATTTATACTATTCAGTTAAACATATGACATTGACAGTTTCTTTTACATATTAACCTTGTAAGATAATATTTTATATTCTATGCTGTGGTATATTACTAGAGATTTCTATTTATTTCATTGGATAATTATCATACCATTAACCAGTACTGCATTGTTTCCATTAACTGTAGCAATAATTACTGAAGTGATAAGACTGTATCCAATCTTTGCCTATCTTCATATTGATGTTGCATTTTCTCTCAATGCTAAGGAATGGCTCAGGTTCTCCTATCTGTCAAGAAATCATTCTGTTGTTGATCCATAAGAAAGAGAAGACATCTATTCTGTATCATTTTTGCAGTATCATTGTGAAACATTCTTTTTTTTAAAACATTTTATCTAGCTGGAAAGATGAAAACTGAAGAGCTAAGAAATCTGCTAGAAGGACTAAGATTATAAAGATATATCAGAAACTTACTTTTAAAAATAATTGGTATGTCTTTAGATCCATTAGTGGCTGCCTGTGTTCACAGTTACAAAGTCACAAACTTTTATTAAGTGTGTGTTACAAAAATAGAAATATTTCCCTACTACCAAGAGTAAGAATTGTGCTTTTACAAAGAAGTGAGAAAGTTATTCAGTGAGAATATTGATGGGTTTTGAGTCGCGGCACGAAGCGTCTGCAGACACCAGGCCCAGGCAGTTTCATGTGTAAGAGGTTTAATTGGAAGGGGGGTAGGGGGGTAGCAGCGCAGGAAGAGAGAAGGGGGAGAGAGAAGAAGAAGAGAGAGAGAGAGATGGAGGGAACTACCCACATATTTATTTGTGGGGTGACGTAGTAATCCAGGGAAAGGTGGGAGCTGAGCCCAATGGATTCTGGGAATATGGTGGCCGTTGCCTTGG
>NW_022196895.1:15104854-15145245 GCF_008632895.1 Mastomys coucha
AAGAGGTTTAATTGGAAGGGGGGTAGGGGGATAGCAGCGCAGGAAGAGAGAAGGGGGAGAGAGAAGAAGAGAGAGAGAGAGAGATGGAGGGAACTACCCACATATTTATATGTGGGGTGATGTAGTAATCCAGGGAAAGGTGGGAGCTGAGCCCAATGGATTCTGGGAATATGGTGGCCGTTGCCTTGGTGACAGGTCTGTGGACCCGCCCACATATCTGCTGCAGGCAGGTTCTTGATGCTAACAAATATGTGTATGATTTTTACAAGTAATCTTTCTTTCAATTTCAACTCTTTTTAACATGTGCCTATTCATTTTAATAATATTTTATTAATTCTTTAGAAATTTAATATAATGAGTCTCATCATACTCTATGATCAAGTATATCCTTTTGGCTTCTTTGCCACAACTACTTACAGAGCTATCCTCTCTGTTCCCACTTTTCTGTCTAAATTTTCGTTTCTGTTTTAGATGCATCAAGTACAGTTTCGGTTCACAGCTACTCTTCAGTATAGAAGAGTATACACTACTCATTATGGGTTACAAAATTTAAGGAAATTGACTCTGCCAGCAGCTATCAAATTCACTGGCTTCTAATTAGTTATGGTGAAATTTCCTGCCCAATAACCTACCTCCAAGCTGTGGTTTTATCTGGATTGAGCTGGCCCAGTCAACATGCTGTCACAATAACAGTATGTGTAGTTGTGAAACTCCCTTGTTATGTCTGAAAAATATTATTTGCTTGGAGTTACACACCACTGCTGTCTTTTACAAGAGGTATGTAATAAATAGGTTCATAGTATTTAGGACTGAATGTCAAACCATAGTCTCTTATCCTCTGTGTTAACTTCTGTCTGCTGTAAGAAGTCTCTCTAATCAGGGAGGATAGATACACAAATCCATGGCTGCAGCAAACAAGCCTTTCATATAGCTGGTTTTTTGTAGCCACCAGTGGCCACAGACTACTGGGTTCCAGAGAGGAAAGATGGGGCTGAATGGGTAGGACTGCAAGAGAAGAATGAGACCAAGACAAGTTCCTGATTGAGGCCCAATGTTTACTTAGGAGTCTGAGTTTATAAAAGGAGGAGACCCATCCCCCTCTATGCCAGGATCTTGTCACCTCATCAGCATCTTGTTGCTTTGTTCTGAGTCAGGAAAATGGGGCTCAGCAGTTAGTGTCTTCTTTCAGGAACCTGCAGATGTGAGAGGACAATAGACTTCAACTAGGTGAGAAGACTCCACTCAGGAGGGTTAGCTAGCTGTGGCAAAGACAAGGTCTGATTCAGCCTGCTTGAGGCTGGGGGAAGACCACAGGTTTTGATAGGGTATGTCAATGATCCGACACTTGTATGTAGCCTTCAGAATAAGGAGTTCAAAGTCCATCTTGGGAAAACATTAGTAATTAAGATAAGTGTGTACGTTTGTTTTGAATCATCATTTAAATGGTAAAGTAAGACATTGCCCTGGATACCAGTCTGGTCTGCAATTTAAATGGTTTTAGTGCTTTTAGGCTTTGTTTCTACATGATTAAAGACCTAGACTTTTCCTGTAGACAGACTGAGTTTTACCTGCTTGGTAGAGCATGTGTCATGCTGCTGAGACAAATCAAGGTTGTACACTGCTGACAAATTTAATTACTGATGTTTTTGCTTGTTTCTCACCTTTGTCTTTGGCATCTTATTTAATTGAGGCAAACATTAAATCTCTTGAATATTTTGATTGTAGCAATTAGAATGTAGTGGTTTAATGTAAACAAAAAGAAGATAATAACCATGGGAACAGAACTTTAGAGATTCTTAATTCTTTGTTTCTCCCAAGTGCTGAGCTACATAATTAATCAGTGCAGACTTCAAAAAGAGAGAGAGAGAGAAAGAGAGAGAGAGAGAGAGAGAGAGAGAGAGAGAGAGAGAGAGAACAGTATAAATCAGAGTTCCTGCATCTCCTATCTTTCTCCATGCTCAGTTTTATCCATCGTTCTATTTCTCCTGGAGTTTTCTTGAGGATAACATTTTGACATGAATCGTCTTCAGAGAGAAATCTTTACATAACCAACTAACAGTGTATACCACATCCATCATCAATCCATGATTCAGTTGCATATTAATAACAATGACAGAATAGAATTTCCAAGTAGATACATAATTTTTAGCATTCTCTGCTTCACTCCTCCTACTTTAAAATGAGTATTTCACATAAGCATGGTACTTGTTCATATTGTTTCTTTTTAACTAAATCCTTACAAATTACCTCTGAAGTAAGTATTCATTTGATAAATAGTGTGTCAAATATAAAAATGAGTGATGTGTGTAAAACACAGTTTCATAATATTGGTTTCAAGACAACAAATACAGATTAGGAAAGTTTATATTTTCTTTTTTTTTTCCCAATGGAAGGCATTCGTAATAATTATCAGAGGTTCAAAAATCTTCACATAAAAATAACATAAGCAATAAAAAAATAGACTTTGTAAATTAATGTGATTGGTATGTTTTTGTGACTGTAGATATTTAAAGATTTAGAGTTGTATAAGATGCTAAGCCAAAGAACAGTTGCCTCACATGTTATATAAGTAGAATAGAAAATGTGAAATGAACATTTTTTTTCTTTTTGTTAAATTTTATTGATTTTTTTGTGAATTTCACATCATGTACTACAATCCCATATATCTCCTTGTCCCCTTGAATTTTCCCTCTGCCCTTGCATCCTTCTCTTCCTCACCAAAAAGAGGATAGAATAAAAAATATCTTGGCATGGAAGCTGTAGCATATCACAATTGCCCAACATTGTACCCCTTTGTCCACACACTTTTACTTGCAAATGTTCTTTACAATGAGTTTGAAAGACCCCCAGAACTAGGGAGACCCTTACTCAAGTCTCAGGATGACGCGACCACCCAATGACTCACGAGAGACCGAACTTGCTGCAATCACATGAGGTTTATTGGGGATACCGGTACCTTGCCGGCCAGAGGAGTTCGACCACGAACACAAGAAGTGAGGGGTATTTAAAGGGAAAAATCACCAAACTAGGGGGGTGAAGGGGTTACCAAGGAAACATAACAAGAGAACAGTGGAAAATTCTAAAGAGACCCAGCCCCTATTTGAGTCAGGGTCATAGGTAAAACATCTTACACACTCATTATGCATAAGAATGTGGTCTGGTCAATGTTGTTCACTTTATGGCTGACCATTTCCAGATGACTCATATCCTGCCTTTTGTCCTTGGACCTAACTAGGGGGAGCCTTTGTGGCCAACAGGTTTCTGAAACTGGCTAGTCTACATTCTTGGCTCGTTGCAGAGACCTTCTATGTCCTTTAAGTAAAGGTTATACCATATACATACATTTCTACTAATACATTTCCCTTTTCATTAGCATGTTTTCTCTCAAATTTCTAAATTCAGTCTTTCAAGTTATTGGTTTGTTTCAAAGCCTCAGATTTCTGCTAAACCATCTGTACTGGATCTTCAAAGGGATTCCTCTCAGATAGCCTGCTGTTGCCCTGTGTCGTGGAAAACCTTTGGATCTGCAAGACTGGTTCATTCACTTCCTCCACCAGATCATAGATGGGATAGATGTTGGGATGAGGGTAGCTATCCCACTTTCAAGCCCTCTGTCAGGCTCACCCCAACCCCTGGGGAAATTTCCACTGTGCTCCCCAGGTTGGGCCAACTCTCCTGAGTGCTGCAGCCAATGAGGGGCAGGTTTTTTCAATTTTTTTTCTTTTTTTATTAGATATTTTATTTAGTTCCAAATGTTATCCCCTTACCACAGTTCTCCTCAGAAAACCTTCTATCCTACCCTCCTCCCTCTGCTAACCAACTGACCCACGCCTGCTTCCCTGTTCTGGTATTCCCCTATACTGGGGCATTGATCTTTCACAGGATGAAAGGCCTCTCCTCCCAGTGATGACAGGCAAGGCCATCCTCTGCTACATATACGGTTGGAGCAATAGATCCCACCACGTCTGCTCTTTTGTTGGTGGTTTAGTCCCTGAGAACTCTGGTGGGTACTGTTTGGTTCATATTGTTGTTCTTCCTATGGGGTTGAAAAACCTTTTCAGCTCTTTCAGTCTTTTTTCTAACTCCTCCATTGGGGACCTCTTGCTCAGTCCAATGGTTAGCTGTGAACATCTGCCTCTGTTTTTCTCAGGCTCTGGCAGAGCCTCTCAGAAGACAGCTCTATCAGGTTCCTGTCAGAAAGCACTTGTTGGCATCCACAATAGTGTCTGGCTTTGGTGTTAGTATATGGGATGGACCCCCAGGTGAGGCAGTCTCTGGATGGCCTTTCTTTTAGTTCTTCATCCTCAAACCATTCTGATAACTTTTTCAGGATAGGCAACAGTCCTCTTGAGGTCTCCAAACCCAGATCAGTGGACCATACCCTGCCCAGATCCTCTCTCTCCACAGAATTTGGCAGCTGGCTGATGGTATTGGGCTGTGGCAGTATTCAGGAACAGCCTGTCCTGCACACAGGCTCTTCTCTCCCTTTCAGCTTCCAGGATGAGCTCCCTAACAGTTGTCTACTTACAGCTCTGAGTGACCAGAAGACACAGCTGCAAGAGGTGTGGTCTGCCTTCTTGGCTGCATATCACAGCACAGTGGGGCTTCAAGCAGCAGACCCCAGTCCCTCTGGTGCCATTGGGGGCCTGCTAAAACTGTTTGCCCGTGGTGTTGGGCTTGGGGGCACAAACACCAGTGCCTTGTGAAGCTGACAGCCCACAGCCATTTCCTGCCCTGTCTCAGCTGAGCCCTCAGTGGAGTCAAGCCATGCCTGGCAAAAGGGTCCTTGGAGAGCAGGGAAAATCTCCTATCTCCCTTCTCTGTTGCACACATGGCAGTCCCAAACCTGAGCAGGCCTGACGATGGGACTTTTACCTCCGAACCTCTTGACTGGTGACCACTCTTGTCACTGCCTACCACTGACCCTGGTGTTCCAATTACTGTCAACTCTCAGAACTTGGGTTGGAGGGTACAGGGGGTTCCCAGGTCCTCATGGAGGTTATAAAGTCAGGAAAAAACCCTACTCTGCAATTTTTGCTTCCTGGAAAGGAGAGTCACCTGCACTGAAAATGAGGCAATTTCACACTAATCACAAAATGAAATCAAGTTTTTTGAAAAAAAAAAAAAGGGAGCAGTCCTCTTGACTTGCTCCCTTCAAAGCACAGTTGACTTCAGTCTTCATTTCGACTGCACTGGAACAGCCTGATGAAACACACAGGGTATATCATTGCCCTGTTACATGTGTCCCTAGGGTGTTGAGAGAAATCAGCCTGGCCAAGGAGAGACCCGAGGAGGACTGACTTCATAAACCTTGCTGTTGACTGCTTAAGGATGGCTTCCTTCCTCCCTGCGGTCATCCAGAGGCAAAGTGTCTATGTAGTCTTAGCACCCAGGACAGAGGACCACCCTTCCAAGTTAGTTCCTAAATTAGCTGAGATCTACTGAAACTTGAGGCCACTCATGCCCAGCTGCCTTTGCCCGGTTGCCTTCCTGCTTCTTGGCCAGTCAAGAGCTGTTCACTAGTCGTTCACACACCAGTTGGCAACCAAGCTTCAGGGGTTTTCCAAGCAGTCGCTGTTTCACACCTGGGCAGACTGAAGAAGTACGATCTGTAGTTGTTGTCTGAGATTCTGAGAACATAAGTCCTGGTTGCTGTCTCCTTACTACATGGAACAGAGCCCAAGAGCCCTTGAGGGTTCTTTCCATTGAGATCCTGGATTCTTAAGTACGACTTCAGACAAGTAAGATGCTGAGCTCTATCAAGTGTGTGTTGGTAGGGGACAGGGCTGTGGGAAAAAGCTCACTGTTGCTGCACTTCACCTCCGAGAACTTCCCAGAGGCCTACAAACCCACTGTGTATGAGAATACGGGTGTAGACGTCTTCCTGGATGGCATCCAGATCAGCCTGGGTCTCTGGGACACTGCCAGCATTGATGCCTTCATAAGCATCTGCCTCCTGTCCTACCAGCAGGCAGATGTGGTACTGATGTGCTACTCTGTGGCCAAGGATAGCTCATTCCTGAACTTGAAGAACAAATGGATTAGTGAGATCAAGAGCAACCTACCCTGTACCCTGGTGCTGGTTGTGGCCACACAGATGGACCAAAGAGAGATGGGACCTCATAGGGCTTCCTGCATCAATGCCATAGAAGGGAAGAGACATGCTCAGGATGTGAGAGCCAAGGGCTACCTGGAGTGCTCAGCCCTTAGCAACGGGGGAGTACAGCAGGTATTTGAATGTGCTGTCCAAAGAGCTGTCAACCAGGCCAGGACAAGAAACAGAAAGAAGCTGTTTTCCGTCAATGAATGCAAGACCTTCTAAACCCCAAGGTCTTGTACCCAATATTCATGAACATATCTCAAAGCCTGCAGGGCAGGCTCTCTGCCAGTAGAACCAGGCAAGAAGCAGAGAGCCAGGTCCAGCCGAGCCTCTCCGGGCTGAGCTGGATGGTGAGTGTTGAGGCTCGGATTTCCTGCCTCTGGAGAATAATCACCCCGAGCCTGGAGTCTGTCAAAGTAGGAACTAGAAATCAACCAAATAGAAACAAAAAAACTATACAAAGAATCAACAAAACTGGGGGCTTGTTCTTTGAGGATGATATTTTCTTGTTCCATCCATTTGCCTAAGAATTTCATGAATTCATTGTTTTTAATAGTTGAGTAGTACTCCATTGTGTAAATGTACCACATTTTCTGTATCCATTCTTCTGTTGAGGGACAATTCCTCTGGGTTGTTTCCAACTTCTGGCTATTATAAATAAGGCTGCTATGAACATAGTGGAGCATGTGTCCTTATTACATGTCGAGCATCTTCTGGGTATATGCCAAGGAGTGTTACAGCTGGGTATCAGGTAGTACTATATCCAATTTTCTGATGAACTAACAGGCTGATTTCCAGAGTGGATGAACAAGCTTGCAATCCCACCAGCAATGGAGGAGTGTTACTCTTTCTCCACATCCTCACCAGCCTCTCCTGTCACCTGAGTTTTTGATTTTAGACATTCTGACTGGTATGAGGTAGAATCAAAGGTTTGTTTTGATTTGCACTTCCCTAATGACTAAGAATGTTGAACATTTTTTAGGTGCTTCTTCGCCATTTGATATTCCTCAGTTGAGAAATCTTTATTTAGCTCTGTACCCCATTTTTAATAGAGTTATTTGGTTTGCTAGAGTCTAACTTCCTGAGTTCTTGTATACATTGGATATTAACCCTTTAATGGATATAGGGTTGGTAAAGATCTTTTCCTGATCTGTTGGTGGAAGACCCCCAGAACTGGGAGACCCTCACTCAAGTCTCAGGATGATATGACCACCTAATAACTCAAGAGAGACCAATCTTGCTGCAATCACATGAGGTTTATTCGGGATAAGCCAGATCTGGGGTCAAACTCGTAGCCTGGCAGGCCAGAGGGGTTTGACCCCAACACAAGAAGTGAGGGGTATTTAAAGGGAAAAACCACAAACTGGGGGGGCGGGTGAGAGGGTTACCAAGGAAACATAACATAAAAACAGTGGAAAATTCCAAAGGGACCCAAGCCCTGGTTGAGTCAGGGTCATAAATAAAACATTGTCAAGAGGAATGTGGTTTGGTCAATGCTATCTTCTTAATGGCTGACCATTATTCTGGGCCCTAGCTAGAGGGGGTCTCTGTGACCAACAAGTTCCTGAAACTGACCAGTCCATATTCCTGGCTCGTTACAGAAACTTCCTATGCCTTCTTTAAGTAAAGGTTATACAGTATACATTAATGCATCTCCATTAACATGCTCTTTCCAAGTTTCTAAATTCAGTCTTTCATTGGTTGCAGTTTTGTCCTATTGACAAAGTGTTCTTTGCCTTACAGAAGCTTTGCAATTTCATGAGGACCCATTTGTCAATTCTTGATCTCAGAGCATAAGTTATTGGTGTTCTGTTCAAGAAATTTTCCTCTGTGCCAATGTGCCCAAGGCTCTTCTACACTTTCTCGTCTGTTCGTTTCAGTGTATCTGGTTTTATGTGGAGGTCTTTGATTCACTTGGACTTGAGCTTTGTACAAGGAGATAAGAATGTATCAATTTGTATTTTTCTACTTGCTAAATTCCAGTTGGACCATACCATTTTTTTTAAATGCTGTCTTTTTTCCACTGTGTACGTTTAGCTCCTTTGTCGAAGATCAAGTTACCATAGGTGTGTGGGTTCATTTCTGGGTCTTCAATTCTATTCCATTGATCAACCTGCCTGTCACTGTACCAATACACTGCAGTTTTCTATCATGATTGTTTTGTAGTACAGCTTGAGGTCAAGGATGGTGATTCTCCCAGAAGTTCGTTAATGTTGAGAATAGTTTTCACTATCCTGGGATTTTTATTATTCCAGATGAATTTGGAAATTGCTCACTTCTATGAGGAACTGAGTTAGAATTTTTATGGGGGTTGCATTGAATCAGTACATTGCTTTCAAGAAGATGGCCATTTTTACTATATTAATCCTGTCAATCCATGAGGATAGGCGGCCTTTCCATCTTCTGAGATCTTGTATTTCTTTCTTCAGAGACTTGAAGTTCTTGTCATACAGATCTTCCACTTGCTTATTTAGAGTCACACCAAGGTAAATATATTTTTGACTATTGTGAAGGATATTGTCTCTCTATTTTTTTCCCAGCCTGTTAATCCTTTGAATAGGGGAAGGCCACTGATTTTTTTGAGTTAATTTTTCTATCCAGCCACTTTGCTGAAGTTGTTCATCAGGATTAGGAGTTCTCTGGAATTTTTTGGGTCACTTAAGTATGCTATCATATCATCTGCAAATAGTGATATTTTGACTTCTTTCGTTCTAGTTTGTTTCCATTACACCTCCTTTTGTTGTCTAACTGTTCTGGCTAGGACTTTAAATACCATATTGGTATTTAAAGGTAGGGAGCGAGTGGACAGCTTGTTTAGTCCCTGATTTTATTGCTATTTTTTCAAGTTTCTCTCCATTTAGTTTGATGTTGGCTACTGGTTTGCTGTATCTCGCTTTTACTATGTTTAAGTATGGGCCTTGAATTTCTGATCTTTCCAAGACTGTTATCATAAAGGGGTATTGGATTTTGTAAAACACTATCTCAGCATATAATGCAATGATCATGTGGTTTTTTTCTTTGAGTTTTTTTATATACTGGATTATGTTGATGAACTTCCATAAACTAAACCATCCCTGCATCCCTGGGATGAAGCCTACTTGATCAAGATGTATGATCATTTTAATGTGTTCTTCTATTCGATTGGCAAGAAATTTATTGAGTATTTTTACATCGATATTCATAAGGGAAATTGGTCTGAAGTTCTCTTTCTTTCTTGGGTCTTTGGATGGTTTAGGTATCATAGTAATTGTGGTATCATATAATGAATTGGGTTGTTTTCCTTCTGTTTCTATTTTGTGGAATAGTTAAAACAATATTGGTATTAAGTCTTCTTTGAAGAGCTGAGAGAAATCTGCACTAAAGCCATCTGGTCCTATAATTTTTTTGGTTAGGAGACTATAAATAACTGCTTCTATTTCTTTAGGGATTATGGGACTGTTTAGATCATTTATCTGATCCAGTTTTAACTTTTGTACCTGATATCTGTCTAGAAAACTGTCAGTATCTTCCAGATTTTCCAGTTTTGTTGACTATAGGCTTTTGTAGTAAGAACTGATGATGTTTTGGATTCCTTCAGTTTCTATTTTTATGTCTCCCTTTTAATTTCTGGTTTTGTTGATTTGGATACTGTTTCTGTGCTTTCTGCTCAGTCTGGCTAAGGGTTTATCTATCCTGTTAATTTTCTCACAGAATCAGCCCTGGGTTGTGTTGATTCTTTGTATAGTTCTTTTTTATTCTACTCAGTTGATTTCAGTCCTGGGTTTGAGTATTTCCTACCATCTACTCTTCTTGGGTGTATTTGCTTCTTTTTGTTCAAAGAGCTTTCAGATGTGCTATCAAGCTGCTAGTGTATGCTCTCTCCAGTTTCTTTTTAGAGGAACTCAGAGCTATGAGTTTTCCTCTTAGCACTGCTTTCATTGTGTCTCATTAGTTTGGGTATATGTAGCTACATTTTCATTAAATTTAGAAAGTCTTTAATTCCTTTCTTTATTTCTTCCTTGACCAAGTTATCACTGAGTAGAATGTTGATCAGATTCCACATGTATGTGGACTTCCTTTGGTTTATTTTATTGTTGTTGTTACAGAAGTCCAGCCTTAGTCTGTGATGATCTGGTAGAATACATGGGATTTTTTTCAATCTTCTTGTTTTTGTTGAGGCCTGTTATGTGACTGATTATATGGTCAGTTTTGGTCAGAAGGTACAGTGAGGTGCTGAGAAGAAGGCATTTTCTTTTGTTTTAGGATAAAATGTTCTATAAGTATCTGTTAAATCCATTTGGTTCATAACTTCTTTCAGCTTCATTGTATCTCTGTTTAGTTTCTTTTCCCATGATCTGTCCATTGATGAGAGTAGGGGGTTGAAGTCTCCCACTACTATTGTGTGAGGTGCAATGTGTGCTTTGAGCTTTGGTAAAGTTTCTTTTATTAATGTGGGTGCTTTTCATTTGGGGCATACATGTTCAGAATTGAAAGTTCTTCTTGGTAGATTTTTCCTTTGATGAGTATGAAGTATCCTTCCTTATCTTTTTTGAAAACTTTTAGCTGAAAGTCAATTTTATTTTATATTAGAATGGCTATTGCAGCTTGTATCTTGGGACCATTTGCATGGAAAATGGTTTTCCAGCCTTTTACTCTGAAGTAGTAACTGTCTTTGTGACTGAGGTGGGTTTACTATATGCAGCAAAATGTTGGGTTCTATTTGCACATTTAGACTGATAGACTATGACTTTTTATTGGGGAGTCGAGCCCACTGATAATAAGAGATATTAAGGAAAGTTGATTGTGGCTGCCTGTTACTTTTGTTGTTAACGGTTGAATTATGCTTATGTGGCCATCTTCTTTTTGTTTTGTTAAAAGAATGTAATTTTCTTGCTTTTTCTAGGATGTAGCTTCCCTCCTAGTGTTGGAGTTTTCCATTTATTATCCTTTGAATGTGGCTGGATTTGTGGAAAGATATTGTGTAAATTTGCTTTTGTCATGTAATACCTTGGTATCTCTATCTATGCTAATTGAGAGTTTTGCTGGGTATAGTAGCTTGGGCTGGCATTTGTGTTCTCTTAGGTTCTGTATGACATCTGTCCAGGATCTTGTGGCTTTTATTGTCTCTGTTGAGAAGTCTGGTGTCACTCTGCTAGGTCTGCCTTTATATGTTACTTGGCCTTTTTCCCTTACTGCTTTTAATATTCTTTCTTTGGTTTGTGCATTTGGTCTTTTGATTATCATGTGGCAGGAGGTATTTCTTTTCTGGTCTAATCTATTTTGGAGTTCTGTAGACTTCTCATATGATGATGGGCATCACTTTATTTCAGTTAGGAAATATATCATTCCCTATAAGATAATTTTATTGAATATATTTACCGGATCTTTAAGTTGGGAATCTTTTCTTTCTTCTATACCTATTATCCTTAGGTTTGGGTGAATGTTTTTGGTTAGGAGTTTTCTGCATTTTGCATTTTCTTTGACTGTTGTGTCAATGTTTTCTATGGCATCTTTTGTACCTGAGATTTTCTCTTCTATCTCTTGTATTCTCTTGGTGATGCTTACATCTGTAACTCCTGCCCTCTTTCCTAAGTTTTCTATCTCCAGAGTTGTCTCTCTTTGTGATTTCTTTATTGTTTCTACTTCCATTTTTAGATCCTGAATGATTTTGTTCAATTTTTTTTTTCCTTTTCGGTTGTCTTTTCCTGTAATTTTTTAAGGAATTCTTGTGTTTCCCTTTAAGGGGTTTTACCTGTTTTCCTGTATTCTCCTGTATTTCTTTAAGGGAGTTATTTATGTCTTTCTCAAAGTCCTCTATCAGCATCATGTGATGTGATTTTTAAATCCAAATTTTGCTTTTCCAGTGTGTTTGTGTATCCAGGACTTGCTGTTTTTGGAGAGCTGGGTTCTGATTTTGCTATATAGGCTTGGTTTATTGCTGTTAAGGCTCTTGTGCTTGCCTTCTACCTTCTGGTTATCTCTGTTGTTAGTTGGTCTTGCTGTCTCTGGCTGGAGGTTGCCTCTCCTGTGGGACTGTTAGTCTGTGTCAGCAGTCCTGGGAAAACAGATCTCTTCTGGTGGGACCTGAGTGAAGAGGGCTATAGAACAGCCCCATCTCCAGTGGTCAGATGGTGACTGGAAGGATCCTTTCCCAGCTGTTCCAGTGTTCCTTTGTCCTTTTCCTCCTGGCAGGTCCTGCTTTGGACAGTTATTGGAGAGAAAATGGAGATCTTACCTCTGAGCCCAGGAGTGTGAGCACTCCTGGGAAACCAGCTGGCCCTCAGGACTTCAGTCCTTTTCCCTCACCCAATACTGGATCAAGTTCCCCTCTCCCCCACAATGCCCCTTGTCTACTTTCCCTAGCAGGTCCTCCCTCCCTCCCCATTTATGATTACTTTCTTCTCCCTCCCAAGTAAAAAGAAGGTCCAGCAACTGGCCTAAAGTGGGATCCAGCTCAAAGAGAGATTCCAAGGCCTCACACTATTACTGAGGCTATGGAGCATTCACAAAATGAGACCTAGAATGACTGAACTCTGAAAGACCCAACAAGCAACTGAAAGAGTCAGATACAGATATTTGTACCCAACCAATGGACAGAAGCAGCTGATCTCTGTTGTTGAATTAGGGAAAGGCTGGAAGAAGCTGAGGAGAAAGGTGATCTTGTAGGAGGGCCAGCAATGTGGAGAGCGGTAGAGCTGGAGAGGCATTCGCCATGACAAGATGGCGCCTACTTTCGCTGTTGACTCCTGGTAAACAACTGTTTGCACATGTGCGTAGAATGAAAAGACGCCTAGTCACGGCCCATCCCGGGGTGTCACGTGGGGTGATGAGCAAACAGCCAATCATGGGCGGACACGCTGCACTGTGGGCGGACACGCCACACTGTGGTGTATATAAGCAGTGCTGATTATTTTTTCCTCTGGATGAGGCAATAAACGCTTGCTGCAGAAGGATCCTAGTGTCCGCATGTCTTCTTGCTGGTGAGATAACTGCTTGGGCTACACAGCAATCTCAATTAATCTGGACCCTGAGATCTTTCAAATACTGGACCACCAAACAGGCAGCATACACTAGCTGATATGAGGCCCCTAACACACATAGAGCAGAGAACTTCCGGGTCTGTGTTCATTCAGAGATGATGCACCTAAACTTCAAGAGACTGGAGGCCCCAGGGAGCTTAGAGGTCAGGCATGGTGGGTGTGGGGACATCCATGTGAAGACAGGGGTTAGGAAGGAGGTATTGGTGTCAGAGTAGGTATGGGATGTGAAACTGTTGGAGGGTGTACAGGGGGAATAAAATACAGAGTGTAAATAAATAAATAAATAATATATATATATATATATATATATATATATGCAATGAAATATAATAATACTACTATTACCATGTGCATATTCCACTTATCTCCTCAAAACACCCACAAAATTATGTGTTGTTTTCTTTCTATGACCAAATAGAGTAAGGTTACCACCCTCTGTCAAAGAAGCATCTTTTTAGAGAAAATGGAGATTATCACAGAAAACCCCAACTAGAAGCAATGCAGAAAACAATGGATCATGTAGAGTCAAGTTCCTCTACTGCCTGCCTGTCTGCTCTCCTACACTTGAACCCTACCTCAAGTCTCCTCCCATTCTCTCTCTCACCCAGTTCCCTACCTCCATAAACTTCTGATGTGTATTTTATTTCCCATTCTGAGTAAGATTTGAAAATCCTTTCTTGGGCTCCCCTGTTACTTATCTTCTTTGGGTCTGTGGATTATAACATGTGTATTCTTTACTTTATGGTTAATATCCACTAATAAGTGAGTACGTACCCTGTGTGTTTTTTCTGGGTCTGGCTTACCTTACACAGAGTGAGGCTAGTGGAGAGGGAGGAACTAGGAGGGAATGAATGAGAGAACTATGATTGAAATGTAAATTGAATAAAAGTTCATTAAAATGAACAAAATATTTAAAATGTATTTGTGTATTGTGACATATGTATGAAGGCAGAGTCTCTCCTCAAGGTACACCATCCTGGGAAGTCAGACCACAGTGCTCATAGTTGGAATATTTCCTTGTACTGTACATTCCAGGTTCATCAAACCCTCATGGCCAATGTTTTTAGATTCTGAGCCATCTCGCTTGTTCTAAAATATTTTGCATTTTTTTCTGTTTTTTTGAGACAGGGTTTCTCTGTGTAGACCTGGCTGTCCTGGAACTCACTCTGTAGACCAGGCTGGCCTTGAACTCAGAAATTCTCCTGCCTCTGCCTTTTAATCCGCTGGGATTAAAGGTGTGTGCCACCACTGCCCAGATAGTTTGCATTTCTTGATGATTGATTCCCTTTTTATTATAGTAGATTACTGATTTAAGTTTGATTACATTTATTTGTAGAGAAGTTTTATCATCACAAAAATTTTTTACCTTTCTTTTAAATATCAGGAACATAATAAAGTCATCAGGATTGGTGACCTATTTCTTTTGTTTCAAGTACAGAAATAGCACAGAATAAGACATGAGTTTAGGAAGAAAGCTTGCATATGCAGTTACAATGAGTCTGTTTAAATTTTCAGTATATTTTAACTCATTATATAATATCTGTTATAAATTCACTGTTTTAGAGCTTGACTGATAGAATATTTTGAAGTGTTATTTCTAGAATCTTCTAAACATTATAATTTTTCACGGAATCGGAGAATATAAAATTATTCACTGTATAATTGAAAGATTGGTGTGAACTATTGACTATTTTATGTAATTAATTCATATATTATTATTTAATAACTTGATTTTTCTCCATTATGTTACAGAGAAAGACATGGCAAAAAAAAAAAAAAAAGAAGCTTCTAATTTGATAGTGTAGAACCTAGGTCATGTATCTGGTGTATTGAATGGAACCATTTTTATCAGAAGCACATTTCTATAAGTTTCTGTTTTTCCTAACACTGAAGATCAATATCAATGTAGCACTGTTTTAAGAATTTTGAATGAGTAGATTATCAATTAAGGTCACATTTTCCCTAGTCATATAAGGTTTGATATAAAAGATGCAATATTAATAAAGTTCCTTTGTATAGGAGATAGGAATGGATTGATTTGCATTCTCCTACTTGTTAACCACCAGTTGAGCCAGCACCATTGGCTGAAAATGCTGTCTTTTTCCCACAGAATGGTTTGAGCTCCTTTGTCAAAGATCAAGTGACCATAGGTGTGCAGGTCCATTTCTGGGTCTTCAATTCTATTCCATTGATCCACCTGCTTGTCACTGTACCAATACCATGCAGGTTTTTTTGTTTTGTTTTGTTTTAGCTTGTGGAAAATAAGGAATCTTTAATGTACAACATGATTTTATTATAACATTTTGATTTAAGATGTAGATATTTAACTACATGCAAATCGTGAAAGAAAAAGTTAATTATATAAACTCTGCTTCAGTTACATCACAGAACTTACCATACCCCTTGACACCACTATGTGACTTGTTTATAAATATCTTATTTTTTTAATAGCTTATGCTCTAAGATCAAGAATTGACAAATGGGACCTCATAAAGTTGCAAACCTTCTGTAAAGCAAAGGATACTTTCAATAGGACAAAATGGCAACCAACAAATTGGGAAAGACCTTTACCAATCCTACATCTGATAGAGGGCTAATATCCAATACATACAAAGAACTCAAGAAGTTAAACTCCAGAGAACCAAATAAGCCTATTAAAAAATGAGGTATAGAGCTAAACAAAGAATTCTCAACTGACGAATACCTAATGGCTGAGAAGCACCTAAAGAAATGTTCAACATCCTTAGTCATCAGGGAAATGCAAATCAAAACAACCCTGAGATTCCACCTTATACCAGTCAGAATGGCTAGGATAAAAAACTCAAGTGACAGCAGATGCTGGAGAGGCTGTGGAGAAAGGAACACTCCTTCATTGCTGGTGGGATTGCAAGCTGGTACAACCACTCTGGAAATCACTTGGGCTGTTCCTCTGGAAATTGGACATAGTACTATCACACAGTTTTATCACAATTTTTCTGTAGTACAGCTTGAGGTCTGGGATGGTGATTCTACCAGAGGTTCTTTTAATGTTGAGAATAGTTTTCACTATCCTAGATTTTTTGTTATTCCTACCAAAGAGTATACACATGGTGGGACTCTTGACTCCTGCTGAATATATAACAGAGGATGGCCTAGTCTCCTCCCATTAGTGGGAGGAGAGGCCCTTGGTCCTGTGAAGGCTCTATGCCCCAATGTAGGGGAATGTCAGGGCCAGGAAGTGGGAGAGGATTGGTTGGTGAGCAAGGGGAGAGGGGAAGGAACAGGGCTTTTTTTTTCAGAAGGGAAATCACGAAAGGAGCTATCATTTGAAATGTAAATAAAGAAAATATCTAATTAAAAAAAATAAAATGTAAAAAGTTTCAAAATTTATAAATTATTATTCCAATGTAAATAATGATTCTTTTGATTTATATATTTCAATATTAAAGAATTTTGACTTTATATCATAGTATTGGGTTAGAAATAAATACAAGTATCAAATAACATGAATAGATTGTTTTTTAACCTGAAAAATAATTTTTCATCTTATTTATTTATAACAGCCTCAATTTCCTGTAAATTTGTGTTAGAAACAATTAAGTGTATTGTATTAACAAGTAAATATTTATCATGAAACAATGTCTGCTATATCAAAAAATAATTAATTTTAGAAATTAGTAATATATACTTTACAGACAATATTTGCATTTATTTAGATATTTTTATGTTAAACTTTCATGAATAATTCTTAAAAATTGTAATGTATATTAAATTAATTCAATCAGTATTTATATTTGAAACTTGATTTCTAAGAGTCATTACTTCTGTTACAATTTATAAAATGAGGAAATCATGTAATAAAATGTATTTATATATATAAATGTATATACATTTATCTGAGACATTTAACACAATCATTTACAAACCTATATAAGTATTTAATCTAATCTTAAAACTGAAATATAAATTCATAATATTCTAGAAACTGTTGCATTGTTACAATAGAGAAAACACATAATTAGCTAGACTGCCTTTTTGGAAGCTTCTTTTAATTAATGTTTACAAAAGTGAAAGCATTTATGTTACACATACAGAAAACAAGAAATGCCATACTGATGGTCAGAAATATTGTTATGCAGTGGTTGATCTTCTATTTTAGATCATATGTTTATGATCAGAGAAATGTTAGTAGAAATGAATAATGTAAGAGTAAGTAATTGCAGTGGCAGGTTGCAAATATTGGTCAGTAGACGATGGACTAGGAGTAAGACACAACCTGTCAATTTTAGAAGCTAATAGAGTACTCAGGCAATTTTAGAATTTGATAATTGGGATACAGTAAAAACAACTTGCCATTTGGAAAGTGATTGATGCAACAGCATGGAGTTTATGTTTTAATTACTTCAATATCTCACTGACAATAAAATCATTCTAGTGGCAAAGGATAGTAATAGGGGTATATGATCCACTTGTGCTGCAATTTTGACATATTTATTTAACAGGAATGAATATTCAGTAGTTGTCAGTGAAGAAAAAAAATATTTTTATTTAATTGCTTTACTCTTTGTCCAAAAGCCCATTGAGGGCATATCAAATTTTATCTTTATTATGATATCTATGTATTTGAGATTGCTTCCTTTAAAATATCAAGACTGAAGAGGTGGAGAAATTGTTTAGTGGATTATATTCTTGAAGAAGATCCAGGATCAATTCTCATCTCACACATGTTGACTTGGAGCTCTGTATAAATCTAGTCCTAGAGAATCTAACATCTCCTATGACACCGAGGGGAGCTAGACAATAGCATGGTGTACATAAATATATGCATGTAAAACCTACATACATATATACTCTTGTAATACAAGACTGAAGTGGGTTAGTGTTTAGACAATTCTATGCTCAGGTGTGATATGACCACTGCCACCTTTTAGTCTGAACACCTGTGAATATCTGCTGAAGAGCATCATGAGATTGAACCCATTGAAAAGGGAAGGGAAGACCCATGAACTCATGACCCATAGCTCATGGACCCATTAATATATTATTAGTTACTGCTATGTATTAGTTTCTAATTTATATTCCCATTAAAAGTTATTATTTTAGATTAAAACTATAGGAAAAAAGAACACTATAAATCTTCCATAGGACACATCAATATTTTCCATACATTTTAAAAAGTATTTGTTCTTCGAGAGTTTTACAAGGTTATTTGACCTTAGGCATTCATTTTTCCAACTCTTTCTAAATATGTCCCTTCTTCCCCACCCACCTAAATTTACATCCATTTTTATTACTACTTTAAACCTTTCAAGACCAATTTGTTGTTCCCACATGTTCTTGGGTATGTGGGCTTAGGATGTATCATTTTCAACTTACTAAGCATTAAGCTCTTACATAAAATTATCTCTTCCTCTCCCAGGCTGCTAACAGTTCTACAGCTATGGGTGAGATTGCATACACAGTTCCCATTTCCAAACTGGGATTTGGTCTGTGTTGAGTTTGCATAGATTTTTGTGCATCCTGTACCATTATTAGGCCAATAACCTATAGCTAGACAATTCATAAGCTCTAGGGGAGAAAAATGCTACTATAACACTGCTAAATAAATATAGTAGTAAATCAATCCTGATTATTGCTTGATATATCCTTTCTTAGGGTTTCCATTATTGTAAAGAGACACCATGATCATGAAAACTCTTATAAAGGGTTATACTTAATTAGAGCTGGCCTACAGGTTCATAGGTTTAGTCCATTATCATTCTGGCAGGAAACATGGTGACATAGGGCCAGACCTGATCCTGTAAAAGGAGCTGAGAATTATACATCTAGATCAGCAGGCAGCAGGAAGAGAGTGATCCTTATATTTTTATTTTCTGAAACCACAAAACCAACCCTCAGGGACATATTTGATTCATTAAGGACACATGTACTTCAAGAAGGACATGCTTAATAATAGTGGCACTCCCTAATGACTGAATGCTCACATAAATGATCCTGTAGGAGCCAGTTTTATCCAAACCACCAGGTACGCAAAGATCAATTTAACTCTCAATACTAATCTGAGAACCTTCTATTTGTAGCACACAGTGATTTAAATAATAATTCCTAGTGTTCAACATGCAGAGAATGCAAGACTTCTAAGAAGGGAAATGGAACAACTATAAAACTCTCATTCCTTTATAGTTTTGAGATTATTGTAGAAGAGAAGGAATGGAAGTGTTTAAGGGCCTGAAGTAGTGTGTAATAACACACTAGGAAATACAGTCTTCTGTATACATCCTGGGATCTACACATATGATCCCAAAGTATATGACTGCTTTTCACTATGTTTGCCAACTATAAGTATCCCCTAAATATAGAAGCGGTTGGGTTGCATCAACCTAGAGTTGGGAACACTGCTTTCTTGATTTGTTTTGTTGTCCTGTCTGGAAAGGAGAGGTGCTTCTCATCATCTTTCAGGGAAAGTTAATATGACAGGGAACACATATCTTATTTACCAGTTTCTTGGAGATATTAGTGATAACCACAGAGGGATGGTGAATTTCTTTTCACACAGCACTTAAATAATGCTCTAAACTTTTGAGTACAGAACAATATTATCAAATATCTTCTACTAGGGATCTCTGAGCACAGACTGGCAGGTTTTATTGAGTGTTAAGTATTTGTCTTTGTTTTTTAAGTATTGAGTCATAAGACCTTACTGAGTATGACAGTTAGGTTGTGATTTTAAATAGCATTACTTATGTTCTGTAAGGTGTCCTTTCAAAAACAGTCATTATGCTTTATGATTTTCATGTACATTCTTATTTTCATTAGGTATACATTCCTATTTGAGAACATTATGAACACAGTCTGCCAACTGTCAGTTTCCAGTCTCAAGTAGGAATTGTATCCATGCCAGGGAATTTTCTACATGAGTCACATTGAATGAATCTGAACACAATTACGAACCAGAAACAGTGTTTGCTATGTCTCTTTTCATGATGAATATATTTCTCATTTCTCCTGACTTACTCCTCCTGCTTGAATTCATGTTAAATTCATCCCCTTGATGTTTGATCTATTATCTTTCTTTTTACTTACTTTTCTAACTCTTGGTATTCAATTCCTCTTCTGTCTTCCAGTATTATACCCCACATTTAGTTAGCTTAGTTATATTCTGATTATTGGTAACCCATTATTTATATTTGTCTTGGTATTTAATCTATCTAAATAATTTATTAAATTGTAAGCACTTTAGAAAGGGAGACATTTATTTTCAGAATCTCCTAAACTTTTTCAAAATTGAGACAGTGTACAAACTTTACTCATGTCTATAGTTCATTTCTATTAGGATCACAGAATGCATGTCTGATTTTGTGATGTTTTTGTTTGAATCCCATAGTTTATTTAATTTTGAAATATTTTAGTATTTAAGAAAAACTTACAAGATGAGATATGTTTATTGATGCAGTAGTGATAAAGATGTCTTGCTAGGGGTAATCTGTCGTCTTTCTGATTGCAATTAAGTCCCAGGAAACCAGAGGGAAGTTATGCCTGTTACTGTAATCCTGTGCAAGTCTTCCTAGGGGATAATGTACAGCTATAAGTTTGCTAACCTGATATGCTAGCTAACTGCTTTCTAAACATTAATCTGTATACCTTTAGAATAGCCTAACTCACAGCACTCCTCAGATATGCTTTATTTTGGTGTGGGCAAACAAAAATGAAGAGAACCACAATTATCAAATTGGAGAAAATAAGCTACTATGTAGTTCTATCCCCGTTTGGGTATCGACATGCTATAACTGCCCCTCAAGGCTTAAGGCAAGTTGGTGAAAAAGGAGACGAACATTCTAAGACCCAAACATAAGGGAGGACAGCTGTGAAATGGTGTCTTAAGGACACAGAATAATTTGAAGTCATAAATTCTTAATAACTTTCATTACTTTTACAAGATAATGTTAGCCATTGACAGAGCCTGGATAATGGAAGACTTACAAGACCCCAGTTCTAGATGTGAAGTTACAGTTAGCTAGCTGTAAGAAGAAACTTATCTTTCCTGAAGGAAGGACCTGTAATATACCATTGCTAGAGTGGATAGCCCCATATACATATTCATATGTATATATTAGTAATGTAGAGTTGGAAAGGTCCTATGGTATAAAAGAGGCAGAGAAAAATTGGAGTACAGCCTGAGCAAAGATTTAACAAAAGTAAAAAGTGCATTTATGGAAATAGAAAATGATATTAAATGGTAATTATAAATATATTACAGAAATCTTTTGTCTTTTTATTCTTTTTAAACTGTATTAATATAGGAGACTTCAGTTTTATGTCAAGATATGTGACTATATTCAGCTTAGGAAAAATTATTTCTAAGATAGGTATAATAGAATCAAATAAATTTTTGTGGTCGCTTATGTATACTATCTTACCATGTGCAAATAGTGATACCTTTATTTCTTCTTTGCCAGTTTATATCCCTTTGATCTCTTTTGGTTGTCTTATTGTTCTAGCTAGTACTTTGAGTACTATATTGAATAGATATAGGGAGTGTGGGCATGCTAATCTTCTCCCTGATTTCAGTGGGATTGCTTCAAGTATGTCTTCACTTAATTTGATATTGGCTGTTTGTTTTCAATAAATTGCTTTTATTATGTTTAGGTATGGGCCTTGAATTCCTGATCTCTCCAATACTTTTAAAATGAAGAAGTGTTATATTTTTTCAAATGCTTTTTCTGCATCTAAGGAGATGATCATGTGATTTGTTTTTCTTTGAGTTTGTTTATATAGTGGATTACATTAATGGATTTTCATTTATTAAAACAACCTTGCATCCCTGGGATGAACCCTGCTTGATCTTGGTGAATGATGATTATTATGTGCTCTTGGATTTAGTTTGCTAGAGTTTTATTGAGTATTTTTGCATCAATATTCATAAGCAAGATTGGTCTGAAGTTCTCTTTTTAGGTTGGGTCCTTGTATGGTTTAGATATCAGAGTAATTGTGGTTTTAAATACCAAGTTAGGTAGTGTGCCTTCTGTTTCTACTTTAAGGAATAGTGTGAGGAAAATTTTCAATCTGGATGTTCCTCAAAAAATTGGAAATAGATCTATCTGAACACACAGCTATACCATTTTTGGAAATATATCCCCAAAAGTGTTCCAACATGCTACCAATATATTAATAGTAGCTTTATTTGTGATAGCCAGAAGCTGGAAACAACCCAGAAGACCCATGACAGAAGAATGAATACAGAAAATGTGGTTCATTTACACAAGGAGTACTACTCAGCTATTGAGAAGGAGGACATCCAGAGTTTTGCTGGCAAATGGATGAAAATAGAAAATATCATCCTGAGTGAGGTAACTCAGACCCAAAAAGATATGTATGGTATGTACTCATTAATAAGTGGATATTAGCCCCCCCAAAAAAGTACAGAATACCCAAGATATAGTCCACAGAACTGAAAAAGATCTACAAGCTAAACTGTCCAAGTGAGGACACCTCAGTCCCAATTGGGAGGGAGAAGAAAGCAATCACAAGTGAGGAGGGAGGGAGGGAAGGGTGTGGGAAAGAAAGTGGACAAGGCAGAGGAGTGGAGGTGAGAGGGGAACCTGATGTGTTATTGGGTGAGGAAAAGGACTAAAGCCCTGACGGCCAGCAGAAAGAATAGAAACAGACAATCTTGGGAGATAGGAGGTTGTAGGGACCCTCCAGAATGCACCAGAGACCTGGGATATGAGAGACTCTCAAGACTCAAAAGGAGAGACTTGAGGTGAAATGCCCAAGAGAGGGGAGAGAGAACTTAGACAGCCCACTTCCAGCAGGAATACAGGGCATCAAATGAGGGAAGGAGGGCATCCCACAGTCACAAATCCGACCCATAATTTTTCTTGTCTGAAAGAATTACAGGGATGGAAATGGAGAGAAGCCTGAAGAAAAGAAGGTCCAGTGACAGGCCCAAATTAGGATCAAACTCAAGGGGAGGTCCCAAAGCCTGAAACTATTACTGAAGCTATAGAGAATTCACAAAAAGGGACATAACATGACTGAACTCTGGAAGGCCAAACCAGCAGCTGAAAGAGTCAGTGTAGATATTTGCACCTAACCAATGGACAGAAGCAGCTGACTCCTGATGTTGAATTAGGGAAGGCTGAAAGAAGTTGAGGAGAAGGGCGATGCTGTTGGAGGACCAGTAGTCTCAATTAATCTGTACTCCTGAGATCTTTCAAACACTGGAGCATGAAACAGACAGCATACACCAGCTGATATAAGGCCCCCAGCACACATAGAGGACTACCAACTCTGTGTTCATTCAGAGTTCATACACATAACCCTCAAGAGACTGTAGGTCCCAGGGACTTTAGAGGTCAAGTAGGTTGGGGTTTGGCATATCCATGTGAAGAGGGGGGTTAGGGAAGAGGTATAGGGGGTGGGGAGGAGTTATGATATGTGAAAGAGTTGGCGGGAGAATGGGTGCAGGGAATAGACTATGGAGTGTACACAAATTAATAAATTAATTAATTAAAAATATTGAAGACCCACAAATAAACTCATACACCTATAATCAGTTGATCTTTTACAAAGGAGCCAAAACTATCCAGTGGAAAAAATAATGCATTTTCAACAAATGGTGCTGGTTCAACAGTCAGTCTGCACGTAGAAGAATGCAAATTTATTCATACTTACCTCCTTGTATAAATTGCACGTCCAAGTGTATCAAGGACCTCCACACAACACCCCACACACTGTATTTAATAGAGGAGAAGGTGGGAAAATGCCTTGAACTCATAAAGCGTGGGGGTGGGGTGGCAGGGGTAATTTCCTGAAAAGAAGACCAGTGGTTCATGTTCTAAAATCAACAATTGACAAATGGGACCTCATAAAATTGAAAAGCTTCTGTAATGCAAAAGACACTTTCAATAGGACAAAATACCAACCTACAGATTGGGGAAAGATCTTTACCAACCTTACATCCAATAGATGGCTAATATATAAAATACACAAAACACTCAAGAAGTTAGCCTCCAGAGAGCCAAAAACCCTATTAAAAATGGGGTACAGATCTAACAAAGAATTCTCAATTGAGGAATCTCAAAGGCTGGTAAGCACCTAAAGAAATGTTCAACATTTTTAGTCATAGGGAAATGCAAATCAAAATGAGTGATATTCTATTTCACACCAATCAAAGTGGCTGAGATCAAAAACTCAGGTGACAACAGTTACTGCAGAGGGTCTTGAGAATAAGGAACCCTCCTCCATTGCTGGTGGGATTGCAAGGTGGTAAATCCACTTTGGAAAACAATCTGGCTGAATAGAAATATGTAACAGTGGGTGGTGGGGAACTGTGAGTGGCCATTAGAAAGTCCCAGATATCAGGGAAGTAAGAGGCTTCCAGGACTCAACATTAATGACATTAGCTGAAATACCCAACAAAGGGGAGAGAGAACTTATAGAGATCACCTCTGTAGGCATGTCCCCCTTTGAGGCATGGTGTCACATATTCATCTCAAAATTTTTAACCCAGAATTCTTTCTATCTAAAAGAAATACAGAGACAAAAAAATGGAGCAGAGAATGAAGGAAAGGGCATCCAGAAACCTTACCACAAACGCATCCATCCCATCTGCAGACACTAAACCCTGACACTGTTACTGATGCCAAGATGTGCTTGTTGACAGGAACCTGGTATGGCTGTTCCCTGAGAGGTTCTGCCAGGACCTGTCCAATACATATGCAGATCCTCACAGCAGAGCATCTGACTGAGCACAGGACAGCAGAGCTAGGGGAAGAGCTAGGGGAAGGACTGAGGCACTGAAAAGGATTGTAGCCCCATAGGCAGAACAACAATATTAACTATCTGGATCACCCAGAGCTCCTAAGGACTAAACCACCAACCAGATAGTAGACATGGAGGCATACAAGTCTCCAGCTACATAGGTAGAAGAGGATTTCCTTAACTAACATCAGTGGGAGGGAAGGCCCTTGGTCCTGTAGAGGCTTTAATGCCCTAGAATAGGGGGATGCTAGATTGGTGAGGTGGGAGTGGGTGATACTGGAGGAGCACCCTCATAGAGGCAAAGGGGAAGGGGGAAGGGGTGGACATGTGCAGAGGAGGAAACAGGAATGGGGACAACATTTGAAATATAAATAAGTAAAATAACCAATAAACAAAAAGAAAGCCATTTAACAAGGGTCATAATGAGCTTTAAAGAGTAAAATGCCAAATTTTAATGAATTTTGCTGTGACATGGCAAATACTTTGATAATGAAAAATTAAATGAGGGAGAGATGAATAAAAAGCATGACATATACAGAAAATAAACATATTCATGATTAAAAAAAAGAAACATTCCCTAATTCTCATGTATTTAAACACAGGTTTCTCAGTTTGTGCTGCCATTTGGGAATAACATCAAACACAATATCTATCAAGAATTGGTAAAACAAGAAACACAAGGCTTGAACTCTACCTAACTCTCACTTGTATTAAAGTTAGATCAAGATGTTGGAGGAAAATATACAACTACCTTACTACATCAGCATAATTGCTAACAAAAATTTCAACATCTGTCCTTGTATTGACAAACAAGTGTTGTGCTAACTCCTTATCAAGGAAACTTCTCTTAACAATAGTTGGAAATTACTTCAAAAAACTTAGGTACCTTCTGGAAAACAAAGTGGGAAGATTAACTGTATGAGACAGAAGATCAGGAAGTTTGCAGTGAGGTTGTGTTTCCTTATATTATCAGAAACAACAAACATAAAGTCTTATCAACCTGACTGCTCTTATGTGAACTGTCAAAGTGAATGTGGAAAGTCCATGAAACTTCAAACCTTCATAAAGAACTATGGACAACTAAGGAATGTTGTATGTGGTAGGATGGAAACACATCAATGTGTTATCAAAATTCAAACGGTCAGCCTTGAAAACATATACACGAAGAACATTGTACAAAGTAAGTAGGCTAATTTAGGAATAAAAGTTACTATACATATAGATGAATCTATATAATATCAATTAATGTAAGGAGAAGACAGAAATGACAGAGAGGAAAGAGGAAGATAAGAAAAGTTTAGAGGGGGGAAAGAAAGGGGTAAAAGTTATAATTATCTTCACAAAAATAAAAAAAAATTGAAAAGAATTGTTAAAACAAAATATGGTTCTAATAAAATACTCAGTTAAGACTGAGAATCCTATTTTCAGTCATTCATATACATAAAGAAATAATGTGACTTATTTAGACAGAATGACCTTTCAAGATAGACATTATCCTATGTGTAAATTTACAGTCATGTCTATTATTTTATTGCACCTGTTCATACAAGATATCATAAGAATAGAGGGTACTCTTAGAGCAATTTACATACCACATTCTAGAGTAGTGAATCTCAAACTTTGGGGGATGTAAAATCAAGTCAGAAGTCTGGCAGGGAGCTAGAAGTCACCTAAACCTCAGGTGTGTGCCCACCATAGTGCTATAACCCTTTAATACACTTCCTCAGGTTGTAGAAAACTCCAACCATAAAATTATTTTCATTACTACTTCAGAGCTGTAATTTTGATATTTATGAATCATAATGTAAGTGGTTTTGGAGATAGACTATTCCTAAGCGTTCAGACACTCAAGTTGAGAACAGGTGTTCTGGAGGGAACATTGGCAGAATGTGGATAGGCAAATGGGAGAGGTTGGAAGAAGAGTTTTAAATAATGATTGTAATGGATAAAAATACTATAGTAAAATATATATGTATCTATATGTGTACAGTATGTGTTTGTATACATATGAGTGTGTCTGTGTGTGTGTGTGTGTGTGTGTGTGTACATAGCCAAGGATAGTAATAGTGAGATAAATGGACATACAAAGAGAAAAGGAAATAGAGAGAGAGACCAGAGAAGAGAAAAAAAACAGCTAAAGTGGTTTCTGTTTGATACTGTAGTTTCAATATCTAGCTCTTTGTAAATGCAACCTCAAGTAGTGAGTGAAAGAAACAAGCACTGAAATAAGGTATACATGTCCTGATATTTCTAGCTCCAATTAAGCTAACCTTCATTTTCACTTTGGGTAGAAAATCACAACTTTCAAAATTTGAGGCACTAAAACATGGAGCATGAAGGGAAATTTATAAAAAGGTAGGCTGATATGTTAGGCAGAACACAGAGCATGCAATGATGGGCAAAGTAAAAAACACAGTCATAACTATATTTCTATTTTCTGTTTGTGAGACAACTATAGCATTAGAATTCATATATACACACACACATACACATACATACACACACACACATATCTATATCTATATCTATATCTATCTATCTATCTATCTACCTACCTACCTATCTATCTATCTATCTATCTATCTATCTATCTATCTATCTATATATATATATATATATATATGCCCAAGTTGTTTTTATGGTTACCTGATAATTAGAACCACATTTCTAACTAATTCACTGAGCTGGAAATAAAATATAATGAAGTTAATTAGAAACAACTCAGGTTATTTGTTCAATTTTGAAATAATTTTAATCCTATAAAAAACCTGTCTTGCACACATGAACTCACATCAGCTGTAAATGCATGCAGAAGCCCTGAATAAGGTTAAGTTAACAAAAAGCCTAGCAGGGTAGGAGGAAGATAGTTATGAATTAACACCTCTAGCTCAGGTAACATTGTAATTTGCTTTCTCCAGTGCATGATTTCATACCTGTACACATAAATGTAGAACTAAGTGGGTGTTAAAAAGAGAGCACACATGAAGTTTGGAAGGAAAAGTATATGTGGAAAAAAAATTGGTGGGGTGGGAAAGGATGTGAATCTGATCAACATCTAATATTATCTCAAAAAATATTTTAAAATTATATTATTGCAAATGTCACCACATATTTTAACTTAGATTCATCTGGTAATATTAGTGATAATCACAAGTAAGTATTCACATGAGTCTTAGTTTATATCAATGTGAGAAAACACTGTGAACAAGGCAATATATAAAAGACAGTGTTTAATTAGATTTACAGTTTCAAACATTTAGAGTCCATGAGTGTGAAGCATAAGCATGGAAAAAGACACCACAATAGTACTGCCCACAGAACCAACAAAGCAGAATTCACAGAGGTTCACAGAGTTTGAAGTGACAATCAGAGAGCCCTTATGGGGTTAAGTCCTCTGCATATACATTATGGTTATATGGCTTGGTATTCTTGTTCTTTTGAGTCTTTTTTTTTTTTTTTTTTTTTTTTTTTTAAGGAACACATGAAAAGGCTGATGAAAGAGATAAATGATCCATAGTTATGGTGCCTATACAAATTACTACAGAATGGCAATTTGGGGAGGATGATATCAATGAAACCAAAATTTAAAAATAAAGGTAAATGTGGTAAATTTTACTTATGATTTTTGAGCATCAATCTCTTAGGTTTAAAAATATATCAAGTTCATAAAGCTATTATAAAGAATGAGAAAAATATGTAGGTACAAATTCAAAAAATAATAAAGCAATACTAATTTTTACATTTGCTCTGGAATTATATAAGATATCTTTTTTATTTGCTTTATATGTTCAATATTTTATAATAATTTGAAATCATGAAGAGTTAATTTGATTATTTCAGTTCTGATTAGTGAGTAGAAACTCTAGGTTTGTCCTTGTTTCTCACTAATTAATTATATCTTAATAGGTTAATGTACATAAAATAGAGTATACTTAATATGCAGATATTTTTCTGATAATCTTATCTTTATATGTTCTTGTTTTTTCCTCTAAAATTATATAATGTTTTGTTTTCCTTTTAATAAAAACAAAATGCAATTAGTTCTGAATATATTGTGAAAGATATAATGAAATTAGTTTTTTTGTACACATATCTTTTATGTGTGGAGGTATTAGATATCCTTTTTTGAGATACATTTATTCCTTTTAATCTTATCAAATAATAATTGTTTTTATCAACTGAAATGACTACATGATTATACTTGATATGTAATTATGTAAAGCACTGAATGCCTTAAAATGTTTAAATAGCATTTTAATTTTTGTCTTGGGAATAAAGCACATCTATTATTTGTCATTCCATTTATAATTTGCTTCAGTTAATTTGCTAATATTTTAAGGACTTTGGAAGATTTATCTAAGTGAATGCAGTTGTTTGAAGAGTCTATTCAAATTTTTTTCTTGAATTCATTCTTACAAGTAAAATTTTGAACTTGTTAAGTTACATTCTTGTTATAAGAGTGGAAGAGGCTTTCGCACAGTTACAAAAACAGATGCATCCATTGAAGGCAAGATTCTCTGTGGCATAATAACATTAGCTTTGAATAGAATTTCATTAGGAATGTAACAACATATTTTGTGTTTATCATGTATATCTTGAGTGCATTTTTCTACTATATGTATACAATTCCAGATCTGATCACTTTATACTATACAAACAATTTGAAGGTTCATCCTTTGGAGAAATAATATTCCTCCCTCAGCAAATATTAGCTGCCTGTAATTCTTTGTCAAGCATTGGCAAGTGAAGTCAACTTTGAAAAATTATGTATTTTTAATCCAAGAAACATAATCTGAATTCATTGCATGCTGAATTTTGACATAGATCCAGATATTACAGAAAAATGGTAAACCTATTATAGACATAACAATTCAAACTCACATTTCAAATACTCCAAATGATAGCTAACTGAATAGGAAAATTCATGCCAAGAATGTTTAGTGGGATTTTGATAGGGATTGCAATGAATCTGGAGATTGCTTTTGGCAAGATGGCCATTTTTACAATATTAATCCTGCCAATCCATGAGCATGGGAGATATTTCCATCTTCTGAGATCTTCTTCGATTTCCTTCTTCAAAGACTTGAAATTCTTGTCATACAGATATTTACTTGCTTAGTTAGAGTCACACCAAGGTGTTATATATTATTTGTGACTATTAAGAAGTCACAAATGTGACTATTATGAAGTCATTCCCTAATTTCTTTCTCAGCCTGTTTATCTGTTGTGTAGAGGAAGGTCTCTGATTTGCTTGAGTTAATTTTATATCCAGCTACTTTGCTGAAGTTGTTTATCAGGTTTAGAAGTTCTCTGGTGGAATTTTTGGGATCACTTAAGTATACTATCATTTCATCTGCAAATAGTGATTTGACTTCTTCCCTTCCAATTTGTATCCCTTGGATTTCTTTTTGTTGTCAAATTGCTCTGGCTTCAAGTACAATATATAGGGAGAGAGTGGGCAGCCTTGTCTAGTCCCTGATTTTAGGGGGATTGCTTCAAGTTTCTCTCCATTTAATTTGATGTTGGCTACTGGTTTGCTGTATATTGCTTTTAATATGTTTAAGTATGGGCCTTGAATTCCTGATGTTTCCAAGACTTTCATCATGAAGGGGTGCTGGATTTTGTCAAATGCTTTCTCAGCATCTAATGAGATGATCATATGTTTTTTCTTTGAGTTTGTTTATGTACTGGATTACATTGATGGATTTCCATATATTGAACCATCCCTGCATATCTGGGATGAAGCTTACATGATCATGATGGATGATCATTTTGATGTGTTCTTGGCTTCAGTATGCAAGAATTTCATTGAGTATTTTTGCATCTATATTCTTAGGGGAAATTGATCTGAAGTTTTCATTCCTGGTTAGGTCTTTGTGTGGTTTAGGTACCAGAGTAACTGCAGTTTCATAGAACAAATTGCGTAGAATACCTTCTATGTTGCCTCCCATGCCCAGTTCAGCCTCAGGCCTTTGGCGGCTTCTGCCTGAGGTGGTCACCTAGGGAATTAAGCAGAAAGACCTTCTGCAGACTATTGGCTTATCTCTGAAAGAAGTTGCCCGAGAAGTTACAGATACAGCTACACCTGTGACAACGCCTATTGCCTGAAGACATCCGCAGACAACCAAGTGTTAGTGACTCCCTCCTGACTCTTCCCTGACTTCTCAATGTTTATGTTATGCAAATATTTTATTTCTGGAAGTTTCAGTTCTTACCTGCCTATATAAGCTCAAAACACCCCCAAGTAAAAATGCTTTGATTGGGACTCAACTTGGCCTCCTGTCTCTTTGTTCTCCAACCTATTTCATTTTGCAGGTCTTGTCTGACTTCTAGTCTGAAGAGACCCACAGACCCGAGTGAAAATGTGGGACAGATTCACTCACTTCTGTTTCTATTTTGTGCAATAGTTTGAGGAGTATTGGTATTAGGTCTTCTTTGAAGGTCTGATAAAACTCTGCACTAAACCTATCTTGTCCTGGGCTTTTTTTGGTTGGGAGGCTATTAATGACTGTTTCTATTTCCTTAGCAGATATGGGACTGTTTAGGTCATTGATCTGATCTTGATTTAACTTTGGTACCTGGTATCTGTCTAGAAAAATATCCATTTCATCTAGCTTTTCCAGTTTTGTTGAATATAGGCTTTTGTAGTAGGATCAGATAATTTTTTGGATTTCCTCAGTGTTTGTTGTTATGTCTCCCTTTTCATTTCTGATCTTGTTAATTAAGATACTGTCTCTGTGTCATCTAGTTAGTCTGGCTAAGGGTTTATCTATTTTGTTGATTTTCTCAAAGAACCAACTCCTGGTTTGGTTGATTCTTTGTATAGTTGTTTTTGTTTCCATTGGGTTGATCTCAGCCCTGAGTTTGATTATTTCCGGCCTTCGACTCCTCTTGGGTGAATTTGCTTCTATTTGTTCTAGAGTTTTCAGCTGTTCTATCAAATTGCTGGTGTATGCTCTCTCCAGTTTCTTTTTCAAGGTACTTAGAGCTTTGAGTTTTCCTCTTAGAACTGCTTTCATATGTACCATAAGTTTCGGTATGTTGTGGTTTCATTTTCATTAAACTTTAGAAAGTCTTTAATTTCTTTCATTATTTCTTCCTTGATCACATTATCATTGAGTAGAGTGTTGTTAAACTTCAATGTGTATGTGGGCTTTCTATGGTTTATGTTGTTATTGAGGAACATGCTTAGTCTGTATTGATCTGACAGGATGCAAGAAATTATTTCAATTGGCTTGTAAATTACAACTCAATTCTTCACAGACTTGGAAAGTGCAATTTGCAAATTCATCTGGAATAACAAAAAACCTAGGATAGCTAAAACTATTCTCAACAAAAAAAGAACCTCTAGTGGAATAACCATCCCTGACCTTAAGCTGTACTACAGAAAAATTGTGATAAAAACTGCATGGTATTGGTACAGTGACAGGCAGGTTAATCAATGGAATAGAATTGAAGATCCAGAAATGAACCCACGAACCTATGGTCACTTGATTTTTGACAAAGGAGCTAAAACCAACCAGTGAAAAAAAAGACTGCGTTTTCAACAAATGGTGCTGGATCAACTGGTGGTTAGCATGTAGAAGAATGCAAATCTATCCATTCTTATCTCCTTGTACAAAGCTCAAGTCCAAGTGGATCAAGGACTTTCACATAAAACCAGAAACATTCAAACTAATAGAAAAGAAAGTGGGGAAGAGCCTGGAGCACATAGGCACAGGGGAAAGTTTCCTGAACAGAACACCAATAGCTTATGTTCTAAGATCAAGAATTGACAAATGGGACCTCATAAAATTACAAAGCTTTTAGAAGACAAAAAAACAAAGCTTTTATAAGACAAAAAACACTGTTAATAGGCTAAAATGGCAACCAACAGACTGGGTAAAGATCTTTATCAATCCTATATCTGATAGAGGGATAATATTCAATATATACAAATAACTCAAGAAGTTAGACTCCAGAGAATCAAATAAACCTATTAAAGAATGGGTTACAGAGCTAAACAGAGAATTCTTAATTGAGGAATACTAAATGGCTAAGAAGCATCTAAAGAAATGTTCAATATCCTTAGTCATCATGAAAATGCAAATTAAAACCTCACACCAGTCAGAATGGCTAAGATCAAAAACTCAGGTGACAGCAGATGCTGGTAAGGTTTTGGAGAAAAGAACACTCCTTCATTGCTGGTGGAATTGAAAGCTGGCACAACCACTCTAGAAATCAGTTTGGAAGTTCCTCAGTAAATTGGACATAGTACTACCAGAAGACCTAGCTATATCACTCCTGGGCTGTACCCAGAAGATGCTCCAACATATAATAAGAACACACTCCACTATTTGTTTCTTGTACACCAAATCATAGAAGAATAAAGACTCGGTGTCATAAAGCACTTTTGCCACAGGTAGTCATAATACACTTGAGTCTTTGACCCTGGGAAATTAATTGGATTAACAAGTAGTTACATTCAGTTTTCTTACAAAGATGTCATAGTCACACATAAGTGAGTGTTTGTCTAATATATTGAAAACCTACTTATATCATTAAAGCTAATAATTGGTAACTCTGATCATGTGATAATATTGACATTACTTTGCCTGTGGATTTGTTACCTCTTACAACTCATGCAGGGACCATTCCTGGCTCATGAAAATGAAATTTTTTGATGCTTTCTTTTCTAGAGTTATAACAAAAAATTATTTTACTTAAGTTAAAATGTGAACCTTTCTCTGTGTCTATATGAGTTTACTGTGTTTTTTTAAATCTTTATGTGGTTTATTATTTGTCCTATTCATATTTTTGTTGTAAATTATTATTATTATTATTATTACTACTATTATTATTATTATTATTATTATTATTATTATTTAGATGTCAGTTGGTTTTCTAGTGAGACACAGAAATAATTTGGGTTCTCTAGTATAAATGATGCAAAGGAACTCAGAAGGTTGTCTGAGAGGAACCATAATTAGAACATATCATATCGAAAAAATAGCTATTTTCAATAAAAAAAGAAAAATAGAAAAAATGTCCCTAAAGAAAGACAACAACCATATGTCTATTGCCTTTGGTTGTTGTTAAGCTTTAGAACAGTAGAAATATAGAAGTTAGGAGTTCAACGATTTTATTGCAGTGATTTGAAATCAGGAAAAGTGTTAATTATAACAGAATGTGTAATCAAGAATTCACAAATGTGAAGCTAAAAAAGAAGTGAAAGCCATTCCACATAAAAAATAAGGTCAGAAACTTAAAAATTAGTTATATAAGTATCAATGAGGATCTTAACTATGGCATTGATTTTCCCTTCCCATCACCATCTGCAGAACCATAAGTTTAGATCAAAATGCTTGGCTTGATAATCCTCTTTGTTCTGGAACCAAATTTGTCAGATAAGCTGCTTCTTCATTTTGCTTCACAACTGTACCAGTCCAACATCAATATCCCCACAAGCTCATCTGGGAAAACATAGCCCTTTTTGTTCAAGAAGTATATTTGTTGTGGAAGTTACTTCTACTACTTTTCCCCACCCCACCCACAACTACGTTCACACACATACACACACCTAGCTATAAAACTATAGTCTTAAAAACCGCATAGTTTCTGCTCAACTTTTACCGGTGAAATGATCCTTTTCTTTCTCCTTTGTTCACTTGTTTTCATCTCTATAGACACTGAAAAGGTTAAAATAAATGGTTTGGAAACCATTCTTCCTTGGTACAACTAAACAGGGTATTTGTTTTACCTGGCTTACCTTTAGTCATATATGTCCTGCACTGGCCTAGTGTTAAAAAAAAAAAGTAGATTTTCTCACTACATACACACAGTCTCAGATCCATATACACAAGTCAAGTCTAGATATGATAAACATAAATATTCAAGAAAACATATCTCCAATGTAACTATGAAAACAAATCCACTATGAACCACAGGACACAGAATTTAAAAGAACAATCATAAATTTTATCAAAGAATTCAAGAGTTTGAAAGAAGATGGGAACACTGTATTTTATGATAACAAGTAATACCTGAGTGATTCCAAAGAAAATGAAATAAAAGAATAGCTAAAACTCTTTCTAAAAAGTAAAAGAACCGTAGGATGTATCACGATTACAAATTTCAACTTGTACTTCACTGCTACTGTAATAAAAACAAAAACAGCCTGGTACAGAATAAAAAAAAAAAAAAGACAGAATGAAGTCATATGGAAGACCCATACTCCATACTCAACACCCTGCACACAGCTCAACTCTAATAGATTAAAGGCTCAATATAAAACATGATGCACTGATGCTTAAAAAAGAAAGAACACAAAAGCCTTCCTTCTTACAGGAAAAGAAATTCTAAACAAAACATTTTCAGCACAGGGACAAGATTAAAAAATAAATGGGACCTCATGAAGCCAAAAACCTTCTGTAGAAAAAGCAGCAACTTACAGAATGGGAAAATGTCTTATCAACTACACTTGCATGAAAGGCTAATACCAAAATATATAAAGAAAAAAAAAAAGAAACTAGATGTCAAATTTCATCCCAGCACAGGCATACTAGTTCAAACATGTACATTGCTGCTCTATTTATTGAAAACAGCCAGAAACTGGAAATAACCTGTGTTCCTCAACAGAGAATGGATAAAGAAAATTTGGCATATTTCTACAACGATGTGTTACTCATCTATTAAAAAATGACCTTAAGCCGGGCAGTGGTGGCGCATGCCTTTAATCCCAGCACTTGGGAGGCAGTAGCAGGCGGATTTCTGAGTTCGAGGCCAACCTGGTCTACAGAGTTAGTTCCGGTACAGCCAGGGCTGTACAGAGAAACCCTGTCTCAAAAAAGAAACAACGAAATGACCTTAGACCTTGGTATTTTGAAAAAAAAAAGTCTATAGATATTGGGAGATGTGATTCCAACTTTAAGCAGAAGCAAAACGGTAGTGGGCTTGATTATTGCTGGTATAGAAGCTTTAATGACACTAATAGCTTGCACCACTGCTTCTGCAATTCCTTTCACACAAGAAAGTAAGACAGCTACTTTTCTTAATCATTTAGCAAAAAATGTTACTACTGTTTTGAGTACTCAAGAGGACTTAGATGTGTGTTTGGAACAACAGATTGTTGCTCTTTATGATGCTATTCAAGTTATTAGGGGGGAGGTTCATAGTTTAAGAGTAAGAAGCCATCTTGAGAAGTTCTGCACAGAGCCTTACCAACCTAAGACAGAATTGCACTGCTTTTGATAATGCATACTCCACAACAGGTAAGGAAGTCATTCTTGTCAGAACAACCTAAAACAGACAGTCTTGTTTATGAAATAAAAAAGTGGGGAGATGTGAAGAACTTTTGGGGCTGCTTGGCAGAAATTTGACATTGGGCCAGGACAGGGAAGTTAAGTCCAGACAGGAATTTAATTTTAGGCAAAAACAAAGAAGTAGGCTTCAGGCATGAATGTGACTTTGGGCTAGGACAGGGAAGTAGGCTCAGATATCTTGGTTATCCTGAGATGCCTTTAGAAACGGTGACCACAGGACTTTGTTTATTGTCGTGCTTGATCCTTGACTATTGGCGTTTATTGTATTGCTTGTTCCTCAACCTAGAACAGACCTTAATACTTGCATGTCATTAAAATAGTATAAAACCAGATTGGGAAAAAATTAAACCTGCCTCAGCCTCAGAACTGGCTGGGGTCATGCTTAAAAAAAAAAAAAAAAGACATCATACAATTTTTAGGCAAATTGATGGAACTAACTAATGATCCTGAGTGAGCAAACCCAGATTCAGGAAGATAAATATAGTATGTATTCACTTATATCTAGATATTACCCATTAAATTAATGATAACCAAGCTACAATTTATAGATACAAAATGGAGAGATAAACAGGAAAGGGCTAGCTGGAACCAGAAAGGACCAGAATCACAAAAATAAAATCTTCTGAGAAGTGTTTACTGAAAGAAAAGAAGCTATGTTTCAGATATAGCCAAGGTTGTACCCCATACTGTAGCTGTACTTGGAACTGTGCAAGAATCATCAAGGTGGTACTGACTTTGAAGGCATGAAGGAAGTATGGAGAGCAGCTGATTTTGGGGCCTCTGAGAGGCCTTGGGTGATTTGATCCAGACATTGAAACAAGACTGTATAAAGTTGACTTTCTTGAGTTCTGTGGATTGTATCTTAGGTATTCTGCACTTTTTGGTTAAGATCCACTTATTAGTGAGTACATACCATGCATGTCCATTTGGTTCTGTGTTACCTCACTCAGAATGATATTTTATAGTTCCATTTATTTGCCTGCAAAACTCATGGTGCCTTCATTCTTAATAGAAGAATAGTGTTCCATTATATGCATGAACCACATTTTCTGTATTTATTCTTCTGTTGTAGGACATCTGGGTTGTTTCCGGCTTCTGGATATTCCAGATAAGGCTGCTATGAATATAGTGGAATGTAGTGTCCGTGTGGTCTTGTGGGAGACCTTTTGGGTATATGTCCAAGAATGTTATGGCTGTGCATTAAGTTGGCTTGGATACCCCAAGATATCGGAGATGGAAGAGCTGTGGGAAACTATTAATGGTGAGTACAACTAGACCAAGGAAAAGAAGTTTGTTTTCAAGTCAACCAAGATGAAAGGAAAAAGAGATATGAAGAGCACTTATTTATATTAGATGTTTTCTTATTTACAATATCTCCTTTCCCAGGTTCTCCTCCAAAAAGAAAAAAGAAAAAAAAAAGAAAGTATAATAACCAAAAACTAAAACAAACACCTGTTCCCTTCCCCCTCCCCCTGCTCACCATCCTACCCCTCCTGCTTACTGGCCCTGGCATTCCCCTACACTGGGACATAGAACTTTCACAGGGTCAAGGTCCTCTCCTCCCACTGATTACCAACTTTACCTGCTGCTGGAACCATCAGTCCCCCCATATGTACTCTTTGGTTGGAGTTTTAGTCCCTGGGAGCTCTGAGGGTACTAGTTAGTTCATATTGTTGTTCCTCCTAAGGGGCCACAACCCTTCAGCTCCTTGGGTCCTTTCTCTAGCTTCTTCATTGGGGAACCTGTACTCAGTCCAATGGACGGCTGTGAGCCTCTACTTCTGTATTAGACGGGTACTGTCAGAGCCTCTCAGGAGACAGCTATCTCAGGCTCCTGTCATCCAGCACTTGTTGGCATCCACAATAGTGTCTAGATTTGATGATTGAATATGGAAAGGATTCCCAGGTATAACAGTCTCTGAGTTGTCCTTCTTTCAGTCTCTGCTCCATAGTTTGTCTGTACAACTCCTTCTATGGGTATTTTGTTCCCTCTTTTAAGAAGGAACGAAGTATCCACACTTTGGTTTTTCTTCTTCTTGAGTTTCTTATGGTTTGTGGTTTGTAGTTTGTGTATTCCGATCTTCTGGGCTAATATCCACTTATCAGAGAATGCATACCATGTGTGTTCTTTTGTGATTGGGTTACCTCACTCAAGATGATATTCTCCAAGTCCATCCATTTCCCCAAGAACTTCATAAATTCGTTGTTTTTAATAGCTGAGTAGTGATCCATTATGTAGATGTACCACATTTTCTGTATCCATTCCTCTATTGAGGGACATCTGGGATGCTTCCAGTTTCTAGCTATTAAATAAGGCTGCTATGAACATAGTGGAACATATGTCCTTATTACATGTTGGAGCATCTTCAGGAGTGGTATAGCTGGGTCCTTTGGTAGTACTATGTCCAGTTTCCAGACGAACTGCCAAACTGATTTCCAGAGTGGGTTGTACCAGTTTACAATTCTACCAGCAATGAAGGAGTGTGCCTATTTCTCTACAACCTCACCAACATCTGCTGTAACCTGAGTTTTTTATCCTAGCCATTCTCACTGATGTGAGGTGGAATCTCAGAGTTGTTTTGATTTGCATTTCCCTGATGACTAAGGATGTTGAATATTTCTTTAGGTGATGAAGAGCACTTTTACATCAGGTATGGACATTCTTTATTTGCAATTTTCCCAGCAGGTTTTTGGTCTTGCTTTGGTCCAATATTTTTTCACTATGACATTTAAAATGGTATTGCATTTGTAAATATGTCATGTTGTAAATATGTGATCTCTCTGATTTTGATTTTAATAGGTGATTACAATTAAGTGATTGGGTGAATGTCAGAAAAGACCTTCAGATTTAGAGTTTTAACATTGTTAAGTCTCTTATAGACTGTTAGACTTTTGAAATAGGACTAATATATTTTTGCATTATGCTTTGGGGGGGGTATACTGTTTATAGACTCATGTGATTGAGCAAGCCTATGGAGGCCAAGGAGTGGGAGGTTGAATATGCTTAGACCAGGGAGTGACACTATTAAGAAGTTTGTCTTTCTGGAGGAAGTGTGTTACTGTAGGGTGGGATTTGAGGCCCTGTTCTTAGCTTCCCATGAGACAACCATCTCCTTGGTTCCCTTGGATGAAGTGTAGGACTCTCAGCTCCCCTATCATCATGCCTGCTTTGATGTTGGCATGCTTCCTGATGTGAACATAATGGTCTGAACCTCAGATCTTGAAACCCAGCCCCAATTAAATGTTATTCTTTTGAAGATTTGCCTTGGTCATAAAGTCTTTTCACAGCAATGGAAATTCTAAGACAAGGGACGCATAGATCTTACTGGGAAGGTGATATCAAATTGATTTTTTTTCATAGAATGGAGCCTGTGGTTTAAGGTAGAGAGAAGAAAGAGAGGATCCAGTAAGGTAGGGGAGAAGATGGTATTGAGATAGGAGATAAAGGGAGAGACATCTAGAATTGAAAGGAATTTGAAGGTCATTATGGAAACCTAGAGCAGTAGAAAATAATAAAATTACTACTAAAATACTCTGCTATATCCACATATCGGTACATTATTCAATCATCATCAGAGATGCTTTATCCTACAGAAGATGTGAGCAAATACTGATATTTACAGGCAGAAGCTATGGAGAGAGAGAAAGAGGCAGAGTGGGGCAGAGAAAGACAGGAAAGACAAAGAAAGAGAGAAAGAACATAGAATATTTAGATGTAAACAAGTTAACAAGATGTTTGAATCAAATCCTCCTCTCAAATCTCAGAAAACCCTAAAAGACACAGAATAAGTAAGAAAGAATGGGTGGAAGACACCCATAGAATGAGGACCTGTAATGTAACTGAGCAAAGGTCATATGACCATACAGAGACATAAGCAGCAATCACAAGTCATGTAAGGGTCTGCACCAGGAATCCTTGAATATATACAATACCTTCCAGTTTACTACTTTTATGGGACTCCTAAATGTGTGGATAGTGAGTCCTTTGCCAGCTCTAGAGGACCTTTTAGTTTTCTATTGGCTTTGTTTGTCCAAATTCAATATGACATATTTTTTTTGTTTTATCTTACTATGTCTTACTTTGTTATGTTTTGTTGATCTCTCTTAGAAGCTGTATCTAATGAGAGAGAAAAAGAAAGTAGATATGCATAGTATATCAGGTGGGGATGAACTGAGAGGAATACTCAGATTATATTTCATGAGAAAAGAATAGACATTTAATAAAGGGACC
>NW_022196895.1:15145255-15154168 GCF_008632895.1 Mastomys coucha
AAAAAAAAAAAGAATTACCTTGTTAAATTCTAAAGCCTTTACTTAAACATTTGTTTTAATTAAAATATAGAAATTACAAATAAAGAAAACAAGCCAATTAAAAATGGGGTACAAATCTAAACAGAATTCTTAAAAGGGAAATGGGAACTCAAATGCCCAGAAACAATTAAAATTTTCAACATCCTTACACATTAGGAATGCAACAATCAAAACTACATTGTGATTTTATCTTATGCCCTTCACAATGGTTAAGATCATCAAAACAAGTGACAGCTCATGCTACCAAAGATGTGGTATAAGCAGGAACATTCATCCATTGCTGGTGGCAGTACAAACAAGTACATCCACTATAAAAACATTGTGACAGATCCTCAGAAAGATGACAATCCATCTACTTCAAGAAGCAGCCATACCATACCATAAAGATACACAAAGATACCTCTTGAAACATGTTCATTGTCACTTTACTCAGAATAACAATAAATTGGAAACAACCTAGATATCCCTCAAAAGAACAATAAATAAAGAATTGTGGTCCATTTAAACAATGGACTATGTTTTAATGCCCGAGTAACCATTAAATATTTAAATGAAATGAAATCCATTGGTAAATAGTTGGAACCAGAAATGGCATCCTGAATGAAGTTTCTCAGACACAGAAAAAAATTATATGTATTCATTTATATGTTTATATTATCCATTATATAAATGATAACCAATCTAAAATCCATAAACTCCCAGTGGTTAGGTATAGAGTAAGGGTCAGAGGTATGACATATCTCTCTAGAAAAGGGAAATAGATACCATTATGGATATATAGGCTGTTGGTCAGGAGTGAGAGCATCACATGTGAAGGGCATTTTTTCTCTAGTGAGTACCATTGTTTCCCTAGTGAGCTTTTTTTTTTTTTATCTTTTTTTCCTTTTCTTTTCAAACATTCTTTTTTATTAGACATTTCCTTTATTTACAATTCAAATATTCTCCCCTTTCCAAGGTTCTCCTCTGAAATATCCCCTATTCCCTCCCCCCTCACCCTGCTCACCAACCCACCCTCTTCTGCTTCCTGGCCCTGACATTCCTCTACACTGGGGCACAGAGCCTTCACAGGACCAAGGCTTCTCCTCCCATTGATGACTGACTAGGCCATCCTTTGCTATATATGCAGCTGGAGCCATGAGTCACACCATGAGTATTCTTTGGTTGGTGGTTAAGTCCCAGGGAGCTCTGGGGGTACTGATTAGTTTATATTGTTCCTCTTATGGGGCTGCAAACACCTTCATCTCTTGGGACCTTTCTCTAGCTCCTTCATTGGGAACCCTGTGTTCAGTCCAATGGATGGCTGTGAGCATCCACTTCTGTATTTGTCAGGCATTGGCATAGCCTCTCAGGAGATAGCTCTATCAGTCTCCTGTCAGCACTTTTTTTTTTTTTTTTTGTAATTCCTTCCATGGGTATTTTGTTCCCCCTTCTAAGAAGAACTGAAGTATTCACACTTTGGTCTTCCTTCTTCTTGAGTTTCATATGGTTTGTGAATTGTATTTTGAGTGTTTTGAATTTCTGGGCTAATATCCACTTATCAGTGAGCGTATACCATGTGTGTTCTTTTGTGATTGGATTACCTGACTCAGAATGATATCCTCCAGATCCATTAATTTGCCTAAAAATTTCAAACATTCATTGTTTTTAATAGCTAAATATTACTCCATTGTGCATATGTACCACATTTTCTGTATTGATTCCTCTGTTGAGGAAAATCTGGGCTCTTTCCAGCTTCTGGCTATTATAAATAAGGCTTCTATGAACATAGTGGAGAATGTGTCCTTATTACATGTTGTAGCATCTTCTGGGTATATGCCCAGGAGTGGTATAGCTGGGACCTCTGGTAGTACTATGTCCAATTTTCTGAGGAACCGTCAAACTGATTTTGAGAGTGGTTGTACCACCTTGCAATCCCACCAGCAATGAAGGAGTGTTCCTCTTTCTCCACATCCTTGCCAGTATCTGCTGTCACATGAGTTTTTGATCTTAGACATTCTGACTGGTATGAGGTGGAATCTCAGGGTTGTTTTGATTTGCATTTCCCTGATGCCTAAAGATGTTGAACATTTCTTAAGTGCTTCTCAGCCATTTGGTATTCCTCAGTTGACAATTCTTTGTTTAGCTCTGTATCCCATTTTTAATAGGATTATTTGATTCTCTGGAGTAGATCTAACTTCTTGAGTTCTTTGTATATATTGGATACTAGCCCTCTAGTGGATATAGGAGTAGTAAAGATCTTTTCCCAATCTATTGATTGCCACTCTGTCCCTTTGACAGTGTCCTTTGCCTTTCAAAAGCTTTGCAATTTTATGAAGTCCCATTTCTCAATTCTTGATCATAGAGCATAAGCTACTAGTATTCTGTTCAGGAAAATTTCTCCTGTGCCCATGTGCTCAAGGCTCTTCCCCATTTTTTTTTCTATTACTTTCAGTCTGTCTTGTTTTATTTGTTTTAACTTAATATATTACCATATAGTGTTTTATTATATTAAAGGAAACAAGTATGTCTTTGAAGAATTATAGAAATAGCTATAAATGGAATTCAATATGGAGTCAGAAACAATGAAGAGGAGATGAAATGTTCTCTGAAATGAAGATGGAACAGAAAAGATCAACACACCAGTTAGGAGGAAAAAAAAAAAAGACCTACATATAGAAGTAAGCAGAAGATAGAATGTGAGTTTCAACAATAAAGTACAGGTTCTAGATCAAATTAGAAAATAATATGTAAATTTTAAAAGTATACAGAAAAATGATATGCAGGAAATGCAGGACACATTGAAAAACCAAATCTTCTCATTACAGACTACATATTGGAGGAAGTCTCATGTCTAAAACTATACAAGGTTTTCATAAATTAAAAAAAAAAAACTTTCTGAAGCTACAGAAAATCAGACTTATACTGACTTATACTTTCTATGGTATCTTATAATTAAAACACTAAATAGAGAAAATAACAATATTAAAAGCTGTGAGGAAACCCAATACACTTACAAAGAAAAACACATCAGAATAAGGCTCATTTCGTATTAAAAATTCTGAAAGGCAGAAGACCCTGAAGCAGTACATCCCACATTCTAAAAAAGCAAATTTGCTCCCTTATACTACCATTCTCAATAAGGCTATCTGCCACAGTTGAATGAGAAATCAAAACCCCAGTATAGAAACGTAAAAGAGATTTTTAATAGTGCATCACTGGCAAGTGGAGTAGAAATTGAATGAGATTACGTGGGGAGGGAAAAGGGAAATAAGGGTAGAGAAGAAGAATAAAGAGGATGATAGCTGGAATCAAGAGGCATTAGAAGGGATGATATGAAAACCTGGTACAGGAGAAAATGCCTACACTATATCCAGTTGATTCTAATGAGGTCTCCTAATAAAGGTGAAATGGAATCTGAACTGACCTTCTCCTATCAGCAAAGGAGGCTTCTATTACTGGGACTAGATTGCATTTAAGGAATTGTTCGTGAAGTGGGTCAAAAGGAAATCTATAAACAACTGAGGCTCTTGGTAAGACAATAGGTAGTTCATCAGCAGACTGAATGGGCCCACTGCAGAGAACAATTTCTTCAAAGTCTATTGAACATAAAGAAGGCTCTGGTGTCGACCCAGAGACTTCACTCTATATTTTAGTGTCCTTGGTTCAGAAAGTCATTCTATAGGCTACCAAAAATGAAATGTAAATATCAACCAGGCATAACACCATGGACCTATAATCTGTCTTGCCTACAAAATATCCTAGAGCAATGGTAGTTCAGAATTTGTGAGAGTAGTCAATCAATATCTGATTTTATTTAATAACCACTCGAGTAGACTGAACATATACCTGAACCTACTTAGGTAATCAAGAACCAGAGACTAAAAAGGCCAGAGACCTAAATTCAACCAAAATAACAAATAAAATTATTTCTAATGATATTCTGCTATACTCAGACATAAATGTCTTATCCACTTATCATCAGAGAAACTTCCTCCTGCAGAATATGAAATATAAGGATACCCACAGCCAGATATTATGCAGAGAAAAAGAGAGAAAACATATAAAAACGATATCTTGAATTAACCTCTTGACTTAGACTTATGGGAATTCCATAGAAAAGAGGCAGAAAGAATGTCAGTGGCAGAGGGATGCTGACACCAGGAGAACAATGCCCTCTGAATCCACTAAGGAGGGCACATATGATCTCACAGAGTCTGAGTAGCAAATACAGAACCTGCATGGGTCTACACCAAGTCCTCTATGCTTGAGTTATAGCTTATAATTTATATTTTTGTAGGACTTATGAGCATCAGAGCGAGTACCTGCTTTTGGTGTGTCCATCCTTGTTTATTACAAAAAGCACCAAAAACTAAAAGAAATAAATAGAAATGAATAAAGGTGCTTTATTCTTATAAAGAAATTATTTATACAAAATCATAGTATATATAATATATGCATATAAACATATGTACATATATGCATATACATATGTGTGGATATGTCTGTGTGTGTAAAGAACATATATATAAATCTGGTACATCTAATTTTATTAAAAGTCATTGTCTTTACAAGAATAGAATTTAATACATAGATTAACAAAAAATTAATAATAGATTAACAAGACAAAGTATAAACAGGAAACCTCCAGAATCAAAAGATATCTACGTCAAATGACCCTAATAAATATCTACAATATATTGCACCCAAACACCTACAAGTAAAGATTATACTCAGAAGCAAATAAAAACTTCTGTAAAATAGGCCACATTTTGGACATAAATCAAGCTTTAAAAAAATACAGAAATATTGCAATATATCCACGTATCTAACTGACAACTTTGTGGTTAAACTTTAAGTTAATGGCAAACGAAATCCATAGAGATTTAATAAAATCCATAGAGGTTTAACAAATCACTGTTGAACGATCAATAGAGAATGTCAATAGAGAAATCAACAAAACAATCAAGTATTCTTAGCACTAACTTAAAATTTAAACAACAAGTACAAACACAATAAAACACTTAGGAAACATTATTAAAATCAGTTTGAAGAGGGAAGATTGTAACCCCAAGTGTTTGTATTTAAAAAAAAAAAAGGAAAGAAAAGGAGAAAGAAAAAGAACAGAAATAAATAATTAATGGCTATGATGCCCTCATGAATTTAAAAAAAAAAGTAACAAATCAAATCCAAATCCAGTAGATTGTAAGAAATAAATAAATAAATAAATAAATAAAATAGAAGTTAATAAAAAAGAAACATCAATACAAACCTATACACACACATGAAAAAAAAAGAAACAGTGAATCTAGTAGCAGAGTTTCCAAGAGGATAAACAAGGTCAATCTATTTTTGTCACAACTAAAAAAGAAAGAAAAATGTGTCTCACATTAATACAACCAGAAATAAACAAGGAAAACAGGGAAGCACTACAGCAAACATAAATACATCTCATAATATTTAGTTTAATAATTAAAATTATTTCATTTATTTACATTCCATGCATTGCCCACCTTCTTGGTCCCCATGCCCGAAGTTCTTTACCCGATCTCCCTACCCATTTGCTTCTGAGAAGGTGACCCCCACACTCATACCTCACCCCTGCCAGCATCCTTCTTCCCTGGGGCATCAAGTCTCTAAGGATTAATCCCATCTTCTCCCACATTACACTCTTATGCTACTATGTACCTGCGGCCACAGACTAGCCAATGTATGCTTTGGCGAGTAGCTTAGACTCTGTGAACTCTGAGGTGTCCTGGTTAGTTGGTACTGTTGAACTTTCTACGGAAGGTTGCCATTCCCTTCTGCTCCTTCAGTCCCTACCCTAACAATTCCATAGGGGTACCGACCTCAGTTCAGTGCTTGGCTGTTCAGTATCTGCATTTGTCTTAGTCAACAGCTGGTAGAGCTTCTCAGAGAACAGCCATGCTAGGCTCCTGTCTGCAAGCACAACATGACATCAGTAGTGGTGTCTGGGTTTGGTGCCTGCCGATGGGATGGATTCCAAGTTGGGTCAGTCAATGGATGGCCTTTTCTTTAGGATCTACACTGTGTTTATCCATAAATTTCCTTTAGACAGGAAAATTCTGGTGGCCCTATGACTTAACTGGAGGCCTGTCTATCTACTAGAGGTAGTCTTTTCAGGTTCCATGTCGACACTGCTGGGCATTTCAACTAAGGACATCCTCATTGAGTCCTGGAAGCCTCTCACATCTCAGGTCTCTGGGACATTCTAGATATTCCCCTCCCACTCAGCCTCTACTGCTTCATATTTTCATTTATTTTCCTGGCTTTCTAGGTTTGTCTCTTGTCTCCCCTACATACCTCATCCTATCCCCTTTCCCCCTCCTTATCCCCTCTCTGTCCATCCTTTACTCTGCCTCCTGTGATTAATTTATTCTGTCTTCTAAGTGAGATTGAACCATTCTTACTTGACCCTTCTTTTTTGTTATACTTCTTAGTATCTGTGGGTTTTATCATGCGTATATTGTACTTTTGGCTACTATCTACTTACTTGTAAGTACAAATCATGTATGTCCTTTTCTGTTTGGGTTACCTCACTCAGGATGATATTTTCTGGCTCCATGTATTTTCCTGCACAAATCATGATGTCCTTATTTCCCCCACCCCCACCCACCCACGATGTCCTCATTTTTAAAAGCTGAATAGTATTCCATTGTGTAAATACCACATTTATTCTATATCAATTCTTCTGAACATTACAAATAAGGCTGTTATGAGCATAGTGGAGCTAGTGTCCCTGTGGTACAGTGGAGCACCTTTTGGGTATATGCTCAGGAGAAGTAGAGTTGAGTCTTCAGGTAGAATTATTTCTAATTGCTGAGGAACTGCCAGAATAATTTCAAGAGTGGTTGTACAAGTTTGCAATCCTACCAGCAATTGAGGAGTGTATCTTTTCCTCTACATACTAGATAGTGGATGCTATCATTTTAGTTTTTGATCTTAGCCATTCTGATTTGTGTAAAGTAGAAACTCGGGGTCATTTTGAATTGCATTTTGATGATGACTAAGGATATTGAACATTTCTTTAAGTGCTTTTCAGCCAATTGAGATTACTCTGTTGAAAATTCTGTTTTGCCTTTTGGTCTGTCTGGGCCGGCGCCCTGAGCAGAGCTTGGGCACAAACTCCACAGACAGTCCCACAACACCCAGAGGAAGCTCCACTCCCAGGTGCTCTAACATGCCAAGGATCAGAAATGAGGAGGACACAACATCTATCCCAACAGCAAGAGTAACTAGGACCAGCAGGACCCAGGCACATGGGAACTCTGCCAGCCCAGTGGCTCAAGTTACTTTCGGTCTGTCTGGGCTAGTGCCCTGAATCCCACAACACCCAGAGGAAGCTCTATTCCCAGGTGCTCTAACAAACCCATGATTACAGGATCCCAGAATCACAGAATTACAGAGACAGCTTGAATCTTAGGAGTTCTGACACAACAGAACAGGATTACAGGAAGGACAGTCTCCAGTCAGAGTTAGCAAGGGCAGGTAGCACTAGAAATAACCAGATGGCATGTGTTGGGGGAGCATAAGAAAATAAACAACACAATCCAAGGTTACTTGGCATCATCAGAACCCAATTCTCCCACCATAGCAAGTCCTGGACACACCATCACCCCGGAAAAGCAAGATTCAGATCTAAAATCACTTCTCATGATGACGATACAGTACTTTAAGAAAGACATAAATAATTCCCTCAAAGAAATACAGGACAACACAGGTAAACAGTTAGAAGCTCTCAAAGAGGAAACACAAAAATCCCTTAAAAGAACTACAGGAAAACACAATCAAACAGATAAAGATAAATAAACAAAACCATACAGAATCTAAAAATGGAAATAGAAACAATAAAGAAATCAGAAAGAGAGACAACCCTGGAGATAGAAAACCTAGGAAAGAAATCAGGAATCATAGATAAAGCATCACTAACAGAATACAAGAGATAGAAGAGAGAATCTCAGGGGCAGAAGACACCATCGAAAACATTCAGAGAACAGTCAAAGAAAATGCAAAAAGCAAAAATTTCCTAACCCAAAACATCCAGGAAATCCAGGATGCAATGAGAAGACCAAACCTAAGGATAATAGGTATAGAAGAGAGTGAAGACTCCCCATTTAAAGAGCCAGTAAATATCTTCAACAAAATTATCGAAGAAAACTTTTGTAACCTAAAGAAAGAGATGCCCATGAACATACAAGAAGCCTACAGAACACCAAATAAACTGGACCAGAAAAGAAATTCCTCCCATCACATAATAATCAATACACGAAATGCACTAAACAAAGAAAGAATTTTAAAAGCAGTAAAGGAAAAAGGTCAGGTAACATATAAAGGCAGGCCTATGAGAATTACACCAGACTTTTCACCAGAGACTATGAAAACTAGAAGATCCTGGGCAGATGTCATACAGACCCTAAAAGAATACAAATGCCAGCCCAGGCTACTATACCCATCAAAACTCTCAATTATCATAGATGGACAAAAGAAGATATTCGATGACAAAAGCAAATTTACACAATATCTTCCCACAAATACAGCCCTACAATAGATAATAGATGGAAAACACCAACATAAGGTGCAAAACTATGTCCTAGAAGGAGCAAGAAAGTAATCTTTCAACAAATTTAATTCCACCTCTTACAACAAGAACAACAGGAAGTAACAATTACTTTTTCGTAATATCTTTTTTTTATAGTTATAAGACAATAAATTTTTATTAATTTTTCAAGTTAGCACATTATTACATTTTCATACATATATTTTGTTTCTTTTCTTTTTTTGAGTGTTTGAAAAAGTTTTAATTCTTTTTTTTTTAGATATTCTTTTTTTACATGCGAATTTCTCCATTCCCAGTTTCCCCTCCAAAAAACAAACATC
>NW_022196895.1:15162264-15183003 GCF_008632895.1 Mastomys coucha
CTGGCTAGAGCTTGTCCTGTCCCTGCCGCCCTGTGGCTCCCCTGGGTGTCGTGGGGTCTATGCCTCCTGGCTGGCTGCTCCAGTCTCAGAACCTCACCTGAGAGAAAATGGCGGATCCCACCTGGGACTCTGGCTTAAGGCGCTCTCTGGTGGTAGGCCCTCCACTTGCAGGGAAGGGGCAGAGAAGGACGCTGATCCTCCTCTGTCTCTCAGAATCTGAGAGGATCGTGTCCCTGGTGCCCTGCGGCTCCCCTGGGTGTCGTGGGGCCTGTGCCTCCGGGCTGGCTGCTCCTGTCTAAGAACCTCACCCGAGAGAAAATGGTGGATCCCCCCCCCCCCCGGGTCTCTGGCTTAAGGAGCTCTCTGGAGGTAGGCCCTCTACTTGCAGGGAAGGGGCAGAGGAGGATGCTGAACCTCCTCTGTCACTTGGAAGCTGAGAGGATCTTGTCCCTGCTGCCCTGCGGCTCCCCTGGGTGTCGTGGGGCCTGTGCCTCCGGGCTGGCTGCTCCTGTCTCAGAACCTCACTGGAGAGCCTTTTTCTTAATATCTTAATATGAAAATTAATATTACCAACATATCCTAATACATTGAAATCCAAAAATATGAGGAATTAGAAGGTTGTTGACTATCATCCAATGGTCTCTCTAATCTGATAATTGGAGAAATATGTTCAATATTGTACAATTCATACACTCTTTTGGCTTGTTTGTACATAAGAGTGTCTTGCTGTGACATAATGGTCTTGAAATCATGCTTCTCTTATCTCTGCCTCTCCATTAGTAGTATTATTTATTTCATGTTTTTACAGAATACTATGGTTTTCATAACAGCTTACATATTTCAAAAGTATTTATACAGTCAAAATAAAAGTAGACAATTAACTTGGGAGGTGGCTTGTATGAGGACAACAATGAGACTGAATGTTTTGTTTGACTTTCTAAATATTGTGTCAAATTTGAAGAAAAGGACTTTATAAGTGACTTTTTCCCTGAGATGAATGCTTTTCTAAATTATCACAGCCAATGAACCAGATTCTTACCCTTACCTAATGTTTGTGCCACCCTCCAAACAGAACCATTGTTCATTGAAACAGTTGGTGAATGACTTCACAGAAAGATCATCTTAATACACACGCCATTACTTAAATGGATGTAACCTGTTCTCTATGGGCTGAGAATAAAGTCACTCACTCAAGTCAAATAGCTTTGACCATAGCAGGAAGTCTATATCCAAAAATGTGCCTACAATTCATTTCTTGGTGCAGCAGAACTGTCAACTCTCAGCTTAGCTACGATGGAAGTAAAATCCTTTGGTGATGTGAGAGGGTCATTGAAGTACAGTCTTATTATAATGAAATCTAATATCTAAAAGTTGTTCTTATTTTGGGCTTGTACCACAGTAAGAGCCAAGATTTTAAACTCTACTAAATACAAAACAAACAAATAAACAAAAAGTCTATATATTTATATTCATTAAAAAAATACTAGTAGTGATGTATTATTTTAAATTATACAGTTAATATGTTTGGAGTTATTTAAAATTTATATTGAGAAAAATGTATTTTCACTATTGCTATAGACGAGCATCTACATAAGACTGTTAAATTGATTGTTGTTTTATATCAAAAAACTTTTATAATACTCATTGTTATTGTTATAATATTTTATAAATTTTAAAGAATATGACAAAAAAGTTATTGTGGATATTGAAGGGGGGACTCTGGGAGGAGTTGGGGTACAAAAGGGAAACAAGAATGTGATTTCATTCTATTTACTTAAAACATGTTTTTAAATATTAACAAATTCAGATAAATTGAAATCATGTAACTTTTCTCATCATAATGCAATAAAACTTAAATCAATAAAAAAAGAAAATTCTCTGTTTATCTCTGTACCCTACTTTTTTAATTAAACCCCGTATTTAATTAGGTTATTTCGGGTCTTCATTTCTATTCCATTGAACAACCTGTGTTTCTCTGTACCAATGTCATGCAGTTTTTATCACTATTGCTATGTAGTACAGCTTGATGTCAAGGATGGTGATTCTCCCAGAAATTCTTTTATATTTGAGAATTATTTTTGGTATACTGTATTTCTTGTTTTTCCATATGAAGTTGAGAATTTCTCTTTCCATGTCTGTGAAGAACTGTGTTCCAGTTTTGATGGGGATTGCATTGAATCTGTAGATTGCTTTTGAAAAGATGATCATTTTTACTGTGTTAATCCTCCTGAACTATGAACAGGTTAGACCTTTCCACCTTCTAAGGGCTTTGATTTCTTTCCTCAGAGACTTGAAATTCTTGTCATAGAGATCTTTCACTTCCTTAGTTAGAGATTCACCAAGATATTTTATATTATTTGTGACAATTCTGGGTGTTGTTTGACTTCTTTCTTTCTCAGCCCATTCATCATCCAGCCAATTTGTTATTCTTGTTTAACAGCTGCAGGAGTTCTCTGGTAGAATTTTAGGGTCACTGATGGATATCATCAGCAAATAATGTTACCTTGCCATCTAGCCTCCTTTCCAAATGTAGCCTGTTGATATCTCTCTGTCTGTCTCTGTCTCTCACTGTCTCTCTCCATTTTTCTCTGTATCTCTGTCTCTTAGTTCCTTCCTCCCTACCTCTCTACCTCCTTCTCTCTCTGTCTTTCTCCCTCCCTTCTTCTGTCTCTGTCTCTCTGTCTCTGTCTCTGTCTCTGTCTCTCTCTCTCTCTCTCTCTCTCTTTCTCTCTCTGTCTCTGTCTAATTGCTCTAGCTAGAACTTTGAGTACCATATTGAATAGATAAGGAGAGAGTGGACAACCTTGTCCCTAATTTTAGTATGATTGCTTCAAGTTTCTCTCCAATTAATTTGATGTTGGCGACTGGTTTGCAATATATTGCTTTTATTATGTTTTGGTAAGTGACATGATTTTATGATCTCTCCAAGACTATTAACGCACAAAGGTGTTGTATTTTGTTCAAGGATTTTTTAGCAATATTTTTCTTCAAGTTTGTTTATATAGTGAATTACCTTGATGGATTTTCATATATTGAACCATCTTTACATCACAGGTATGAAGCCTACTTGATCATGGTAGATGATGGTTTTGATATGTTCTTGGATTTTGTTTGCAAGAATTTTATTATTTTTGTATAATTTTTAAAAGGTAATTTGAGCCAGGCAGTGGTGGTGCACGCCTTTAATCTCAGCACTTGGGAGGCAGAGGCAAGCGGATTTCTGAGTTCAAGACCAGCCTGGTCTACAGAGTGAGTTCCGGGATAGCCAGGGTTACACAGAGAAACCTTGTCTTGAAAACACACACACACACACACACACACACACACACACACACAAAGAAGAAAACAAAAACAAAAACAAAAACAAAAACAAAAACATAAGCTAATTTGTTTTGAAGTGCTCTTTCTTTCTTGGCTCTGGTGTGGTTTAGGTATTAGAGTAACCCTGGCTTCATAAATGAATTATATAGTGTCCCATCTTTTTATATTTTATGGAATATTTTGAGGAATATTGGTATTAGGTCTTCTTTGAAGGTCTGGTAGAATTCTGCACTAAAATCATCTGCTCAGGGGTTTTGTGGTTAGGTAGTTTTTATGAGTGCTTCTTTTAGCTTAGAGGTTATGGGGCTATTTAGATAGTTTACCTGATCTTGATTAACTTTGGTATGTGGTATTTGTCTAGAAAAACCATCCATTTCATCTAGATTTTTCGAAGTTATTGAGTATAGGCTTTTGTAGTAGGATCTGATAATTTGTTGTATTTCTTCAGTTCTGTTATTATGTCTCCCTTGTCATTTCCAAGTTTGTTAATTTGGTTACTGATCTGTGTCCTTTTGTTAGTTTGGTTAAGGGTTTATCTATCTTGTTAATTTTCTCAAAGAACCAGTTCTCGGTTTTATTAATTCTTTGTATATTTCTTTGTTTCTAGTTGGTTGATTTGACCCTGAGTTTAATTATTTTATGCAGTCTACCCCTCTTGGGTTTGTTTTATTCTTTCTGTTTTACAGCTTTCAGGTGTTCTGTTAAGTTGCTAGTGTAGGATCTCTCCAATTTCTTTATAAAGGCATTTAGTGCTATACATTTTCCTCTCAACACTGCTTTCATTGTGTTGCATAAGTTTGGGTATAGTATATCAACCTTTTCATTAAATTCCAGGAAGTCTTTAATTTCTTTATTTTTTCCCTGACCAAGTTATTATTGAATAGAGAACTGTTCAGTTTCCATGTGTTATGTGGGCTCTCTGTTGCTTTTCTTGAAATTGAATTCTAGCCTTAGTCTATGGTTATCTGATAGTATGCATGAGATTATTTCAATCTTCTTGTTTCTGTTGAGGCCTAATATACGTCAGATTATATGGTTAGTTATGGAGACCCTTCCATGAAGTGGTGAGAAGAGGGTATATTCTTTCATTTTAGGGTGAATGTTCTATACATATCTGTTATATCCATTTGGTTCATAACTTCTGTTTGTCTCACTGTAACTACTTAGTTTCTGTTTCAATGACCTATTCAGGTGCTGAAGTCTCACACTATTATTTTGTGAAGTTCAATGTGTATTTTGGGCTATAGTAAAGTTTCTTTTATGAATCTAGGTACGCTTCTCTTTGGGGATTAGATGTTTAAAATTGAGACTTCAATTTGGTGATTTTTTTTCCTTTGATGAGTATGAAGTCTCCTTCCCCATTTCTTTTGATAACTTTTGGTTGAAAATCTATTTTATTGAATTTTAGAATGGCTTCTACAGCTTGTTTCTTGGGACCATTTCCTTTGAAAACTTTTTTCCAGCCTTAATTCTGAGGTAGTGTTACCTTTGAGGTGGAGGTGTGTTTCTTGTATGCAGTAAAATGCTGGATCCTCTTTACATGTCCAGTTTGTTAGTCTATATCTCTTTATTGGGGAATTGAGTCCATTGATGTTGAAAGATATTACAGACAGATAATTGTTAATTCCTGATATTAAGTTTCTGGGGGTAGTGTGTGTGTGTGTGTGTGTGTGTGTGTGTGTGTGTGTGTGTGTGTGTGATAGGATTCTTTTGGTTTGTTATTATGTGATTAATTTGTTTTCTTGGGTATAGTTACCTACCTTGTGTTGGAGTTTTCATTCTAGCATATTCTATAGGGCTGAATCAGTAAAAATGTTGTTTAAATTTGGTTTTGTCTCGGAATATCTTGTTTTCTCAATATATGGTGATTGAGAATCTTGCTTGGTATTTTAACTTTGGCAGGCATTTCTGTTCTCTTAGGTTCTGGATGAGATCCATCTAGGATCTTCTGGTTTTTAGATTCTCTGCTGAGAAGTCAGATGTAATTCCGATAGATCTGCCTTTACATGTCACTTTGCTTTTTCCCCTTATTGCTTTGAATATCCTTTCTTTGTTCTTTATTTACTGTTCTGATTATTATACTACATGAAGCATTTTTTTTCTTCTGGTCCAATCTATTTGGTGTGCTGTATGCTTCTTGTATGTTTATGGCTATCTTTTTATGTTCGGGAAGATTTTTTTCTGATTTTGTTCAAGATGTTTCTTCCCCTTGAACTTGGAATTTTTACAATCTTCTATTCTTATTATTCTTAGGTTTGGTCTTTTCATTGTGTCCTGGATTTTTTGGTTAAGGAGCTTTTTGATTCTTCATTTTTGTGTGTTTGTCTGTTTTGTTTTCAACTGCTGTGTCAATACCTACTATGGTATCATCTTTGCCTGAGATTCTCCTTTCTACCTCTTGTATTCTATCTTTTGTATTCTATTAGTGATGCTTGTATCTGTAGGTTCTAAACTCTCCTAATTTATCTAATTCCAGGATATTTTCATTTGTGATTTCTATATTATTTCTATTTCAAATTTTAGGTCTATAGCCATTTCTTCAAGTCCTTCACCTGTATTTCTTTAATGGATTTATTTGTTTCTTCTTTAAGGGCTTCTACCTGTTTGCCCATGTTTTCCTGTGTTTCTTTAAGGGAGCTATTTATATCCTTTTTAAATGTCTCTATCATCTTCATCAGATGGCAATTTATACCAGAATCTTTCTTTTCTGATTAGTGTATCCAGGGATTACTGTGGTAGCAGAACTGGGTTCTGATGGTGCCAAATTACAATGGCTTCTATTACTTATGTTCTTGCACTTGCCTCTTGTCATCTGCTTATGTCTTATGTTAATTGGCCTGATTGTCTTTGAAAGTAGTGTACCTCCAGGGAGGGAGGTAGAGCTCTGTCATGTGGGTTAAAGCAGGCCTCCTGTGAGGCAGGCAATAGTCTCACTGGTTGAGGGCTGTGCTCCTGAGGCCCTGGTTTGAGAAGTCTTCTGTGTCCCTGGTTATAGCAGACCTCCTGGGAGACAGGCAGAATGTGGATTTTGGGAGAGGGGCAGGCATGCCAATCTGCCCCTATTGGAGGTGCAGACCAGAAGGAAGGCTGGTTAATACTGTAAAAACATGTATTCCATTAACTTAAAAAAAATGCTCTCATCGCTAGTGAAAGAGTTATTTCCAATTTCCAATTGACAACTGCTTTCAACAGAAAAAATTAATTTACTCCAATGGAGTTCTACTAGATAAATCACACTTAAGGCTTAAAGACAGACAACACACTCAGTAGTAGATGGTCAGCACAAAACTAACTTGATGGAACTTTTGTAGATATTTTTGTCTTATAGTGCACTGTTTGGGTATTTAAAAAAAAATAACAGAATATTTTGTCTTTATTATTGGTCTCTATAAATATTTATAAACAAACAAACAAATAAATAAATAAATGTCTTTCCTTCCCAAATCCTGCCAAAAGTATAAAGAGTAGAAACATTTTCAATTTATGTCATAAGAGAAGCACTTTTATTCATTTTTCCTTTTTTATTATTATTAATCATTCCACTCATTTACATCTCAATGATTTCCCACCTCCCATGTTGCCTCTCTGTGACCCCCTACTCTACATCTGCCCTCCCTTCTCTTTTTTGCCTCTATGAGAGTGCTACTGCACCCACCCATATTCTCCTGCCCCACTGTTCCAGCATCCCCATTTTTGTCTTTTTGGTATTTTGCTTTTATATTATGGTTTCTGATTTTGTGTTTCATCATTTTTCTCTGTCTTTGTGTGTATTCATATTTTTTATGCGTTTTCTTTGTTTTGTTTTGTTCTTATATTGGTCTTTTGTTTTGCTTTTAAATTCCGATTTTATGTATTATTTACCTGTTTGTCAGATCTTTAAGTTGAAATTTAGCCTAATATTTAGAGCAAGTTCCTGGACATCCAGGTTTATATACCGATGTGCTATCTAGAAAAACCAAAAATTAAACATATAAACACAAACCTACAAAACAAGTCGCAAGGTACAACATTTGCATACAAAAGAAAGGCTGATAGACACTGGAAAATGAGAAAAACATATTTTTTTCATAGATTAGTAGAATTAATATTGTAAAAATGACTTTCTTAGAAAAAAGTAATTTACAGACTCAAGAAAATCCCAACCAAAATATGCACAACACTTCACAGAAAAAGGAAATTTTTCATAAAATCAGATCTAAACAGAAAAGATACCAGGTAACCAAAACAATAGTGAGAAAAAAAATACTGAAAAGATTACCATCCCATTCTTCAAGATCTATTATAAAGTCACAGAAGAATAAACAATATGATATTGCCATGAATACAGACAGGTAGAACAAGAGACTAAATACACATAACTACTATCATGTCATACATTATGTGTCAAAGAAAATATATATTCATATTAATTTAGAAGAAAAACACCATATGATTTTCTGTGTGTGAGGATTTCATGGAATTACAGTTTTCATTGGAATAATAAAAAAGTCTTTGGGTTAGGAGACAATGTGTTTTATAGTGACTTTGGGGATAAAAGATGTTTTATGTATTTTGTGAGGACAAAACACTAGAAATATTTACAACACAATCAGAATATTGTGTTAGGGCCTCCATGTTGAATATAAGAAAGGAATCCAAATAAAATTAGAATTTTAATAACAGTAATCACAAAAAAAAATCATGTCAGGCAAATCCTCATATTCTACATCATTGAAAAATGAATGTCTTCTATTACATGACTTCATTACAATATATCAGTCCATGATTTTAGAAGCTTGATTCATAGGAAGTCATCATGGAAGTGATGGCACTCCCCAAGCCTAATTCAACAGGAGTTGTACATTTTTGGTTCAACAAAAGCAGTGGGTTTTCACAAATCTACTGACTTATAATGATAAAAAATGAGAAAAGTATAACTAACAAAGGATCCTGTAAAACTGTAAGTAGAAGCTGACAGATTGTGTGGGCATATCGCACTGGCACTGGGAATAGCAGAGCAAACAGTCATGCTTACTGTGGTGACAGATTGACAAGAAGAAGCTTGGATACACTTGTAGTGTTTTGTATAGTGCCTTAATTGAAGATATGAAAATTCATAGCAATGTGAACATTATTCAGAAATGGTAAGTCAAACTCATTTTAATCTAGGCTTTACGTATCTGATGAAAACTTTAGAAGGTATCATGTTATACACAATATCTAGTTAATATGGTAATGAACTAGCTTTCTTTTGCTAAGAATTCTAATGATTTTAGAAGATGCCCCTCTGAAACAAGATGAAGTGACCTCAGAAAGTGTGAGTCTTGTATTGCTTTAAGTGGTGTATCCCTTTTGATAAGTAGATGGCATGTTTAGTTACTTTTAAGAAAATGCAAGCACTGCTACAATAAAAATGAGGGTATATTCACTTTCACATTACATTCCAAAGTTGCCTTATATCATCCAGACAGTTATCCTTCTTCAGAAATGATTCCGTAAACTGGTCATATACTAGAAGGTAACAGATGAAGTAAGGAATCCACATTGCTCAGCTAAGAAAGCATCATAGTACCTGAATTTAAATGACCAATAGCATATTAAATATATCAATAACACAGGGACCTATCTCTCAAATCAGATATGTAGAATATAAGAATATAAGAAGAAGCATTAATCAGAGCTTTCTTAAAAACTAAAATGCCATCATAAATCTTAGAAACCATTGTGGAAGTAGTTATTCAAGGAAATATTAACATTCCTACAATGGTTTCAAACTTCATACTTTGGAGGATCTCAAAATATGCCCACAGTAAATTTGATAAAAGTCAATTTCACGTAAAACATGTGAAAGGGAGTGCTCCGACCTATAGAAGAATCAGAAATCACCTATGTCTCTTCAAATGCAGAGGTTTATCAATGACCAACAAGTCTAATTCATTAGCATGTCAGTGTTGAACAGATGCATTTTTAAACATAGTCTGAAAAAAGTTCGTAAGTGAGTCAGTCGCAAGAAATAAGTCCATCTATTTTTGGTGAATTGATAAAATATCTTGAATTTTGTTGGGTTTAGTGGTAAACTGAGGATAAATAAACTTCTTAAAAATCCATGGTCACTTTAGTCAAGATTTTTCTCTTTCAAGGTGAAAATTCAAAAGTATTTTCACAGATCCCACATGATAGGTATATAATTGACCCATCATTTGACTGGGATACTGCTATCTGTTTTTGTTTTTTTGGTTTTTTGACACAATAAATTTAATTATGTGGGTTGAGTAAATCTACATAATTGATTCAGAAACAGAGCAAGACTGCTCTCTGCTTCTGTTGATTCTGCTCTCTGTGTCTGGGAACCTCAGGCTGTGTCCTTTACCTCCTAATCAACACACTTGTATTGGGCTCTGCATGAGGGAAATTTTAAAGTATTTAAAATGTAGCATGACATTTGAAATAATTCCTCCAAAAGCTGGGAACAAATACCAAAGTAGTATTTAGCACTTGTCTTTAAATGTGAAGACATAAAAACTGTATCCATATATAATTACTATTTTATAAATTCAGAGTTCTTTTTCTAAAAAAAAAAAAAATATTTTGTTTTTGAGATTATAATATAATTAAATCATTTTCCCCTTTCCTTTTTAATCCATCTTTGATTTCTTTCAAATCCATGGTCTGGTTATTCATCTTTGTCCTGTACTTCTTTATTTTTGTGCATATATATATATATATATATATATATATATATATATATATATATATTACAAACCTACAAACTGCTCAGTCATTTAGGGTTGTTTGTTTGCATATTTTCAGAGCTGATCATTTGAATTGGATAAAGTAATGCATTACTCCTCCCTAAGGAAGACTATTTTTTCTGATCTAGGCATTTCATCCTTGTCTCTATGCCTTGCAAGTTGAAGCTATGTGGATTTCCCCTTATCCATCTTGGCATATCTATTGTTGCAATCTATTTTCAACTCATGTTAAGATATTTATGATAGTGAGACTATATGAGTGTAGCTTCTGACATTTCTAGGAGACATAATCTCATAGCAATTTCCATGATCCTCTGGCTCTTATAATTTTTCTAGCCCCTCTCCTGAAATGTTCCCTGAGCCTTAGGTTCAGGAGTGGTTGGTGGATGTATCCATCAAAACCTGTCTCCACAATTATCTGTTTTGATTGTAATTTTACATATTGGCTTCCATCTATTACAAAACAATTTGCAAATAGTCAATCCTATGGAAATCCTGGTTTTCTTTGTATCAGCTCTCATTTCCAAAAGACATGTATGTCTTTCACTCTCTTTGGCTGATCTTATAATTGAATCAATAGCCACATGTTCTTGATTTCAATGTAATATCCGGTACATATAGTTTCTGGGTACTTGAGACATTTCTTATTTAAAATAAGTCCAATGAACCATAATCTCAAAGATATTCATTGATAGGAAAAAAGACAAATTGCTGAGAAAATTTGATAAGGAAGCCATGAACTATAATGTCTCTTCCAATCATTGGAGTTATAAAATAACAGTAAGATCAAGGAGCCATCCCCTAAAGTAAAATGAAGTGACCACATTTTGGAAGTGACAGAGAGAAAAGCCTTTTAGGAAATAAATTAACCTTGCAATTGAGTATTCAGTTGATTCTCAAGTCAGAAAAAGCATCTAACTTCTTAACATGGGATAAGAAATTATAATAAAAAAGCAAAGATATAAATAAAAAAAGCAGTGAGAGAGAATGAAGATATGGAATACTTTTCATACAGTCAATCTTCTTGAAAGAAAAAATAATAATGGGTCCACACACCTTTTAATGGAAAGCATAATTTCCTGAAAGTGAATACTCATTTACTCAGGATAAACAACTACAAAGTATTATACCCTATAAATGAATGTGCATTTCCCTATTAAATAACACACATATGCATGAATATATTACAATTCATAGATGCAAATATTCATGGTATAGTGTATTAATCTGGAGAAAGCACAAGTAATCATAAGAACATGATCATACAACTATGTCATGTTCAACAACTGTACAACAATCACAATGAAGCTGCACTACCATTAAAAAAAGGAGACCAGTATCATAGGTGTATAGAAACACATTCATTAGAGCAATAAGCATATATCAAGTTAATATAGAATGTTTCAGATGGAGTGGCTATGTTATCATATCACATCACTTTAGAAGCATGAAAAATGTAAATATGATGAAATTTCACTTAGTCTTACTGTGCTACTTTCTAAATGTCATCATATATTTTAGTTTGAAGAATGATCCCTTGTTCTCTCAGCTAGTTTATAATTTTGATAATCTAAGGACATGATATACCTTAAAAAACTTCTAAGCCATTTTCATGGCAATTTGTCTTCCTATCTGGGAATGGCTTAGTGGTAACTATAGTGAATTAATTTGTTTTTAATAAAAAATATTTCAAATACTTTGAACCTGATTCAATAGGTACTTAAATGAATTAAAATGTTTAAATATTTTGCAGTATTTGGTAAGCAGTTGTTTTCTGACATGTCTCAAGTACCTCCCACAAAGACAAAACAGTATGCCTGATGCACAACTTATATGGATCCTGTAACACCTAGCTCATCAGTGACAGATTAATAAGAGAAGAAACGAAAAAAAACCCACAACTTTGCATTAGTTTTAAATAATTGGAGACTCATTCACATTAAAAAGCATACATGAATACAAAAATTAATTATACCAATTTCAAAGTGACAAGTACCTTTGAGAAAAATGGAAGAGGATTGAACTCAACATGAATAAGTAGGCAATGTCAAGTGTTCAGGTAACTATACATGCCTTTAAATTAATTATTGACATGTAAAACATTCAGCTTTACTCTATAAATTCTTCCTGCAGTGTGACCTTTTATAGGCTTGTTTCATAATAAAATATGTATTAATAAAGTGTAAGTAAAGGTTATATATCACAATAAGCTGTCTAGTCACCTTATGTCAAAAGGAATATTTTGACAGTAATTTATGAGTTCCAAATGATTGCATTAAATGAAATAATTAAGTGTCAAGTTCATTGTGGTCTATGGGTAGAGAAAATACTCTTATATCCACGGGATTTTCTGTTTATCTGAATGTGCTTATTGTTTTTGCTCTTACTCAAAGCATTTTAAAATTTCCATGACTTAATTTACTTTCTTACAGTGGGAGACTTTCTTCATAAAAAGATCAGATATTTACTTACTGAAAATATGAACATAGAATAATGCAAAAGGTAATGCATAAGAATCTGTGGGTTCCTCAGGAATCAATATTTTATAAGATCTGTCAGATTCCTGGATTCTAAACTTGTCATTTTATGGAAGACAGTTTTTTCTTTCTTATTCTATCATTGATTTTTTCCAAATTGTGTTGTCTCTTTCTTTTGATATTAATATATAAGGCAAAATGTAAATATATTTAATATAAATATATAAAAACTCAAAGTTATTCAAGTGATAAGATTGCACGTAACGTGTACAACTTTATTTTCATGTTTTCAAGCAGTTTAAAAACCATTAAGGTCAAAATAAAGTAGTCTAAGTCATATTATTTTATCTTTAAAAACTTTAGAACATTTTATGCTATGTAATACTTACAGATTTAAATCCACTACGCACTCATAGTATTAGATGAAATATTCCAAACAGTAAGCTGAGGCATAAAAGTATCATGTATTGTAATTGCCTACACAAATTATCATTGCCTTTGTCATGATGCATATATGAGGCAACATAATCATTTTCTCTATCTTGGTTATAAAATATGATGATTTTATAAGTTGGAATCCTCTTGATTTCATAGCCATATTATATAGTAATTATCAGAGCTAGAAAAATAAAAATAACCAAGAAGTATGTGGACTTACTACCTTTCTATCATTAGAAGCTACATAAAATATATAGCTCTTTTTCCTAGGAGGTTAGCACACCTGATGAACAACCAAGTGATTATAGGTTTATATTGAGGAGCTGAATTGAAATTTTGCATAAGATTTTACTTTACATATAACTGAAATCAGGTAAGAAGAGTGTTGTTATTAATGGACTCTCAATTTGAAAACTTGTGTTACATAATTGTACATTGTTAATAAAACATGAAAAGAGTTGACTTTGTAGTTATTGCCAATTTTTTTGAATATAAATTCTTTTGTCATACTATAGACCCTGACCAGAGTTTCCCTTCCATCTACTCCTCTTAACACCTCTCCCACTTTCCCTTTTCCTATGATTCACTCCTCTTACATTTCCTCTTCAAAAAAGACCAGGCTTAGAGGAGATAGCAATCAAACACAACAAAATAAGACAAAGCCCAAACCATCATATGAAGAGTGGACATGGCAAACCAAGAGAACCAGAAAGAGTCCCAAGAACAATAAAAATAGGAATTTACCTATTCCTAGGCATTCTACAAAGCCAGCAAGCTAATAATCACCACATATATGTAGAGGACATGGAGCAAAATCATGCAGGCATCTTGATTGCCACATTCAGTCTCTGTGGGCCTATATGAGCCACACTTAATTAATTCAGAGGGTCATGTTCTCCTGGTTTTCTCTATCCCCTTTGGCTCCAACTTCTTCAGGAATTCCTGTGCTGTTGGGGAGGTACCTTGTGATTTCTGGGTTTTGCCTTCCTGCTGGTAGTGTCTAGATGCTTACAACACACCAGCAGGGCAAAGTCAGAGCCAGAGAGTCTCCAATTTCCCTCTGACTCAGATGTCGTTGTATGCCAGACCAAGGAGTGTGAAGTGGAACCTGGGACAGATAGGTTCCACACAGCGTGGGTCTGTCTAGAGACCAGATACTCTTAATCTAATAGAAGAAAAAGTGGGGGAAAGCCTCAAACATATCAGCACAGGGGGAAATTTCCTGAACAGAGCACCAAATGGCTCATGCTCTAACATCAACAACTGACAAATTGGACCTCATAAAATTGAAAAGGTTTTGTAAGTGAAAGGTCATTGTCAATAGGACAAAATGGAGAGATATCAATGATCAATCATTGTTAATTCTTATTAGTATGCTTATGATAGTGATGGTAGTGGTGTATTGTGGTAGTGGTTGTGTTATGGTAATGGTAGTGCTGGTGGTAGTTGTCTTTTGTATGTATGTGTTTCCCTTCTTTTAGTTTTGACACAATATTATTTTCTGCATTTCATGAGTGTAGTTAAGCATCTTTGAAAGAATTTTCTTTTAGCAACTCCTTTAAGACTTAATTTGTAGATAGGTATTCTTTAAATTTGCCTTTAGCATAGAATATTTTGTTTTTTTTCCATCTTAGTTGACTGAAAGTTTTGCTGGGGATAGTAGTATGGGCTAGTACCTGTGTTCTTTTAAAATCTGAAGGACATCCTTCAAGGTCTTCCTGGCACTTAGGATCTTCATTGAGAAGTTAGGTGTAATTCTAATAGATCTGCATTTATATATTACTTAGTCATTTTCCATTTCAGGTTTGATATTCTTTGTTCTGTATGCTTTGTATTTTGATTATTATATGATAAGGGAACATTCTTTTCTGGTCCAAAAGATTTGATATATTGTATGCGTTTGTACTTTTATATGTATCTCCTTTATTTAGTTTAGGATTTTTTCTTATATAATTTAAAAATATTTTTTGGGGATTTAGATCTGGGATTCTTTTCCTTGCATTACTATTATTCTTAGCTTTGGTCTTTTTAATATTGATGTCAATTTCCTAGATGTTTTACCTCAAGAATTTTTTAGGTTTTACATTTTCTTTGACTGGGGTAACTATTACATTGATTGTATCTACAATGTCTGAGAGTTTCTCTTCAATCTCGTATGTTCTGTTGGTGATGTTTACCCCTGTGTTTCCTGTTTACATTTCTAATGTTTTTCATTTCCAGAATTCTGTAGTTTGTACCATCTTTATTACTTATAATTCCATTTTCAGGTCTTGAACCATGTCCTTCAACTGTTTATGTTTTCTTGGCTTTCTTTACGGGATTTACTTATTTCTTTCTATTGTTTGTCTTTTCCTGGCTTTTTTGAAGTGTTTTTTCATTCACTCCAACTATTTGTTTGTGTTGATATAGATTTCTTCTAGGGATTCATTCATTTCCGATTTAAGGACCTCTGTCATCTTCATGTAATTGATTGTATAGTGTTTTTCTTGTGATTCATCTATGTTAAAATAAATATTCAAGGCTTACTCTGGTGGGATAACTGTGCTCTGATAGAGACATATTTCTCTGGCTGTAGTACATTGTGTTCTTATGCTGATATCTATGAATCTGTCTTTGGGGTGATTATAGTTCTAGATACTGATTTCTGGGTTTGTCTTAATTTAACATCTTCATTTAATTTCATTTCTTCCTTGGTTTTTGTTCCTTTTCTGGGTTTTCAGAGAGTGTGTTTGATATGTGTTGTTTGTTTAACTCACTTGCTTGACTGGTGGTAACAACCACAGATCATTGTAACTCTAGAGAATTGTTTATCACCTGGAGCCATGTTTAGTGATGGAATCGTGCTAGGATGTAGCTACCTAGCTGCATGTCAGTACAGGAGACTGCAATCTGTTCTCAAAGAGTAAGAATCTCATTCCATTATGATTTCAACTGACAGCTTTCTGTAAATGATGTGGGGTGATGTACATACTGAATGGAAGACCTGACATGGTCTCATTACACATACTATTTTGAGGAGAAATATAAGTCCAATGAGACATTTGGCATGCTTCAAATTTCATCATTCACACGCTACACCATGTGTAGTAAAACGCATTCTCCAGAGGAACAGAACTTGTAAAATATCAGCATAATATAAATAAGAATTAATGAAATAACCAACAACAAATAGAGGCAGAAGAATCTAAAAATGGTCCTTTAAACTTGGAGAGGCTATGAGTATTAGAGCTTCTTAGTCTACATAGCTGGACACTTCAATAGTTGTAAGCAGAATATGAGAATTCTAATGGCAGCAGAAGTAGCAACGTGGCAGACACTCACTGAAACAAAAGCCTTCAGCAACCATCTTCAGTGGGAACTGATGTTAGATAAAGTATATTGATTTATGTTTATTTTGCTGTTTAAATGATTAAATTTTGAAAATGTTTTATAAGAGTAATGTGTTTATATCAGTCCAACCTTTCCTCTCTCCTTTTGTACTTTTTTTGTTCTCATATTTCCCGTTCAATTCCATGGACTTTTAATTATTATTAGCATCTTTAATTTATTTAATTATTATGCACACACATGCATACACACATATATCTCTATATCATATCTCTCTCCATTTCTTTCTCTCTCTCTCTCTCTCTCTCTCTCTCTCTGTGTGTGTGTGTGTGTGTGTGTGTGTGTGTGTGTGTGTGTGTGTGTATGTATGTGTGTGACTGAGTTTTTCTCCTGTTGCTCATATGTTTTTAAGTCTCTCTATTGGCATTAGATAATCTGCCAGGAGCTCATCCCTGGAGAATACTAATTGTTCTAATCTTAGTACCTAGTAAATGCCTTAATTTCTTTGAGCTCATACAAAATGATGCTGCCTAATCAGAAGAATTGTCTCCTATTGGTTGATCCTTTCAGAAATGCCCTCATTGACCTCACTTTAGCTGATATCTTACATAATCCACTTACCATTCAAGACTAGTCATTACAGCAGATATATTTAGAAAAAATAGAAAAGAGTGCAGTATATAACTTTCATTACGCAGAGACCTAAAATTTTTAAAAACACATTAAAATATGGTTTATAATAGAAAGATAGTGAATTAACCAGGTCATTTATAATTCTACCCATTTTTCATGAGTTCTTTATCAAATAGGTCTGTTGTAAGTGATTTGTAACTTTATTCAATAAGAGATTAAGATTTGTGAGAAAAATATAAATGAATATAATCAAAACTTTTTAATTAATAATGTTATTAATATTATAGTAAAAAGAGTTTGCAATAAAATAAAATAATATGTTTTTTGGTACTTTCAGTGGTGCTTATTTAGGCAACTATAACAATATAAATTAAAAATAATATTAAATGCTTGCATTAAAGTATTTTAAAAATACTCTCTCAAACACATATATAATCACTTTTTAAAATTTTTAATCACCCAATAATATATATTGGTTCAAAGAACTACCTTGTTGTTTATGGCAAAAGCACAGCAGTCTTCATTTCTTTAGGTCAAGTCTACACACACTGGAATAAAACAAATAATCTGTAAATGCTTGTGATATGAATAAATCAAGCACCAATTGCTGAGTGCTCTCTGCTTTTGCATAGCACTGTAATCACTGTCTCAAATGTCAATTACATAGAGTGTTTACAAGTTTTTATTAAGAAATCAATTAAGTTGTAAATGGACTAGGTAATACATGCTTGTTAAACCACATAGATAACTATTAATTCAACCAGACATCAAACATGAATTAGCTAATGAATTCAACATAAATGCTGCCAAATTAACATGCATGTTATTACTGACATGTTTCCATATATCAGTACATCAGAGAATTCTATCAATTATTGTCCCAAATTTTTAAAACTGAATTTGGACCTAAATATTTATGAGCAGGTTTGTGTATAACTACAAGAATTAGTAGCAGTGAGTGTCCCCAAGTCTCTCTCTCTCAACACATTGTCTTGTTATAGACCTCTGTTTTTATTCTCAATTACTGCAGGAAAATCTTTTCTGTTGTGGGTGAACTAAGGCTTTAATCTATGAGTATAGCAGTATGCTGCCTTTAGGAGTAATGTTATTGTTTTATCCCTTTAGCAAAATAATAGTATTAGGTTTTCTCCTGTGCCTATGATCTCCTTAGTAACAATTTCTTGGTTATAGTAGCAGTATGTGATTTATAGGCTCCATATAATACAGTTGTCCTTAAAAAATAGTTACTAATTATTTATAGCTTCTCATCTAGGCACTATGCCATGTGAAACTTCTCCCATGTATGTCAGCATGATAACTAATATTTTCATATTTTTATCTTTATTTATTCTGCCAAATTGTTGGGATTTTTGTGGATAGAGTATCTGTGTCATATAGAAAACAGTACTACATAATAAATATACTGGTCCTCTGGCCCTTTCTACTCTTTGTCCCATTACAGTCTTTTAACTTTAGGTATACTATCATACTGTAGAGCTTCCAATTTGGGCTGTAGAGCTCATGGACATTTGTTTTCTTTATGTTGAACTAATGTTAAGTTCTGTAATTTTCTCAATCTGGAACATGAAGAAGCGTCTAAGTTTGTTTCCATGCATTCACTGATGTATGATTAGGTTTACTCTATTTTTTTCTACTATGAATAATAAGACACCTTCCAAAGTCCGTCTACACTCAGAGCTGACCCTGTGCCACCACTCTCCATACCCAAATACTGCCAGAAGAGAGCTGGTCATCCAAGAGTGCTGACACACCTATGAGCACAGGTAAGACCACCACTTCAGCTCAGAGGAACCAACTGGAACACTCAGAAAACAGGAAAAAAGGAACACTCATGAAAGGAACCTTCTGGTTTTCATCTGTGCCCCTGAGTTGACCCTGTGCCATAGCTTTCCATAACCAGATTCCTCCCAGGAGTAATGACACAGAAGCTTAGAGGAGGGACAAAGAACAGTCAGAAAGAGAAAGAGCAGCTAACAGCAGACATAAGGAGATGACAAGAGGCAAGGGCAAGAACAGAAGCAACAAAAACCAAGGCTACTTGGCACCGTCAGAACCCAGGTCTCCCACTAAAGCAAGACCTGAATACCACAACATACCAGAAAAGCAAGACTCTGATTTAAAATCACATCTCATGATGATGATAGAGGACTTTAACAAGGACATAAATAACTCCCTAAAATAAATACAGGAGAACACAGGTAAACAGGTAGAAGCCCTTAAAGCCCCCTCCTCACTCTCTTACTCTCTCACCCTCTTGCTCTCTTACTTCTCTCCCCTCTCACTCTTACTTCCTCTTGCTCTCTCTCTCTCTCTCTCTCTCTCTCTCTCTCTCTTTCTCTCTCTCTCTCTCTCTCTCTCCTCTCTGCTCTTTGTTCTCTTCTCTGCCTTTCTCCCTCTCCTTCTTTTCTTTCTCTCTCCTTCCTCTCCTTTTCCTTCTCTCTACTCAACCATCATATTTCTCCTTCCTACAATAAAATAACTCATTCATACATTGCCTCCTTTTTAATTATGGTGCCATGCAGCAAACAGATCAGCCCCGGGAGAGAAAGAGAGAGACCTGGGCCTCAGCAACAGGCCAGCATCCAGGGAGAGAGCGAGCCTCAGCCAGGCGGGCCACCAGCAGCAGGCCTCCAGCTTTGGAGCAACATCACTCTGCTCATCATTTGGCAAAGTGTTCTGATTAATTCTTACATTATTTTTCTCACTCTCTGAAATATTTTTTTTCTTTTTCCCATGAAGGGTTTCTCAAGCTCAGTTTCTTCTTTTGAGAGCAAGACAATCCAATTGCTTGTTTGTTTGTTTGTTTTCTTCTTATCAGTTTCTAAAATCTTGTAATAAAACCCATTTGAAACTGAACTCATAAATGAGATTTTTAATTGTGTTGGTGGTTTTTCCTTTACAAGCATGTCCCTTTGAAATTATGGTGCTCATAAACAATGTGGGAAGTGATAATATCACTGGGGCTTCTGAAGATAAGTTGGATACTTGGATACTTCTAGATCAGCAGAAAAGCTTAGAATTATAGGTTTCTATTTACAAATTACTGTGATAATGCATGAAGACATAGAAAATGTTGGCTTCTAATTATAAAGTTTTGGAAAACTTCTCTAAATAGTAACAATGTTATAAATGTTCTAGATATGTATTTTGGAATTAATATTTACAGAGACATCTGAGATATTTTCTATTATGGTAGAAAATATTGAGTTGTAATATCTCTAACATGTATTTTATATATTCAATTTTTCCCTAAAACAATGAAAATCATATGATCATGTTGATGATATATTGTCAACATTATTTATGAAGCAACATTATTTGAAGCAAAAGCTTTTTCTTCATGAGCATATCTGCATATTGAGGACCAAAAGAATGTTATTACACAATATATTTTCAAAATAGCAAATCACAATGGCCATCAATTTCATAAACACATCAACTCAAGAAAATTGAACGCTCTAAATAGCATTATTCTGCTGATAAGGTATAGTCCATTGACTATTATATTTAAACTTTATAATTGTATTATAGAAAATATGGCTAGTGTATGTTAAAATATTTTCTTAGAAGTAGTTATTTTATATAATAAAACTTACCTGATTCTATTTTGGGAATATATAGATATATAAAATATGCTTATTACTTAATGAAAAGGCAATTCAGAACAGTTAATTTTAATAAACAAGGTAAAGAATATTTAATAATAGACCTGATTCTCAAATTCTTATTATTTCTCTATTCGATATAAACATAGACTTTTGTCTTTCTGAGAAGCCTGTTTTTTTTTTTTT